>NC_143018.1:125639702-125959345 GCF_055824585.1 Amblyomma mixtum | reverse complement strand
AATGGGTGCATTGACTGAATCGTGTTGCTTTGGCCGGTAGAGGAAAAGCTCCGATTTTGGAGGGGAGCAGGTCAGGCCACGCTCCCGTACATATGCGTCGATGGTGGTTAGTGCCAATTGTAGGTGTTTTTCTATTTCGGCATCGCTGCCATGGTTTGCCCCGACAGTTATGTCGTCGGCGTAGAGGCTGAAATGGATGTCAGGAATTTGAGCTAGCTGTTGTGGTAGGTGAAGAAGTGCTATGTTGAATAAAATAGGGGAGAGGACGGCTCCCTGGGGCGTACCTCGTGCTCCCAGCGTGATCCCTGGTAGGCTGTGGTCGCCGAAGGTAAGCGTGGCTGTGCGGTGGCTAAGGAAGTCTCGGATGTTGTACTACATCCTGGCGCCGACTCCCAGGGTCGTAAGGTTTTCTAGGATAGCTGAGTGGGTAACGTTATCAAATGCCTTCGTGAGATCCACCCCTAGGATAGCTTTAGTGTCGGAGGTCTGTGAGTCGAGAATGTGATGTTTTAGCTGCAAGAAGACGTCCTGTGTGGGAAGCCCTGGTCGAAATCCAAACATGCTAGTGGGCATGAGATTGTTGCTTTCTAGGTATTGGCAAAGCATGCACTGGAGTACATGCTCCATGAGTTTGCCAACAGAAGATGTGAGGGAGATGGGTCTGAGGTTAGAAGTAAGCAGAGGTTTGCCAGGTTTGGGTATGAAAATGACTCTCGAATCTTTCTATTGTGGTGGGAGGGTGCCCAGTCGCCAGCACTCATTAAAGTATTCTGTAAGTGCAGCAATGGATTGTGCGTCGAGATTCCTGATAGCCGTGTTATGTACCCCGTCTGGGCCGGGAGCTGAGGACGTGTTAAGTGTCTGGAGTTCAGCCTGGATCTCTGCTTCTGTAATGGGTTGGTGAAGCTGGTCGTTAGGGGGGCCTGCATAATCAGGGTGGTGTGCAGGAGGGTATGTGGGGAAGTATTGATTTCGAAGGTCTTGGAGGAGGTCTGGTGGAGGTATATCTGAAGTATGTATGAGTTTGGTGAGGGCGTGTCTCTGGGCAGCCTTAGAGTGAGTGGAGTCTATTAAGTGCCGAAAAAGGTTCCAGGTCTGAGGCACACTCATATTGCCATCAAGCTTGTTGCAGATAGATTCCCAGTTTTGCCGTCAAAGATTCGCTGCGTGCGTTTCTATCTCTTTGTTAAGGCGGGCGATGCGACGCTTAAGTGTCCGGTTCCATCGCTGCCTTTGCCAGCGGCGCTCTAGGCCTGTTTTAGCCTCCCATAAATGTAGGAGGCGGGAGTCAATTGTGTCGTTTGGGCAGTCTTCGGGTAGAGTACAAGTTACGGATCGCACATCGCTCTTTAGCTGCTCATCGCCTAGGGTGGGAATCGAACCAGGGCCTTTGGCATTTCAAGTGGAAACGCTACCGCTCCGCCACGAAGGCTCAAGGTTCGAGCATGAATAAAGACGCATCTAGTGAATGCATGGGTTTCATAAATAAAATAAAAGGAATAAAGTCAAGAAAAGTAAAACTAACAAATAAAAATAAGAAAATAAAAATAAAAACAAAATAAAAGAAGATATGAAAATAAAAATAAAAACAATAAAATGAGAAAAGGAGCAAAAAAAAATGAAAAATAAAAAGTAAATAAATAACGAACAGTGCGCCAGCAAACGCTTTCGCCTTGCAGCACTTTAGAGAGCGAAAGTGCCCTCTGAATTTTTGTCTCCCACTCTTCTGCATTATTGATTCTGGCATGGCCTGGGGCATGTCCATATTACGTGTTCCAGTGTAACCGAATGCCCGTAGAACTCGCAGGCCTCTGCATTCAACCTCGTGTCACCGCCTGTGCAGCTCCACCAGAGGGGGGAAGTGAAGTTTCTAGCCTGGAGTCTTCTCCAGTCATTGGTCAAGGCGCAGGAATGCGTCTGACGACGATTGCAGACTAGATGTTTCTTCAACCCATACGTGTTGAGCAAAATCTACCCGGACATTCAGCCGGAGTGCAAATGGTGTCACGAATTGGCAACATATGACCACATATTATGGAGCTGTAGCATAGCACCGCCACCGGCGGACATTATGCGTGATCTTTCCCTCGAGCAGTGGGAGGCCGTGTTGGCCAGCTCAGACCCGGTCGTCCAGACCAGGGCCGTGGAGTGGGCCACCCAGGTCGCCGTCAGCCATGGGTTGATAGCCATCTAACACGGAATCGTCCACACATGCTCTCTGACGAAAATAAAGTTTTTCCATCCATCCATCCATCTCCAGTCATAGGCATCAGCCGAGCTAAGGGATCTATCCGGAGGAGGATAGATCATTCTGCTCTTTTCCTGATTGTCTGTAATGTTATTAAGGCGAAAGCCTTTAATGCCTCAAACTGCCGTGAGCAGACGCGTCGGCTGCCGTGACGACAGACGCGTCGGCAGATTTGCCCGCCTTAAAAAGGAACTGCGCCGAGGGTGGGATCGAACCAGGGCCTTTGGCATTTCAAGCGGAAACGCTACCACTCCGCCACGAAGGCTCAAGGTTCGAGCATGAATAAAGGCGCATCTAATGAATTTCATTTCACTTCATTTATTGATCCCTTAAAGGCCCGAAGGCATTACATAAGGGGGGGCATATTGGTTTCCAACGGCGATGATGGGAACATGCATAACAATAAAACGAACAAACATACAAACAAACATAAAAGGGGTTGCAGTCATATCAGGGTTTCCCAGCAGGTGATACATCATTTAATAAAGATATGTCAAGCAATACTCGCTACAAAGAGCGCAGAAGTGATCAAGATTTATGTGAGGTGAATTTTTATTTTCTCGCGGAATGTTTTGTGATCAGTGCATGCAGCAATGTCGTTAGGCAGTGAATTTCATAGTGCTATTGCGTTGGGGAAAAATGAGTTATTGTAAGCTGACGTGTGGCCACTGATGCGTGCTATCGGGTTACGTTGACTAAGCCGGGAGGACGTTCGTAGTGGGGCGGTTAATAGAGCGTGCCGTGATCTTGTGTTATGATAAAATGTATGAAGTAAGCATAGGCGGGAAACGACGCGGCGTGATTCCAGTGTTGAGAGACGGAGGGACTGCTTGAGGGCGGTGACACTGGCTTCTCTTGAGTAACATGAAGTGATGAACCGAGCTGCACGATTTTGGATTGATTCCAATTCGATGGTGAGATACGATTGCCATGGGTGCCAGATGGATGATGCATACTCTAATTTTGGCCGCAGAAATGTTTCATACGCGAGTTGTTTTATGTTAGGGGATGCAGATTTCAGATTCCTTCTCAGGTAGCCAAGTGTGCGTGAAGTGTCGGAGCAAATGGTTCTAATGTGGGTGACCCAAGAAAGTGTTGATGTGAGATGTACACCTAGATATTTGTAAGATTTTGCAACGGTTATAGGGACTGGTGAAATGCTGTAAGTGTAATTCGTCAAGGTGTGTTTGTGAGTGAAGGACAACGATTTGCATGAGTTTCATAAATAAAATAAAAGGAATAAAGTGAAGAAAAGGGAAAAAAATAAAAATGAGAGAAGAAACAAAAATAAAAACAAGATAAAAATAAGATGTGGAAATAAAAATAAAAATCAATAAAAGTAAGAAAATTAGCAAAAATAAAAAATAAAAAACAATATGAATAATAAAAAGTAAATAAAAACAAAGAGTGCACCAGGAAATGCTTTCACCTTGCAGCACTTTAGAGAGCCAAAGCGCCCCCTGAATTTTTAAATGTGTTGGTTCCCGCTTTAGTAGTGAATTCGTGTACAGTGTCCACGGCTCCCCGTCCAGTGTCCACGGCGGCCTCGTTTCGAACCAGGCCCGAGAAGGCTGTGGTCCAGATGATTCTCATATTGTCGGCAGGGATGAAACCTATTAGATATTTAGCCGCCATCTCGTGGATGCGCCACTTGCTGTAATTTCTCATTGCGGCTTGACCCATTTCGTTAACATCATGCTTGAGAAAAGTGTGCGAGAGAGTTGTGCATCAAAGGTTGCAGACCCACCTTGAGGACAACGAACTCATGCCGCACACTATGTTTGAATTTCGAAAATACCTGTCAACACAAGACGTTCTCCTGCAAGGGGGAGGCGCTTACTACCGTCCCAAATTATGGAGAAAACATCTTGCTCGCTCTGGATCTTGAAGCGTCCTTGGACAACGTCAGTCACAGAGCTGTGCTGGAGGGGCTCAGCAAACTGGGTTGCGGGCAGAGAATATTCAACTATGTGAAAGCCTTTCTGACTAACAGAACCGCTATGATTCGAATAGGAGGCATCAGGACTGACACCTTCAACACCCCCATAAAAGGAACATCGCAAGGCTCTGTGCTATCACCTATGCTTTTTAACATAGCAATGATTAGTTTAGCAAGGGCGCTCGAAGTTGAAGGAATCAGGCATTCCATCTACGCAGATGATATCACAATGTGGGTGACAAGGGGATCATTAGGAGAAAAAAAAATTACCAGGGGCTTAGCTTTGGTTAAGCCTGGTAGGTTGCGAAAGCGCGCAGCGCCTCCAACTGAAGGAACGCAGTGCGCCGCGTCTACAGGTTACGTGTGGCTACCGGCTTTTTGAGGAAAGGAAGTGGCGCAGTAATTCTCTCTCATCTCGGTGGACAGCCTAACCGCACCGTAAAGGAAGGGAGGAACGCCACCACACATTCGGCGCGATGCCTTGTTGTTGCGACTGAAAGAAAGAGAACTTGTAGAACGCCGCCGGGCTCGCCATTCTGCGGCATAGGCGCGTTGCTTAGCCAACCGCTCTTGCCTTTCTCTTTCATCATCTGTCTCCTCGGCACGGCGCCGGCGTTTGCGCGCAGCAAGTCGCTCCAGCGACGCCTAGTACAACTCCTCAGACACGACTAAGCGGAGCACGCCTGCGGCGCCCCGTGTATCCTCTCCTAGCGAGCGTCCTCACGCGGCGGGCCGAGGAGGCCGTCGCGTGTCAGCCGCCGCGCCGAGCGAAGGAACGACTACGGCCGAAGAGACGAATTGGGGCCCCTACTCTCCTCTGGTTGTGACGTCAGGCTGTCACGTGGTCGTGCCACGTGACAGCGAAGGAACGACCTCCGCCGACGGCAGGAAAGTGCTAGCAATGTTGCTTTCGCAATAAAAAGAAGAGCTTCTTCATCGAGCAGCAGACACGGTCAACTCATACGCCCGACACTGTGGAGTTGCATGCTCCCCTGAAAAATCAGAGGTGCTCAGAGTCTACAAAAACGGGTATGATCTGCAAAACTCCATAGATATCTACACAGGGGAAACGAAGATTCCGGAAGTATCGAAAGTTAGGATCCTTGGCATGTGGATCCAAAGCAACCGCTAGCAAATACCACAGCACAGATCACCAGCATGATTGCAAGAATTCCCAACAGACGAACAGGTATGAAGCAGAAAGACACATGTAGGCTAGTACAGGCCCTCGAGATCAGTAGGATCTTATACGGCGTCCCCAACCAAAAACCCCTCGAGCACGAAAAGGAGCAGTTAGAGACAATTGTTACAAAAGCATACAAATGCGCTCTCGGACTGCCGGTCAACACTTCGACAGAGAAATTCCTTAAACTGGGCATAAACAACACAGTACAAGAACACATCGAGGCCCACCTTCTCGAGCAGAAAACAAGACTGATGCTGTACGAAAAGGGCAGAAACATGCTGCGGTTGCTGGGCATGAGGGAGGCTTTGAAAGAAATCAAAAGCACAGCGAGCGTACCAAATGAAATCAAGAGGATAATTGAGGTCAGTCCGATTTCAAAAAAAAAACATGCATTCGGATATACAAAAGCCGATAAGAAAGACAAGATCCGATTTCCACCAAAGAAGTTTTGCCGGAGCAAAAGACGTATTCTACGCTGATGCAACCACATACAGACACCGATACGGCTAGGTAGCCAGCGTGGTGGATTGCCAGCTCAGGGAAATCAACTGCGCTTCGGTAAAAACCCACTACATCCTTGAGGCTGAGGAAGCAGCAATTGCACTCGCCATCACCCAGCAGGGCGACGAGCCTCAGGCACACATCATTACAGACTCGCAACAGGCGTGCAGAAGGTACAGCAGTGGACGCATATCCACTGCAGCCATTCACATACTCAAGGCGAGGACAATCACCTTTACGACATGCTTCATCACGTGGACACCAGGACATGAGGCTGTCAAAGGGAATCAATGTGCGGACGCCAACGACCGAGCAAACGCCAACCGGGAGGCGCGCACCGAAGGGGAACTGGACGCGGTCACTAGACGGTATGGAGCCATCTTAGAACACCTCCGAGCCCTCAGGAGGACCGACCCCCGTCCTGGCCAACTTGAGTTCTACCGATTGTGGGGCTAGGGCCTACGCGTATGTAAGAGATTTCTTGACTAATCGCCAGGCCTTTCTTCGGATTGAGGGCGAGGAATACGGCCCTTACATGATGGGAACACGGGGTACTCCTCAGGGAGCGGTGTTATCACCGCTCCTGTTCAACATAGCTATGATGCACCTCCCAAGCCAACTGGCCCGGGTGGAAGGCATTCAACACGCGTTGTATGCAGATGACATTACAATTTGGACCACTGAGGGGAGCCTTGGGGACATGGAGGCCCGCCTTCAGCAGGCCGCTTCCATAGTCGATGCGTATGCCATTGACTGTGGGCTCCAATGTGTTCCAGCGAAATCAGAGCTTTTGCATGTCAGAGCGAACCCAAAGGATAGGACAGCAATTCACATCTCCCTGTCAGGAGGTCCTATTAGAGAGGTGGAGGAGCTCCGTATTCTGGTCCTTTTCATTCGCCACAGACTCAGACCGGACTCCACCATTCTGAAACTCAAGAGAGTAGGCGAACAGGTAGGGCGCATGATCCGCCGCGTTTCCAACAAGCGGGGTGGTCTGCGGGGCAGGGACGCGCTTCGGCTCGTCTATGCCTTCGTGACTAGCCGGATCCTCTACGCCGTGCCATATCTCCGCACTACTAAGCAAGACGAGGCGCGAATAGACGCCGTCATCCGCAAGGCAACTAAGCGAGCCCTGGATCTCCCGGTGGCTACCTCTAATGCCAAACTCAAGGCATTGGGGGTGCTAAACTCCTACCAGGAGCTGCGGGAGGCCCACCTCGTGAACCAATACACGCGGCTCATGCAGACGGCCCCTGGGCGCCGCCTGCTAAACCGCTTACACATCCAACACGACTGCACTCCAGAGGAGGCGGAGCGTATCCCAGTACTGTGGCGCCATATGCTCTGGGTCTCCCCGCTCCCCCGTAACATGGACACCGACATGCACGTAAACAGGCCACAAGCGCGGGCTCGGGCTCTTGAGAGACAACACGGCTCCCGACCCGGTGTATATTATGTAGACGTAGCAGGCCCATCGCCCACGGGATTTTACACGGCCGCTGTCGTTCACCAGGAAATGCACGTTGATGGACTCTCTTTTCGAGCCCCGAATTCAATGCGAGCCGAGGAAGTAGCGATAGCGCTTGCTGCCGCCCACGCCAATTCGAGAATCATCATTACGGACTCCCGAAAAGCATGTGATCATTACTTGGCAGGGGAGATCTCCCCCTTAGCTGCTTGCATTCTAAGACGGACTGCCACTGATCCAACACCCAAAAGAATCATTTGGGCTCCTGGCCACCAGGGCTTACGAGGTAATGAGGCCGCTGACGCGGCTGCCCGAGCGCTTACTCACCGGGCTCCTCATCCCAGCTCTTCTGGCTCGGAGACTAACCAGCCGCTGCTGCGATTCAAGGAAATTATAACGCATTATAGCGACATCCACCGCCTTTTCCCGGCCCCCGCAAAGGGGCTGAGTAAGACGAAGGAGCGAACTTTAAGGCGCCTGCAGACAGGTACTCTACTCTGTCCTGCAATCTTAAAGCATTACGATCCTAACACGGATGGGCGATGCCCACACTGTGGGGAGACCTGTGATATCTTCCACATGGTGTGGGCATGTACTCAAAATCCCCACCTCCCCCCTTCCCCTACCTCTTCCAGAGAGGCATGGGAGACTGCCCTTCTCAACTGCTCCTCGCTTGAGTCCCAAAGGGCTCTGGTGAAACGGGCTAGAGACGGGGCATTGTCGTGCGGTGTCCCGGACTAGGGACGCCGACCATGTAGCGTGGCCACTCTGTGGCTCCCAAACTCTATTTCAGTAATTAAAAGTTTTCACCACCACCACCACCACCCCCGTCCCCACAAAGACCTTAGTAGAGAGCAGTCGGCTGCCTGGAGAAAACTGCAGACTAATACATACCCCAATCTGAGTTTACTAAGCAAAATCTATCCTTCCGCATATGACAACAAATGCCCGCTATGCGGTGAACACCCAACGCTTTACCACGTTACATGGGCCTGTCAGAAATTGCAGGCAGCGCTGACAAACAACGCATCAACACCGGAGCAGTGGGAGGCTGCACTGTCCAGCTCGAAGCCTGAAGAGCAGGTCAGGCTGCTTGACAGGGCTTACAAGACTGCAAAGGCCACTGGGGCCCTGGACTGAGGGCTCCACCTACGCTGAGACAACCCCTGTAACAATAAAGTTTTTCATTCATTGATTCATTCATTCATTCACTAGATGCGCCTTTATTCATGCTAAAACCTTGAGCATTCTTGGCGGATAAGAACCGGAGTATTGAGCATGGTATGGCCGATAAAGACAAAAAAAAAGAGCATTCTTGGCGGAGTGGTAGCGTGTCCGCTTCAAATGCCAAAGGCCCTGGTTCGATTCCCGGCCTCGACGCAGTTTCTTTTGAAGTGGTGACGCCGAAACGCGGACAAATTTGCATGACGCGGCTGCCGACACGGCTGCTAACGACAGTATAAGGAATTAAAGGCTTTAGCCTTAAAAATCGTGCTGCGGTGGCTCAGTGGTTGCGGCGCTCGCCTACTGATAAGGAGTACACAGGTTCGAACGCGACCATGGTGGCAGCGTTTCGGGAGAGGCGAAGCGTCAAATGCGCCCGTGCGCTGTGCGATGTCAGTGCAGGTTAAGATCCCCAGACGGTCGAAATTATCAAGAACCCTCCACTACAGCACCTTGCAGAGCGCAGCTCTTTGGCGCCCGTGTCAGCGTTTCACTGCGTTGTCGTCGCCGTTGTCCGTTGTAACGAACAGTGGACACCTTACCACACTTTAAGCTGCGAGGCCAATGGAGCGGGAGCGTGAATGCAAAGGAGCGGGCGCGTGGAAACCGCCAGAATCGCGCTTAGAGGTATGTACGTGGGGCAATGAGAGAGATGTGGGCTGCAGGCATTGCCTAAGTTGCGCCAGAAACGCGGCGCCGATGCCATAGGCTGAAAGCGTTCATTGTGTTATTGGCGTTGACGTTGACAATGTTTTACGCTTGCATCATTTTAAAGAGAGGAAGTGCGCATGATTCGCGCTTCAAGGTACGTGGGGTGATGACAGAGAAGTGTGGGCTGCAGGCATAGGCAACGTTTTGCCGGCAACGTGGCGCTGAAGCCATAGGCCGTCGGCATTCGTAGTGTGCAGTGGCGTCGGCGTTGACAACGTTTTAAACTTAGCTCATTTTAAGAAAAGGAAGTGCTGACAACTGGCTCCCTGGTCAGTGGACGCCTGAATCGCGCTTATAGGTACATGGGGTGATGAGAGAGAGATGTGGGCTGCATTCGTTAGCGCTGACAACGGTGATCGAACTATTGCGATCAGCCATTAACTGTCACCTGCCAGGGTGGCAGGGCGGGTGGGCACTTTAATGTACATAAAAGTCAAACCCGAAATTCTTACCACTTATGCGGGAGAACATCTCGTTCCTCTTGCTCTTAAAGCCTCCCGCGGCTGTGACAACCTCGCGAAATACATGCACAGACCTTTTCTTTGAGAACCACGCAGAGGTGCAGCAAAAACCTTGCCTTTTACTGTTCTAAACAGTGTAAAGAAAGTTCTATATAAAAATCCACCACGATCAACCCAGCATAGGCTTTTAGATGCTTCACATTGAGCACCTTTCATTTTAGCTCTGAATATTAAAAAGTGGCTTTAAAAGCACCCAGCACTTTTGAGAACGCCCTTTTACAATATGTGAAACATCTTTATATATCAATGGAAGACAGCAATGAACATTATATTGCCAGGTAGGATGACGTTGGAGGACACAGCAGTGAATAACAATGACTAGTCGCTGCATTGGGGTCAAGACTGAACACCGTGGGTATTACTCGGCCTATCGCTGCGAACTTACGTTACGCAAAACGACGAAGCATTAAGGAGATCGCTTTCACAACAATCAAGGCAAGGGGATTCAACAAAGGCACAACTGCACGGAACGCTCCACGGGACAAAGAGAGGGGCGCAGCAAAGCTTGAGTCGTGGCTCGGTAAATATCAGCAAGCGTTTCCCTGATGATGAAAAGCCTTTATTTAATAAAAGAGGTGAGGCTCTCTTAATGAGCCCCGCAATGGGTGGAGTCCCTATTCCGGGACCCCATTGGTCGAAGCCGCCAGCTTAGCCCTCTTGACCAAAGCCTTTTGGGCCTGAAGGTCCGAGCAGCCAAGCAGGGCCGCCTCCCATTCCTCTCTGGTAGGGTTGGGGTAGGGGGAGAGAGCTGAGTTGCGCTGGCAAGCCCAAACCATGTGGTAGGTGTGAGCTACCTCGCCACAGTGTTTGCACCTGCCATTGAACGCGGGATCGAAGTGTTTTAATACTGCCGGGCACAGCATTGTATTAGTGAATAGTCTAAGTAAAACGCGTTCGTTTGCTTTCTCCAGTCCCTTTGCAGGGGCTGGGTACACGCGGTGCCTATCCTTATAATAAGATGTTATATCTTTGAACGAGAGTAAAGAGCCACCTTCAGGTTTCAGGTGCTCAGGAGCCAATGGGAACGCCCGGTGAATGAGTGCTCGGGCCGCCGCGTCTGCAGCTTCGTTTCCTGCTAGGCCCTGATGGCCCGGAGTCCAAACTATGCAGCGGGGTAGGGCGGAAGCCTTAGCGCGCCACTATGGCAACAAGCAAGGTGTCTACTACGTAGATGTAGCCGGGCCGACCCACGGGGGGGTGGTATACGGCCGCGGTCATACATGAAGAAATACAGGTGGATGGGCTCTCCTTTCGAGCCCCAGGCACAACACAAGCTGAAGAGGTTGCTATCGCCCTAGCTGCTTCTGATACCAAATCAAAACACATCATAACAGATTCGCGTTCGGCGTGTATAAATTATGAGGCTGGCTGGATAACTCCACTAGCTGAACGAATACTAAGGAACTGCAGCGTTTCCCTGCGCAGCATAGCATTTCGGTTATGCGCCTGAACCCACAGTTATTAATTTCCGTAGGATTTCTCTCTACTAAAATTTGCACGGCCACTACCCCTCCCCCTGTAGAGGCCTCAAAAAGGCTGAGGAGTGCTGGCTTCTCTGTCTATACACCAACATGGTGCTGTGCCCTGCAGCACGAAAGCAATTCAATCCGGCATTTTCGGGGGCTGCCCACATTGTGTGGAGGTGTTTCCTTCCTTGCTTCCCACCTCATCTGCACCCTACCCGAGAGGACTGGGAGCCTGCTCTGCTCTGTTGCTCCGATCTCCAGGCCCAACAAGGCCTGGTGGCTCGAGCCCGTGCTGCCGCTGAAGCCACGGGGGTCCCGTACTAGGGAGCCTCCCCCCCCCCCCTTTAATTAGTGAAGGTCATAACCTAAAGGTGTAACCTCAAGCCCTCTCTGTACACAGTGCAATAAAAGTTTCCCACCACGAGTCCTGCTTTCGTGCGTCCCGACTGTTCGTGGAAGTTTCGTCCACTCGTTATCGTCGCAAAGGTTTCGGCTAGCGACCCAGGCCACTGGCACGGGCGAACGAGGATTGTTGAGATGTGCTGTGTGATTCCAGTTGGCGAAAAATATTTATCATCCATGAAACAGTTAGAGAGAGGTGATTGGGGTAAGGCCCTGTTGGCCCTTTCCTCTCACAAAACTAGGCGGAGCCCCTATCCGGGGCCTCAACGTAGTGATACAAAACTATCGATGATACTATGAATGCTATCGATAGTGAAGTCACTATCGAACTATCGATGGAAAAAAACTATCTACAGTAATATCGATAGCGCACTATCGATGGTTAGTACTTTCCATAGTAGTATCGATAGTACTATCTCTAGCACTTTAGATAGTACTATCTATAGGCGTAATAAGACTACCTGCTATATATAGTGCTATCGTTTCTATAAAATCAACAAAACGTACCCACTGCATCTCGAAATTGATGTCCCGAGTGTGCAATATAAAGGTGATGGTATAATTGACAGAACTCGTCCTTTTTTGTAGACTACGCATCAACGCGGGCTCTGCAGCCATTCCCTATGTAAAGTTACTGGATAAAGTGTTTGTGTCACGAATGTTCTAGGTACGAAGCAGTGCAGCCAGCCCTAAGGATTTTTCCCTAGATCTAGAGAATTTCAACGTCATATAGGGGACAAGGGAATTTTTCTATAATCTAGAGAAATTTCATTTGCTCGGCGAGTTTTTTTTCTCTCCCTCAAATTGGGAAAACAGTTCAAGGTTTTCGTTCTTTTTGCTCTACAACTGACGGAGGCCCGGACAACACTCCCGCGCGCTCGAGTAAAGCCTGTTTTACATGCAAGTGAAAACGCTTTGTTGCTGCGGCGCAAGAACTTTTTAGGGCCATCGGGGCAGCTCCAGCAGTCATAGCGGCGATGTTCCAACAAGTTAAAAATTTTTCGCCGCGCTGCGCTGCTCACTTTTCAGTCGCTTGAATGCATGTGAACCAGCCTTTGCACGGACGTATACTCGGGCGTGTATGATTCCTGACGTGGCCAGTGGCACCCGCTGCTGTGATCTGGCGCGCCACCGCCTTCCCTCAACACGCACGCCCCTTCCTCATGCTGTATTTGGAGCTCGCTGCACGACGTGAAATTCCTATTTTGTAAGCGTATCAGCATGTTTATTTTGATAATTAGGATAGAACAAGGGTGCCATTTCTTTGATAAAGGAGCGCCGAGTCGGAAATCCTAGCTAGTCTAACTAGGGGAACAATTCCCAGTTCACTCGCCGCGGTGGCTTGGTGCATATGGCGCTGGGCTGCTCACAAGAAAGACGAGGCTTCGATCCCGGCTTCGGCGGTCGAATTTCGATGGAGGCGAAATTATAGAGGCCCATGCGCTGTGCGACCTGAGTGCATGTCAAAGAACCCTAGGTGGTCGAAATTTCTGGATCCCTTCACTACGGCGTCCCTCATAGCCTGAGTCGCTTTGGGACGTTAAACCCCAATAAACCAAGCCAATCAAACTTTTACGTCATCTACCCTCTAGAGAAATCGCAGCTTTTATGTCGCAGTTTCTGTACACCCCTCAAGCGACCTCCAGGCATTTTGTACGTGGTATCCTTCGGCTGAAGTCTAAGCCGACTCAACAGGGGGAAAAAATTCACTTAGTTTCATTCAGAAGTTCTTCATTTCAGATCTTTTATTTCAAATTTAGAGCTAATTTGCTTACCAACGTCTGGTAATAGGGTAGCTGCATGAGAAAACCTGCTACTGAACTACGCATAAATATACATTTTTTTTACAATTGAACGCTATTTTTTGTATCTAAGGAAATCTAGAGATTTTTTGTTTGCAAATTTGGGGAGAAGTGGCTTTGGAGGTTGGCAGCACTGTTGCGAAGCATATGTGCGGAAAGCACTTTTGCAGCAGTTACGTCAACAGCGTGATGTCTGTAGTGCGCGATAGTGTCGTGTTAGCCAGCAAAACTTGTGCTTATTGTTTTTACGTCGGATGAAGTTCCAGACATTTTTCCAAACTGTCCCGGCTAATTTTTAAAGAGAACTCTCCCGATTTTTGTGTCTTAGTTTGAAGTGGTAGCCATTTTATTTTAACTTTAGTATGTTTTCACAACCGCGCCAGTTATCTTTCAAATTTGTTAACTTGTGTACAGGTGGACGTATAGAGGATAAAGGCACCCGCCGTGCGCAGTGCATATGCCATGATATCACCAGCCTGCAAATAATCAGATGCACAGCAATTAACACTGGTTCTTCTTGTTCCGGCCATCCTGTGTTCGAATGCCTTCGTTACGATGTGATAAATAAATGGTTATGTTTAAGAAGAACTGCTGCGTGTAATGTGTGATTTTGTGCTTATGTTTAGCTTTTATCTAGCACGTGTGTCAAGACGTCCTTCTTATCTAGTATTCTATTGGAAATACTTCCGCGGTTTCAGCGATAAACCACCGCTACGCTTACAACCTCACCATTGAACAAATGTTTGATAAGCGTCGCATTACGTTTACATTCACTGAACACAAGGTAGACATCACCGCGCGCTTTCTAGAATACTATTTTGCAGTGATTATGCGAGAGGTCAGTAAATAAAGAATATCGGACTGCTCAAAGTCATTCAACTTGAGAAAACCTTTACTATTGAGTATGAATGTATCTATGAACGTACTCCGGGTCCTTTCCTGCGGAGTTAAAGTTTTGATTCGTCCACAAGACATTTCATAAATGCATGAATTAACTATTGCTGAGAGTCAGTTTTCGGAAATGCTGCCGTTGTGACACGGGCTTTATGGCACTGGGAGGCTGACTAGAAAGATGCGGGTTCGGCCCAGGCCGCGGCGGCTCTATTTCCATGGAGGCCAAAGGCCCGTGTACTATGCGATGCCAATGCATGTAAAGAACCACAGGTGCTGAAAATTTAGCCGGAGACCTCCACCTCGGCCTCCCTCATAGCTTGAGCCTTTTTGGCTCGTTAAGCCTCACAAGGCCGTGAAACCAATGAGGTATCGCAAATGTTTAAGCTATATCTGTGGCAAACAAAGGCATAATATTAATAGTGTTACTATCGACAGTCTCACTACCAATAGTCTTGCTGTCGATAGCGGTGCTTTCGATAACAATATCGATAGTAATAATATCGATTGCACTATCAATGATACTATTGATGAAGCTATTGATAGTCTATTGATAGTAGTACTATCGATAGTTTTTTTACACTATCGGTAGTTTCAAAAAACTATCGAGACTATAGCGATAGTCAATTTCCTGATAGTTTTGCATCACTGCTAGCTTCGCGCTGTTGAGTTCAGGGTGGAACAAGAAACATAAGATGACCTCCTCTTACAAGTATAGTCTGCCTACAATTCCCTGTAGAGCTTCAGCTGCTTCGTGGAAAAGCTAAATGTTTAAGTACGGGGCAACTGGTGGTTTTCTCCAGCAGTGCTGCTGAACACGGGAACACAACAAAAATTTTGATGCAGTGAGAGGCGAGCTGTAGATACTAAAAAGCACGACACTAATCCCATCCTCAACTCGCCAGTTACTCGACCTAGATATGCAAACCAAAGCTGATACAAGTCTCGGTACCGAATAACTAGCCTTTCCTTAGTAAAATGCTGCTTTCTTACTCGCCTTACTGACGCGCCTATCCAGGGCCATGTATAAACAATTCTAAATTGGTCCCACATTATTTATTGTTATCAACTAGAACTTAAGTGGAACAGACGTTCCAGATAGACAACCAGAAAAATACGTGAGCAAGACCCCGGTTAAACTGGAATGTTTGAGGTGGAACACAAAGCTCCACATACAAGTATCTGGAATACATTTTCTAGAGTAGACTGTATCTGGAATACATTTTCCAGAGTGGACTCAACGGCCCTACGACGATCAGGTTCGCTAATATGCCTCACCTTTGCCCGGTAAACCTGTTTATCCCGACGTGCTCCTGGTCATCCGTCTCCATCCCCAGTTGCCCTGGGACCCACACCACTGCGACTTCGTGGTTTCGGGAACCAACCATCATCAAGGAAGAGTGGTGCAAGCTACGCCGCCCATAATCGGCCTAGGAATCAACAGAATCTGGCCCGCATTCGTGCCCTGCAGCGCCACCATTAGAACCGAGGAACTGAGTGCCACCTACGCACTTTGCATCACCAACAACGTCACCGTATACAAACTCCCCGATATCAGCACCCACTTTAGTGGGCTCAGAGACACGACGGCGGCCAAGTTCGCTAATATTTTCAGAAAGTGAAGTCGTTACGCTGTTCTGATTGTGCTGCCTAGTCCACAGTGCATTGCTGCTCTTGCAGTGGACCGCACACATGTAAGGATATATAATTTAGTGTTCTGTGAATACCATTCGACTAAAATGCCATTTCAAAGTCGGCGCAGCAGAGGTATTAGGTTAGAATTACAGAAGCAGTAGTAGAGTAAGATGCAAGCGCTACCACTACAATTCTGGTCGTATGCTATAATGTGCTCGAGGAACATTTGTTACCTCAAAGAAGAATGTAAAAGATCTAACTTGACAACGTATGCAGGTGAATCATAGTTGAAATAAAAAGAGACACGCCTATACAGGTCTCACAGCTCTTATAGAGAGCTAATCACGGTTTTTTCGAGTTCAAAAAGTTATAAACTGTCAAAATGGTGCTCGTAGAAATGAAATAATTTTTCGCTTTCTTTTGTAGCATTATTCAAAGTTGGCATGCCGTTTTTCAGATGATACACGGGTGACCAGTGTTAGCCAGTTTACTTCGAACTCCGGATGAGTCATGGCAAAGGTTGGCCAATATAGACACCTATCTAAAATGGTATAGCCAATTGTGGATTACAGCCGGGAACTCTGGCTAGCATGGCGCATGATAGCCATGATTCTAGGAAGGCACAGCCAGCAATGTCATAGAGATGGAGAATTCTAACCTATGATAGCTAGTATTTTATGACGGCGGAGCCAATATTGGTAAAGCGACGATAACCAGGGCCCTTAACGGACGTGTTAAATGAGCGGTGCAGCCAATATCAGGTACTCACTGGAAAATCTGGGCACAACTATACCCTCCTCTTTTCCTATATTATGATGTTATCAGCAGCATTCGACATGAACAAATGGCATAAATGTTATTTCTTACGTCACTGTCTCAAAAACAACTGCGTTTATTGGAACCATCAATGATGCACCGTGGGCTCAGCGACGCGCTTACCGTGCAAAGCCTTAATCCGAATCAGCGACACACCACACGCTCCTGTAGTTGATCAACGGCTCAGAATACGCACCGCGAAAGTCGAGAGAGTAGGAAATACTCCGCCGACTTCGTGTACGCACACTGGCGTCGTCACTTGCAGCCACCAATGCACTCGTTTCAACCCAGTATGCACTTTCGTTCGCTTCGGCACAACGAATAGGCCTGATGTCGCCGTTGTTCCCCCCCCTAATTTCTCAGAAGAGAGAAGAGGAGGAAAGGAAGCGAACAGAAGGAAGGGAGAAGAAATATACTGTAGGTCGCGAAAAAAAACAAGGAGCATAGTGCAAGTAAAGAAAGTTGGAAGGGGGACGAGATGCTGCGCATCGAAGCAGAGTCGTCAAAATGACGAGCGGCGGCACCATCCCCCCCCCCCCCCCCTGCTCCGACAGCCTGCGCAGAGCAACGAAGGTGAGCGTGCAGTTAGCAGCAGCACTCGTCTGCTGAGAGCCTCAAAGTTTCCCAGTCCTCTGAGGCACGGCGAGCAACTGCAGCTTCTCCCCGCAGCGGCCTTGTGGAAGATCATTCGCCTGACATTCGGGAAGTGGTGGGTTCGATTTCCCGCCGCCGGGTCTTCATGGTATCCGCGGCCTTATGCTCGGCTCTTCCGGGGTGAAGTACTTGGGAAAAGGGTCTCGGACCAAACCGTCAGTCCGAGCTGCACCTGTAACCGCGAACCACCGGCGGAGACATCACCATCGCCCAGGAATGCGGCCGGGGGCCATCAGACACCACGGCAACCTCGGCGAGGGGAGGTTGCCGTTTGGGCACTTAGAAAAAGGACAAACGAGCCCCGTTCAGGCTAAAACAAATGCAGCATAGGCTTTAATCTTTTTTGATAGCCAGCGGCAAACCTTTGTCCTGGTCTAAACGTTCGCTTCGCTTTTGGCAGGCTGTGCGAGCCTTGGGACAGTACCAGCCGGCTGATAGCCCTTGTATCTTCAAGGGCCATTAGTTTCGAAACTGCTTCTTGTGACTGATCTATGCATGCGGATTTCAGGAAAGTTGCAGTTTCGGCATAGAAAGCCATCCTCGACTTCACTCGGTCTGGACCTGCCAAGGATGTCCTCCTGGCGCCGATCAGCGATTATATAAAGTCTGTCAACTTCGTGGATCATTTCAGTCAGCGGCAAACCTTCGTCCTGGTCTGAACGTTTGCTTCGCTTTTGGCAGGAGAGTGCTGTTTACACCTGTTGTAGTTCATCAGTTTTTGGGCTTTGCCGCTGACTCCGCCAGGTTTTCTTTGTGTACTTCTTGCTCAACAGCCATACAGAAAGATGGAAGATTTATCACTTGTTGTACCTGTGAGCGTGAATTTGCACTTGGGGAAAAACTGCTTGTCAGTTACTGATAACGCCTACAAGAAGATCAGTACAGTAACGTGCGAAACGTGCAATTCTCCCTCATGCAAGGTTCATTCGTTTAAGCAACCTGAAGTAGCATGCAACCAGGTGATGGTGCGTACTCGCAGCAACTGTCTGCTATGAATGTGAACCTGGATTCCTTGACTGCAACTGTTTCAGTACTGGTGGTGAAAATTGAAGAACTATTGTAGTCAAAGCAACTTGTGAAAAGGTTTCTTCAGTAACTCGTGGACATACAGACCGCTATTGATTTCCTTTCTTCACGGTATGACTCGGTGCTTGCGGCAGTGACCATTAACCAGACTAAGCTTGCAGACCCTCGATTACAAGTTCAATCGCTGCCTTCAGCAGTAGTTTCCCAGACCCAGGTCACTGACAATATGGGTGAGGAAGTAAATGATCCCGGACAATACAGCAGAAGATGTAACTTCGAGATTCAAAGCCTTGCTGTCAAATCTGATGAAATCCTGCACTCTTTCTTAAGTACCTTAGCAGGGAAGCTAAACAATACCGATTTTCAACCAGCAGATATCTCAGCAGTACATCGGCTGCCATCCAGAGGCGACTATATTCCACCGATTTTAGTGCAAGTTCAGTTAATTTGTGGTAAGCATAAATTGCTTGGAGCTCGGAAGGGCCTTCCTGGTTCGGTGCAAGGCGATCAGTCTCTTAGGCAGTTTTTTAACGATAACCTGTCCCGGGTTAATCGTGAGCGGTTGCGATTAAAAAGGTCTCGGGGCAAAGAAAAGGGTTTGACTTCGCCTGGACTAAAAATGGGAAGGTCTTGGTAAAAAATTCGAAGGTGCACCTCTCATTTGCATCACTAAGCTCTCGGATCTTCAGAAACTAAAATAACCAAGTCTGACATAGATTTCGTGAAATGTTTCGATTTTGTAAGTCTGGAAGTTCTTTCAGCATCACGCACGCAATTCATTTCAGTTTACTCATGTTAATATTCGCAGTATACGGAAACACTGGGGCCATTTCTGTGCGCTAACTCACCCTTTTCACTCAATTTTTGACATTGTTGCTCTCACGGAAGCGAGAACTTCGCCAAATGTGCTATCATATTTCTCTCGGCCAGGATACCAGTTATGCTGTTACACTCGTCCACAGCGAATAGGAGGAAGAATGGCAGTTTTTGTAGAAGGTCCTTGGTCCGTTTCTGTAATTAGTATTTCTTTACTCAAGCAGAAGTAGTTGCGCACCTCCTATGTGCACCTTCGTTGTCGCTGGTTCTTCCCACAATTACCGCCCTCCTTGTTATATCAGTCGAATCTTTTCATCTTATTTTGATTCTATAATATCATCGTTCTCCCTCGAAGAACACGTGTGTTTTATCCGTGATATGGATATCGATACTCTACGCCCCACTATGAAAACAGTCGCAGATTATCTGGACACTTTATCAAAGTGGGGACTACAGATTAAAATCCACAGCCCTACACTTGACGAAACCTTATCCAGGCAGCTGGTCGTGTCTTGCATCCACCACATAAATGTGCGTTCTTAAAACCTGTCGGTGCGGTCTGTGGCGGTTGAGGTCAAGCTTCCAAGCCACTGTTTCTTTTGCTGCTCGGATGATTCCAGCCACATTGCATCTACGCGCAGCCAGCAAAAGGTATCAGTACTTGATTATAAGCGTCTTGATCAAAGAATAGCAAAGCATGATTGGAATTCTTCTATACACAGTGTGTCCCCTGCGGACTTATATGACAGTTTCGTCGAGGTTTTTCTTTCACACAATGCCGAATCTTCCCGCATGGTGATAGTTAAGCAACGAAATTTAGACAATAGGTGGATGTCACCCGTAATACTGGAAGCCATTAAAGAGAAAGATCTGCTCTGGGGTCGATCAAGACGTGCAACAAACTGTTCTGAACTACGACTGCCGTTTAAACGTGAACGAAACCATGTTATTGCCATGATCCGTCTGACCGAGCGCAAGCACTTTAAGTCTCAGTTTAATGACGCACGCTTTAAGAGCAGGAAAACATGGTCATTGGTAAATAATCTGAAAGGAGCGAGCGCTGCTATTTCCAATGATGCACATTTCATTGCTCATTTGGATAAAGATGGACAGAGCATTGCGAATGACTTGAACAAAGTATTTTCTCTGCTCTTTGGTGCATCTCGAACCCCTCCTGCCCACTGTCCTACGACTCCCAGTGTGATGGAATCTGCTTTCCTTCCGGTTATTACCGAAATTGATTTAAGGTGCACACTCTTCAGTTTTAAACGTAGGAAACCTCCTGGTCATGAGAACCTCATGGTTTCGGAACTGTGCAGAAATTTTGAAGCGTCTTAAGGTGTCCTACTAGCTGTCCTTGACAGTATCATTTCCAGGGGCATAATACCAACTTCAATGAAAACTGCTAAAGTTATACCTTTGTATAAGGGGGCTACAGAAACATTATGAGTAATTCCCGACCTATATCTATTCTGCTATGCATTCTGCTATTCTGCTATTCTGCTATGCACCTCATCCACAGTAATGGGGGAGTCAAGCTGCGTGTTTTCGGGACCGGCATAACCTGGGAAGGCTTGCCTAGGAGCATTGCCAACATATCTGTCTCTAGGTTCAAGGAAAAGGTATTCGGGTGTGCCTGCATATCAGTGCACAAGCTTTTGCAGGTTCTGTATCTAAGTGGTTCGGGAGCAAGTTCGAAGTCTTAGAGACTCCCATATTGCGATCCATGTGGTTGCATATATCCTCCCAGTTTTGCTGAGTAAGTTTAGCTGCATGATCCTCGATCTCCTTGTTTAGCCTAGCTAGTCTTCTACGCAGATTTCGGTTCCAGCGCTGTCGTTTTAGTCGCTTCTCGAGTCCTCTCTTCGCCTCCAATAGGTGAACAAGCCGGCTATCCGCAATCTCCAGGTGGTCTGCCTGCTCTAACGCACGAGTGTTTGATTTGACATCTTTTCAAAGATCCTGTGCCCAGACATCTATGTCTATTATTTCGGGGGTATCAGCTACAGCTTCTCTGGAAGCTCTTATATTGCGGAATGTGTCCCAATCGACAAGGGTGGTGGCTCAAGCGCTACGACGTTTGTGGCCAGTTGAGACCACTATTTCCAATATGTAGTGATCGCTGCCGAAATTATGTTGGGTGTTTATCCGTGTTGGAGTGCCCGCATTTTTCGCAAAAGTCAGATCGGGAGACGTATCCCTGGAAACACTGTTGCCGCAGCGGGTGGGAACTACTGGGTCTGTAAGAAGAGTTAACCCACACTGTTGTGCGGCGAGTCTAGAGAATAAGGTGCTGTCTTAGAAGGTTGCTTTAGAGACATGTACTATGGTGTCCATTCCTTTCGGGATGTACACCAAGATATGAGCGGCATGCATTTTCTTTCCTGAAAACCAATTATTATTTCATTTCATTTTCTTCAAGGGTTCGGGCGATTCGGGCATCCACCGAGGTATGAGAGAGACAGGCGTCGTTTCCTTTTCTTAAAACTAATTTTCTTTTCATTTTCCTTTCCTTACGGCGCGGTTCGCGTGTCGACCGAGATGTTTTTTTTTCCTGGTACATTGCTTTTCTTTTATTTTTTTTCTCGGTTTCACGCATGCGTAGAATATGGCTTTTGGGGTGGTGGTGGTGGTGAAAACTTTTAATTTCTGAAATAGAGTTTGGGAGCCACAGAGTGGCCACGCTACATGGTCGGCGTCCCTAGTCCGGGACACCGCATGACAATGCCCCGTCTCTAGCCCGTTTCACCAGAGCCCTTTGGGACTCAAGCGAGGAGCAGTTGAGAAGGGCAGTCTCCCATGCCTCTCTGGAAGGGGTAGGGGAAGGGGGGAGGTGGGGATTTTGAGTACATGCCCACACCATGTGGAAGATATCACAGGTCTCCCCACAGTGTGGGCATCGCCCATCCGTGTTAGGATCGTAATGCTTTAAGATTGCAGGACAGAGTAGAGTACCTGTCTGCAGGCGCCTTAAAGTTCGCTCCTCCGTCTTACTCAGCCCCTTTGCAGGGGCCGGGAAAAGGCGGTGGATGCCGCTATAATGCGTTATAATTTCCTTGAATCGCAGGAGCGGCTGATTAGTCTCCGAGCCAGAAGAGCTGGGATGAGGAGCCCGGTGAGTAAGCGCTCGGGCAGCCGCGTCAGCGGCCTCATTACCTCGTAAGCCCTGGTGGCCAGGAGCCCAAATGATTCTTTTGGGTGTTGGATCAGTGGCAGTCCGTCTTAGAATGCAAGCAGCTAAGGGGGAGATCTCCCCTGCCAAGTAATGATCACATGCTTTTCGGGAGTCCGTAATGATGATTCTCGAATTGGCGTGGGCGGCAGCAAGCGCTATCGCTACTTCCTCGGCTCGCATTGAATTCGGGGCAAGAAAAAAGAGTCCATCAACGTGCATTTCCTGGTGAACGACAGCGGCCGTGTAAAATCCCGTGGGCGATGGGCCTGCTACGTCTACATAATATACACCGGGTCGGGAGCCGTGTTGTCTCTCAAGAGCCCGAGCCCGCGCTTGTGGCCTGTTTACGTGCATGTCGGTGTCCATGTTACGGGGGAGCGGGGAGACCCAGAGCATATGGCGCCACAGTACTGGTACGCTCCGCCTCCTCTGGAGTGCAGTCGTGTTGGATGTGTAAGCGGTTTAGCAGGCGGCGCCCAGGAGCCGTCTGCGTGAGCCGTGTGTTTTCGCTTCAAAAGCATATCTGTTGCTTTTTAAAGGGCTGGAGAGGGAGGGGGGAGCCCAGTTAAGAACTTTATGGGGAAAATCACACTGGCCCATAATTTTTCTGGCAGAAAGCTTATTGCATCCGTTGTGCGAGCATGACCGCCAGCCACACTGCAACGCATCACGAGACAGGGTCGAGGAACGGATTGCGGCACCCGCACTGCGATAGCTTCCTTGCTCGCCCAGCAAAACAATACGCGTTCGCACGCAAACGGCACGCTGTTTTGCCTATCGGGCCTCTGGCGTGAGCAGGAAACGTCACCGCCGTGACGTCACTCGTCTCGCGTGAAGTACCCGAGGAGAGGTCTATTAAGGCGGAAGCCTCGTCGTTTGTAAGCATGGGTTGTCGACAGAAATGTCACGCTTTTCAATCGGTCGAAATGGTCGTGACGTCAAAGTGCGCAAATTTCAAACGGGCCAATTGTACTTTGGCTAGCAGCCATGCAACCAATTAAAGGGATTGTATAGTGATGCTCCAAGTAAGTGGGACTGAGGTTAGTTAAATGCTTAGTTGACCAAGTAGCCTAATTAACCTTTCTAGTCAGAACAGATAAATAAATAAAATTGAGTAGGAAATTGGTCGAGTTGGGGAATCGAACCAGGGCCTTCAGAGTGCGAGACGAGCATGCTACCACTCCGCCATGCCAGCTGAATGGTTTGGAATGAACAAAGGAGCGTCTAGTAAATACGGTGTCTTCGTTCACGTCCATCTTCCCCCCTTCCCATTACGGCGAGGTTCAGGTGTCCACCGAGATATGCGAGACAGATACATTTCCTTTCCTCAAAAACCAGTTTACGGACTAGCAAGGCTTAAAGCCAAACGGGCGATGACATTCTGTGGACTCCCTGGCAGCGTTGTAAGACGCTGTCGCGTTACACTCTTAGAGGCGAAGCTTAACATCTTAACCACTCATCAGTGAAACAAGCAGCACCACCGCGCTTAAGGCTTCCGACTCACCGCACTTTAGGTCAACAAAGCGCCCCCCTTAATTTTTTCTTACCACCTCTGCAGAGGAACACCCCGTTCCTCTCGCTCGTAACGCCTCCCACGGCTGTGGCAACCTCGCGAAATACTTGCACAGGCCTCGACAATCAAGAAATGTTAGTGGTGTGCTTCTTGAAGAAAAAAATGTGTGAAAATAACAAGTTGTCTGTAATTGTACATACATGCCCTGCTCGAATTGTTTGCCTCAATCCATCGAAAAGCTGAACAGCCCATCAGATGCGATCAAATTTCTCATTAGAAAGCACCATTGTTTTTTCCTTCCTTAAATCTCTCAATCCCTCCTTTATTCCTGCCCTTGCGCTGTGGTGCAGGTGAGATGTGAGGCCGATACTGCGCCATTTCCAATTTCACAAAAATTCAGGAGGACGCTTTGCTGACCTAAAGCGCGGAGAGGCGAAAGCCTTAAGCGCGGTGTTGCTGCTTGTGGCACTCATCTGTGGTTACGATGTTAAGCTTCGCCTCTGAGTGTGGGACGCGACAGCGTCTTGCAACGGTGCCAGGGAGTCAACAGAACGCCATCGCCCGTTCGGCTCTACGTCTTGGTTGTCGCTAAATTAGTTTTAGAGGAAAGGAAATGTGTCTCGCATATCTCGGTGGACACTTGAACCTCGCCTTAAGGGAAGGGAGGAAGATTGGAGTGAACAAAGACACCATATTCACTAGACGCGCCTTTGTTCGTTCCAAACCATCGGGCTGGCATTGCGGAGTGGTTACCGTGCTTGTCTCGCACTCCAGAGACCCTGGTTCGAATCCCGAACTCGACCAAACTGCTTCTCGGTTTTATTTATTTGTCTGGTCTTCGCAGAAAGCTAAATTAGAGTAATTGGTTAAATAAGCAATGAACTAAACTTAGTCCCACTTAGTTCGAGCATAACTATACGGTCCCTTTAATTGGCTGCATGGAGACTTGCCAAAGTACAAATGGCCCCGTTTCAAATTCGAGCACTGTGACGTCACGAAAATTTCGACGAATTGAAAAGCGTGACATTTCTGTCGACAACTCCTGCTTACAACGATGAGGCATTAAAGGCTTCCGCCTTAAAATGCAATGATTAGCTATGGTAAACCACCAGGAAGGAAGGGAAAACTTTATTTACACTAATGGTTCTTCCTGCGGTTTGGGGAATCTTCAGAGACGTCTTGGTTCTACCCCCAGGAGCCTTCTCTGTCGAAGTCGTCCGCCTCTAATCAGTGGTCGGTTGCCCTCAGTCCAAGGCTCCGCTGGCCACTGCCGCCCGTTGAGCTCGCTGTACCAGACCTTGGTCTTCACAGCGGTCGCTGGACAGCAGAGTCTCCCACTGCTCCGCACTAGGGTTTTGTATTTTGGGGACCACGTCTATGTTTTGCCATGCGCGTTTGCTGGACACGTTTCCGGCCATGCCGTCACATGTCTGTCCCCAGTTGGATCGGCAGAGCTCCTCAGTGTGCTGTTGGATTTGTGTCTGCAGCGCGGCCAGCCGCTTTTTAAGCGTTCTGTTGAGTTTGTTGCCTTTCCAGCGTACCAGGATGCTGTGATAAGCCTCCCACAGGTGGGCTAGGCATGTGTCACGGAGACGGAAGTCAGAGCGGCCCTCCTGATTCTCCGCGCCAACTCCGCACCTGGTGCAGACCAGATCACAAACTCGATGCTCCGTAATCTGAATGACCAATCGATCACCCACATTACGAAATACTTCAACCAGTGCAGGAGGGAGGGTAACCTCCGTCAGTCCTGGCGCCACGCGAAGGTAATATTCATATCTAAACCCAACAAACCACTTACACTTCAAAACCTTCGCCCGATTTCGCTAACCTCATGCCTCGGGAAGCTCCTCGAGCATGTTGTGTTAGCGAGACTCACAAGTCACATGGCGGACAACAATCTTTACCCGCATACCATGGTGGGATTTCGCCCCCATCTTTCCGCACAGGACGCCATGCTGCAACTCACACACGACATTCTCGACCCGCTTCTTCCAGGTCACACCAAGGCAGTCTTAGCTTTGGATCTCGCCAAAGCTTTTGATCGCATCGAACATCAGGCGATCATGACTGCTCTATCCCCATTGAATGTGGGTGCACGCATGCATGCCTACATTCAAGCATTCCTCACTGACCGCACGGCTGAGATACACTTCGGCCCTCTGTCTTCTCCCTCCTACACGCTTCTGAGTATCGGCACCCCTCAAGGGTCCGTCCTTTCCCCCTTTCTCTTTATTATTACCCTCATCCCTCTTGCCCGAAAATTGGCAACTATTCCCCACCTGAATCACACTCTTTATGCCGACGATATCAATCACCCTGTGGACCACTCACGGCAGTGAAGGCGACATAGAGGGCACCCTACAGGAAGCAGCCACCCTCACCCAAAATTACGCACGGACCATCGGACTGTCTTGCTCCCCAGAGAAGTCAGAACTGCTCCTCATCCGTCCTAAGAACCACCGCCGTCCCCGCTCCCCCATTGTCATTGAACTGAATGGTGACCCGGTACCTGAGGTTGGCACCCTCCGTGTATTGGGCCTGCACATCGAGAACGATGGCAAAAACACCACTACCCTCAAGAAACTCAAGCAGGTTGTAGGCGCGATATCGCACCTCATCTGCAGGGTTTCGGGACGTCATAGAGGCATGAAGGAGCGCGACCTATGTCGCCTCATTCATGCCTTCGTCCTCAGCCGTGTGCTGTACACTACCCCATACTTACAACTATCCAAACATGACATAAACGCTTTGGATGCTTTGATTCGCAAGGCATTCAAAGTAGCACTTCATCTTCCCCTCAACACACCCACAGAAAGATTACTAGGCCTGGGCCTCCACAACACGATCGGGGAACTGGTGGAGGCCGACACCGACAGGTCCAATACATCAGGCTCACACAAACTTCCACAGGTCGGTATATCCCGGACTCCCTCGGCATCAGAATACCGGCCAACGACCCAACCCTCCTCGCCATCCCACGACCCCTTCACCAGGAGCTTCTCATTAGGCCGCTCCCGAGGAATATGCACCCGTCCCAACATGAGCAGCGCCGCAGAGCCCGTGCGAAGGCACTCCATCGTGCGTACGGCCCCGAGCCGGACGCCGTATGGGTGGACGCTGCCTGCACGGGTGATGAAGCGACAGCAGCTGTGGTGGACTCCTCTTTATCCGCCCTCCTCACACTACCTCTCCTCCAGACACGTTCCCAGAGGCTGCAGAGGAAACCGCCATTGCACTAGCTATCACTCGCACGGAAGCCCGGTATATATTAAGTGACTCCAAAACAGCGATTTTAAATTTTGCTCGAGGCCGAGTTCATGTCCCTGCTTTTGGAATAATGCACTCGCCCGATGCACCCCCGCCCCGCCATGTGGAGCTGACATGGATGCCTGCGCACTCCGGGAATCCCGGAAACGAGGCTGCCAACCTTTTAGCCCGAGGTTCTTTAAACCGGGCTGAGGTGGCCTCGGATCGGGGATTTACGAAGGAGCGCATGCACACATTCAGTGAGCTGACCCAGGCACATAGAGCCTCACGCCAGCTCTACCCCCGCCCCACCACTCCCTAGATAACAAACACGCAACAATCTGGCGCAGACTACAGACACACACTCTCCCCTCACCCCTTAACCTAGCCCACTATCATCCATCCTTTCCCACTCCCGCATGCGCCCTATGCCCAGAACCCTTCGCTTCTTCCCTCCACATCCTTTCCATCTGCCCGGCGGACCCTCCCCCGCGGGACCTAGAGAACCTCAAGACCTGGGAGGACTGGGAGACCCTGCTGCGCTCGGAGGACCCGTCCGTGCAGACCATCGCCACCGGCCGTGCTGCCAGTGTTATGGACCGTAGGAACATAAACACTTGAGTGCAGTGGGGTCTTGCTGGGACCCTGGGGCGTGCCCCGAATTCCTGTGTAATTAAAATTTTTTTTTCTCTCTCTCTCTCTCTCTTTCTATGTTTCGGCAGGCCCATGTGATGTGGTATAGATTAGGTTTTTCGTCGCACCAGGGACATTTGTTCGTGTATATTGTAGGGTGCATTTTTTTTAGTATGTGTAGGTTTGGGAAACAGCGAATTTTTTTCTGCATGGTTTCTTTTTTCTCTCGAAGAAAAAAGCTGCCGAGAATAGCTACCAAACTGTAGTGTTAATGTAGGGAGGATTTTGTGGTTCAAACCTCGCATATTCATGTTCTGAACAGTGTACAGAAAGTTCTAAATAAAAATCCACCACGACCTACCCAGAACAGGGTTCCAGATGCTTGACATTGGGCACCTTTCATTTTAGCTGTGAATATTAAAAGTGGCTTTAAAAGCACCCAGTGTTTTAGAGAACGTCCCTTTTACTATTTGAAACATCTTGATATCTCGCTGAATGACACAAGGATGGCTAGTCTCTTCGAAGTTGCTGCTCGGGAACGCCCTTTTTCACTATGTGAAACATCTTGATATGTAATTGTTACATACACATATTCTTTATTTCTCTAAAAGAGAAAATTCCAGGACACTACAATCATTAGTCTCTTTCTAGTGGCTGTGCAAGCACACAGTACTTTAGAGAACGCCCTTTTTCACTATGTGAAACATCTTGATATATCATTGGACGACACAGCAATCAACAACAAGGACTCGTCGCTACATTGAGCTCAACACTGAACACCGTGGGAATTACGCATCATGTCGCTGCAAAGCTATGTAACACGAGACGACTAAGCAATAAGGAGATCGCTTTCACAAGAACGAAGGCATGGGATTTAAACAAAGGCACACCTCCACGGTACGCTCCAGGTCGCTTCACAACCGTACAGGACAGAGGGGCGCGGCAAAGCTTAAGTCCTCGCTGGGTAAATACTAGCAAGCGCTTCCCTGCGCACCATATCATTTCTGTTACGTGCAGGAACTCGCACCCCCTATTATTTTCCGTAAGATTTCCCACCTCTACGAAAATTTGCGTGGCCACTACCACCCCTTGTAGAGGCCTCAAAAATTCGGGGAGCACTTTGCTTAGAGGTGAAAGCGTTTTCCGCACCACTTTCACTGCCTGTGTGGCGCCGTTGACGTCACCACTGGATGATATCACACATAAATAAGTACTAATTACTAAGTAATGACAATTGCTAAATTATTGACCAATTACTGAGTAATTACTAACTACTAATTAACTGCTAATTAATGACGCTTAAGCTTCGCCTTTAGGACTGGAACACGACAGCGGGGTGTAGCGCTGCCAGAGAGTCCATGGAACGCCGCCATTCGTTCGATGCGATACGTTGCCCTTTGAACGCTGCGCTTTTTGAGGAAAGGAAATTGCGCAGTAATTCTTTGTCATCTCGGTGGACAGCGGAACCGCACCATACAGGAAGGGAAGAAGTGGCAGAGAAAGAAGAAAGAGGGGCCGTAATGGAGAAAATGAAAACTGCATTTCAGGAAAGGAAATTACGCAGTAACGGTCTCATATATCTCGGTGGACACCCGTCAAAACCATGACAGCTCTGCTGACAGCCTTCTGTCGACAACGATGAGGCATTAAAGGCTTTCGCCTTATAAGGCTGAGGAGTGCTGGCTTCTCCGTCTATGCACCAACACGGTGCTGTGCCCTGCAGCACTAAACATTGCTTTGGGACCTTACACAGTAAACCAATAAACCAAACTAAACATTTCAATCCGGCATTCTAAGGGGAGATGATTCCTTTCTTCCCATCCCATCTCCAGCCTAGGGGTGAGGACTGGGAGCGTGCCCTGCTCCGTTGCTCCGACCTCAAGGCCCAACAAGCCCTGGTGGCTCGAGCCCGGGCTGCCACGCATTCCATGGGGGTCCGGTACTATGGAGTCCCCGACCCCCCTTTAATTTGTAAGGTTCGGACCCTAAAGGTCTTACCCCAAGCTATCTCTGTACATAGTTTGTGGGGATCCACGTTGCCCCTCGCCCGCCGGATGCACCCTTCTCTCTCTCGTGGCCTACCGCGGCTCTTCCTCTGGCGGCCCCCGACATGGCCCCCGACTAGGCGTGGCGGTGGAGGGAGCGGAGGGGAGGCGCCCGCGACTACGCGTCGTCACGTGGGCAGCCCTCCTTACCCACCGCTCTCGGTTTCGGCGGCCGCGCGGGCCGCGCCCACCGGACAGTCGGATGGAGAGTTGACAGCGAGCCCTGAGAGAGAGCGGACGCGACACCAGCGGCGGCCCAGGTGACCTGAACTGCTCTGTGCCTTTCTCCTGTGCCTGTGTCCTGTGCCTGTTGCCTGCCGCTGCTGCCTGCGCGCTACCGAGGAAAGACATTGGGAGATCCCAATTAAAGGTTTTGCCTGCGGCCTTATTCCTCGGAGGTGTGTTCTTCGCGGCCACAGGTGTGGTCGAGCTAGCGGAGTGGCGTTGGCCCTGAGTTCAGGGTCCGAACCGTGCCAGTAACCCCACATTCTGGCGCCCAACGTGGGGCCCCTCTGGAGTTCCAGGTGGGGTGCTAGCTCACGAAGAACAGCATGACCAGCCCGCGCTACGGGCTGCCGGAGCTAATGATGTTGGCTGATGTATGCGGCGAAGCACGGGAGATCTCGAGCATCGTTTCCGTGGCCACATCTAAACCGACCGCGGATGCGGTAGCGCAAGGTCCGTCGGGCGCTATGCATGAAGCCGCAGGCGCGGCTGGCGTCCGAGATATTGCGCCAGGAGTTCCTGGTGAATACTCCGAGCTGGAGCAGCCAGATGGCTGTGGCTACAGGAGTTCCGTTCTGCTGAACGTGCCCCAGGCGCTCCCGCAGATGCGGGTCGCGCAACTGGTTACGCGCCGGGAGATCCCGGCCAGCAAGGAAAGCCAAAGTCAGGTGTCAGTGCCTTCCAAACGCTCCGCTACGTCTCAGGCGCGTCCCCAGATGCGGTTCGCAAACCGAGTTTCCACCCAGGAGATCCTGGACTGCTCGTTGAGCCATTGCCAGTTGGCGTCGGCTACTCGCTCCTTTCAACTCCTGCGCACGCATTCAGACCAGGTGGTCTAACTGCGTCGACGCCCGCAGATGCGGGCAGCGCTCCCCGCCAGATGGCAGAGGGTGACGCAGCGCACATTGCTCCGGGAGGTCCCGAGCACCACTACAAGCCACCGCCAGTTGGCGAAGGCAAAGTTCACGGTCGAGACCGACCATATGGCCTTAACCTCGCTGAAACGCCTGCGTGAGCCCAGCGGGAGGCTTGCGCGATGGGCCCTGACACTGCAACGCTTCGAGTTCGAAGTGCGTTACCGCAAAAGCACTGCAAATGTAGTCGCCGATGCGCTGTCACGGGCGCCGGTCACTGAAACCCAACCGGCCGGCCAGGACGAGGAGGAGGCAGAGTGGCAGCTGTCTCCCCCTCTGCGGAAGGAGCTCGTTGCGGGGAGTGCCCCGTTTTCGAAGCCCCGAGAGCACGTGCACCTCGTTGGAGCGGGGATCCCTCTCGAGGTTGCGTTCAGCAGAGAAGAGCTTGTCAAGGCTCAGCAGGAAGACTCATTCTGTCAGGAGTTGATCAATAGTCTTAGTGAAGAGACAGACACTCCGACGAGTCAGGCCAAATTGCGCTGTGAAGCCACTGGTAGTGTGGTTGGCGCTAACTCTAGTGTCGCTGGTATTGCGGCGAGTGAGTTGGAGAACTTCCTGCTGGACCGTGATGGAGCTTTGCTAAAATACGTGCCAGGCAAAGAGGCCTCGGATGAGAGTTTCAAAGCCGTTATTCCGCGCAAACTGCGGCGCGCCGCTATGCGGCACTATCACGACGCAGACGGTCACGGAAGCGCTCCAAAGACATGGCAGAAGCTTTGTCGGTTTGCTACCTGGCCGGGAATGAAGGCTGACGTATGTAGATATGTACGAACATGCCACGTCTGCCAAGAAAGAAAGCCTAGAGGTGGAAAGCCACCTGGCTTACTCCAACCCATCCTAAGCACCAAGCCCTGGGAGATCCTGGCGTGCGATTTGATGGGGCCGCTGCCGCGCAGCAAACGAGGGTACAAATACGTGCTGGTAGTCACGTGTCACTTCAGTGGGATCGCTGAATTGTACCCGCTGCGAAAAGCGACTGCCCGGGAGATCCTGGCAAAGCTGTGTGAAGTGTTCTGCCGCTACGGCTTCCCACAGCGGCTGATCACTGATAATGCCACGTATTTCACATCGAAAGTTTTCCGTGATACGTGTGCAGCAATGGGTGTCCGGCAGCAGAAAACCACGTGCTACCATCCCCAGTCCAATGTGAGCGAGCGCCGAAATCGAGATATCAAGCCGCTCCTGGGCGCATATGCGAGATCGCACAATGATTGGGACGAGCACTTGGACGCCATCTCCTTCGCTCTGCGAACGAGCACAAATCGCTCGACCGGCTTCACGCCGGCTTTTCTCATGTTTGGCAGAGAGCTGAACACGCCTATGGACACAATTCTCATGGAAGGGTCGGAGAGTGTCCGCGAAGTCACGGCAGATGTTGACGACTACGCAAGGCGATTGCGCGAGCGTTTGGCAAATGCCATTAAGGAGGCGAACCGCAGCCGCGCGAAGGCCAGGGCAAGTCAAAAGGCCACTTATGATCGCGCACACAGAGACGTGGACTTTCAGATGGGAGACCTCGTTCTCAAGCGCAATCACGCACTCAGCGATGCAGCCGCAGGTTTCGCGGCCACTCTAGCGCCCAAATGGGTGGGACCCTTCCTGATCGCTGAGAAGCTTTCGCGGCTCAACTACCGGCTGAAAGACCCGAGATCGGGCCGAATCAGCGGACCCATTCACGTGGGAGAGCTGAAACAGTACTTCCAGAGGGAGGTTGCTGTGGAAGCAGAAACGCCACCCGCGCAAGATTGCGCAGAGGCGAGCGAAGCCCAGAGAGATCTCTACAGGCATCGCTATAATACCCGAAGCCAGCGAGCTCGCTGGGGCAACGGGAGAATGCCGAAAGCGTGAGATCACGCACACGGCGGCGTCGGTTGCCAAAACAGCTCGAGATCGAGCAAACGGCGAAGGAACGCCAGACGCGCGAGATCGCGCACGGTGGACCTCATGCAAGGAGATCCTTGCCCCCGACGTCACAATATCCGAACTGGGCGAGATCGCCGAATGTGACCCATGCCGACCACGGCAAAGCCTGGTGCGAGAGGTGTCGTGCCCACCCTGCCTGTGTGGATACACAAGCCGGTGTAATTCCTGTGCCCGGAACACTGCAAGACGCCCGCTCGGAGGAGCTGAGCCCCCTCCGGCTGCCCTGATTTACGGCCCTGGCTTCAGCGACGGCACGGAGAGCGGCGCGCGGCCGGGGTCGAGCCGCCGAACTTCGCCCCCACACCATCGCACGGGGCCTCGGCGGCGGTTCCGGAACAGCGCGGGCCGAGCTGACGATGGGCGGCCTGAATGCGGAGCAGGCCGGCTTTCGCGGGCGCCATCCTGGTCTGGCCCGCGCCCCAGGCGCAGAGCTACCATCCCGGGGCCCAGTCTCCGGAAAGGCGGCATGGACCTGCTGATCCGCCGAGTTCGCTTCAGCGGGTGGAGGTCACTATTGAGAGAGGGAGGGTGTGGGGATCCACGTTGCCCCTCGCCCGCCGGATGCACCCTTCTCTCTCTCGTGGCCTACCGCGGCTCTTCCTCTGGCGGCCCCCGACATGGCCCCCGACTAGGCGTGGCGGTGGAGGGAGCGGAGGGGAGGCGCCCGCGACTACGCGTCGTCACGTGGGCAGCCCTCCTTACCCACCGCTCTCGGTTTCGGCGGCCGCGCGGGCCGCGCCCACGGGACAGTCGGATGGAGAGTTGACAGCGAGCCCTGAGAGAGAGCGGACGCGACACCAGCGGCGGCCCAGGTGACCTGAACTGCTCTGTGCCTTTCTCCTGTGCCTGTGTCCTGTGCCTGTTGCCTGCCGCTGCTGCCTGCGCGCTACCGAGGAAAGACATTGGGAGATCCCAATTAAAGGTTTTGCCTGCGGCCTTATTCCTCGGAGGTGTGTTCTTCGCGGCCACAGGTGTGGTCGAGCTAGCGGAGTGGCGTTGGCCCTGAGTTCAGGGTCCGAACCGTGCCAGTAACCCCACAAGTTTAATAAAAGTTTACCACCACCACCACCACCAATCCTGCTTTCTTGTGTCCCGACTGTTCGTGGAAGTTTTGTCCGCTCGTTATCGTCGCTAAGATTTCGGCTAGCGATTCAGGCCCCTGGCACGGGCGATCGAGCATTGTTGAGATGTTCTGTACGATGCGATATCAGCGTTGGTGGTGAAAAATGTTTATCACCGATTAAACTGCTACAGAGAGGTGACTGGGATAGGACCCTATTGGCCCTTTCCCTTCACAATGCTTGGTGGAGCCCCCATTCCGGGGCCTGATTGTAGCTATGGAATACTATCTATGGTACTATCGATGGTATCGATAGTTCAGTCACTATCGAACAATCGATGGTAACAAAAAAAAACTATCGAAAGCGCTGTTAATAGCACACTATCTATAGTAAGTACTTTCGATAGTAGTGTCGACAGGACTATCGTTAGCTGTTTCGATAGTACTGTCGATAGCTGTATGAATACTACTTGCTATATATAGTACTATCTATTCAATAAGATCAACCGCGCGCACGCACTGCACCCTAAACTTGATTTCCCGAGTGCGTGGTATGGAGATGATGGTATAACTGGCAGGATTCGGCCGTTTTTGCAGCCTACGCGCCACCGCGGGCTCTGCTGACATTCCCTGCCTAAAGCTAATGGATAAAGTATTAGTGTCGCGATTCTTGCGAAGCATGTGTGCCAAAAGCATTTCTGCAGCAGGTACGTCAGCAGGGTGATGTCTGTAGTGCACGATCGTGTCGTGTTAGCCAGCACAAGTTGTGCTGATTATTCTTTCCTCGGATGAAGTTCAAGACATTTTTCCAAACTGTCTCGGCTAACCTTTAAACGGAAATCTCCCGATATTGTGCCCCAGTTTGAAGTGGTAGCCCTTTCATTTTAACTTTAGTATGTTCTCACAATTGAGCGTGTTATCTTTAAAATTTGGTAACTTCTGTACAGGTCGGTGTATAGAGGTTAATGGCACCCTACATGCACAGTGCATATGCCATTATATTACAAGCCTGCAAGTAATGCGATGCATAGCAATTAACGTTATTTATTCTTGTTCCGGCCATCATGTTGTCGAATGCCTTCGTTACGATGTGATAACTAAATGGATATATTCATGTAGAACTGCTTCATGTAATGTGCGATTTTGTGCTTATATTTAGCCTTTATATAGCTCGTGTGTCAAGACGTCCTTCTCATCTAGTATTCTATTGGAAATACTTCCATGGTTTGAGCGATAAACCATTGTCACGCTTACAACCTCACCATCGAACAAATGTTTTATAAGCGTCGCAATACGTTTAAATTCACTGAACACGAAGTAGATGTGACCGCGCGTGTTCTAGACTACCATGTTACAATGAAGATGCGACACCTCAGTAAATAAAGAATATCGGACAGCTCAAACTTGCACAACTTGAGAAAAGCATTACTTTTGAGTATGAATGTATGGATGAACGTACTCCGGGTCCTTTTTTGCGGAATTAAAGTTTTCATTCGTCCACAAGACATTTCATAAATGCATGAATTCAGCATTGCTGATAGTCAGTTTTCGGAAATGCCGCCGTTGTGACACGGGGTTTATGGCACTGGGTGGCTGACTAGAAAGAGGCCGGTTCGGTCCCGGGCCAAGGCCCGTGTACTGGCGATGCCAGTGCATGTTAAAGAACCACAGATAGTCAAAATTTATTCCGAGAGCTCCACTGCAGCCTCCCTCACACCTTAAGTCTTTTTGGGGCGTTAAGACTCACAAGGCCGTGAAACCAATCAGGTATCGCAAATGTTTTGGCTATATGTCTGGCAAACAAAGGCATACTATTAACAGTGTTACTATCGATAGTCCTACTATCGACAGTCTCACTACCGATAGTCTTGCTATTGATAGCGGTACTATAGATAACAATAATATCGATAGTAATATTATCTCTTCTAGTATCAGTAATACGATCGATAAAACTATCGATAGTCTATCGCTAGTGGTACTCTCGATAAGTTTTTTACACTATCGGTAGTATAAAAAAACTATCGAAACTATAGTGATAGTCAATTTCCTGATAGTGTTGCATCACTACTAGCTGAACGTTCCTTAGTTCCGGGTCGAAGAAGAAAGAGAAGAGGATCTCCTCTTGCAAGTATAGTGTGCCTAAAATTCTTTATAGAATTAGAGCTGCTTCAATGAAAAGCTGAGAGTAATTACACCTAACCTGATTATTTCCTGCAGCGGTGCTGTTGCGCACGGAAACACAACAAAAATTTTGATGCAGAGAGAGGCGAGCGGTAGTTACTAAAAAGCATGACACGAAGCCCATCTTTGACTCGCCAGCTACACGGCCTAGATATGCAAACCAAAGTTGACACAAGTCTCGGTGCCGAATAACTAGCCTTTCCTTAGTAAAATGATGCTTTCTCTCGTCCATCTATATAACCCAGGGCCATCTATATAATCCAGGGCCATCTATATAACCTCTAATTTGGTCCCACCTAATTTCTTCTTACTATCGAGAACTTAAGTGGAACAGTCGTTCCAGATAGACAACCAGAAAAATACGTGAGCAACTACCCCTTTAAACGGGAATGTTGAAATGTAACACAAAGCTCCACACACATATATCTTGAATACACTATCCAGAGTGGACTGTATCTGGAATACGTTTACCTTAGTGGACTCGGCGGCCCTACGACGGCCAGGTTCGCTAGTATGCCTCAGCTTTGCCCGGTGCACCTGTTTATCCTCACGTGTTCCTGGCCATCCGGCTACATCCCCAGTTGCCCTATGGTCCCCACCACTGCGACTTCGTGGTTTCGGGAACCAGCCATCATCAAGTAAGAGCGGCTCAAGATACGTGGTTCAAGATACGCGGTTCAAGATACGCCCCCTTAGACACGTCCTTAGACACGTTCTAAGAAACAAATAAAGGGAAAAAAATATTCGGCCTAGGAATGAACAGCATCTGGCCCGCATTCATGCCCTGCACCGCCACTATCGGAACAGCGAAACTGAGTGTCACCTACGCGTTTTGCATCACAAACAACTACACCGTAAACAAGTTCGCCGATATCAGCACCCAGTTTAGTGGGCTCAGAGGCACTACGGCGGCGAATTTCACTAAACGTTTCAGAAAGCGAAGTCCTTATGCTGTCCTGGTCACCAGGGTCTACGAGACAATGAGGGCGCTGATGCGGCTGCCCGAGCTCTCACATACCGGGCTCCTCATCCTAGCTCTCCTGGCTCAGAAGCTCATAAACCGCCCTTGCGGTTCTGTGAAATCCTAATTCATTATTGCGACAGCCACTACTTCTACCCGGCACCTGCCATGGGGCTGGGTAAAGCGGAGGTGCGAACTCTGCGGCGCCTCCAAACAGGAACCCTTCTCTGTCCTGCCAAAGGAAAACACTTTGAACCGAACACAGATGGGCGCTGCCCGCGCTGTCGAGAGATCTGCGATATTTTTCACATGGTGTGGGCATGTACTCAGAATCCTCACCTTCGTCCTTCCCCCACCCCCACCCGAGAGGCATTGGAGACTGCCCTGCTCAACTGCTCCACACTGGAGTCCCAAAGGGCGCTAGTAAAGCGGGTGCGAGACGGGGCCTCGTCGTGCGGTGTCCCGGACTAAAGTTGCAGCGGAGTTTTCTGACCCTCAAACTCTCTCTGACTATTAAAGCTTTTCGTCACCACCACCTGGCAAGCTCATCGGCTGCAAGAGACTCGTCAATGTGGATGGATGGATGGAAAAAACTTTATTGTTAATAAATTGGTGTTCTTGACCCTTACGGGTCACTGGGCGCCGTGGTCGATCCTTGATCCAGGATGCCGCACATGACTACTGCCCCCATGGCTCGGCGCACAAGGAATCGTTGCGTTTCCTCGTCCTCGCTGGCCAGCAAGTGCTCCCACTGCATCGCACTCGGGTTGTTTATTCTTGGCTCTAAGTCTGCCTTAGGGCAGGTCCATGTGACATGTTCTAGTGTAGGTTTACCCTGACACCACGGCCATTCGTCTGCATATTGTGTAGGGAAAATCTTGTGTAGTTTGTGCAGATGTGGGTAGGTACCGGTTTGTACTCTGCGCCAGTCTACCGCCTCCTCTTTGGTGAGCCTTTTATGTGGGGCTGGGTAGCGTTTCCGCTGACCCCTGTAATATTAGAGTGTATCTGAGTACATGGGTATAACTGGGTCAAAGGTGCCTGTGGTGCAAAGTGCTGAGTCTGCTCGGTTGACGTACCCTCGAGCTAACTCGTCTGCTGCCACTTTGCCCCTCATCCCCTCATGTCCGGGAACCCACACTATACCGATCCCATGTCGTCATCAACTGCCCTCTTGTCGTCGTCAATGTGAACCACAGCATACAACCATGGCAGCCGTTAGGTGCCGCTACTGGTGCGAACTGCAATGTGCTCGTTCTAAGGCGAAAGCCTTTAACGTCTCATACTGTCGTTAGCAGCCGTGTCGGGAGCCGTGTCTGCAGATGTGTCCGCGTTTTGACGGGTGTCCACCGAAATATGCGAGGCAGGCACTGCGTAATTTCCTTTTAAGGCAGAAGCCTTTAATGCCTCATCGTTGTAAGCAGTTGTTGTCGACAGATATGTCACGCTTTTGAATTGGTCGAAATGGTCGTGACGTCACAATGCGCGAATTTCAAACGGCGGAATTGTGATTTGGCTAGTAACTGTGGAAACAAATAAAGGGATGGGATATTGGTGCTCCAAGTAAGTGTGACTGAGTTTAGTTAATTGCTTAATTAACCAAGTAGCCGAATTAACTTTCTAGTCAGAGCAGATAAATAAATAAAACCGAGGATACGAAATTGGCCGAGTTAGGGAATCGAACCAGAGCCTCCGGAGTGCGAGACGAGCACGCTACCACTCCGCCATGGCAGCTCGATGGTGTGGAATGAACAAAGGCGCGTCTAGTAAATGCGGTGTCTTCGTTCGCTCCCATCTTCCTCCCTTCCCATTAAGGCGAGGTTCAGGTGTCCACCGAGATATGCGAGACAGATACATTTCCTTTCCTCAAAAACCAGTTTCCGTCGTAGAGCCAAACGGGCGATGGTATTCTGGGGATGGATGGATGGAAACAACTTTATTACACACACACACAAAAAAAATCTTCCAGGGTGGTCCCCTACTGGTCCAGGAGTCCACTGGCTTGTGCTTCACGTAAAGCCCGATCCACTAGCCATTTCTGGCCGGCGGGCTGAGCGGTCCGTAAAGCAGCCTCCCAGGAAGAAGGAGTGGGATTGGGGATGGGGTACTGCCTTTGGGGAAGGCCACTCCCAAAGTTATTGGAAAAGTGTAGATTTGGGCACGCCACAGGTGTTACAATCAGGAGGAAAGGTGGGATGAAAGCATGAGAGACGGTGGGGTGAAATAAAACAGCCTGTCTGTAATTGCCGCCATGTGGCGCTGGATAAGGGCGACAAGGTACTGTGGGCTGGTGGCAGTGTCATGCGGCTGAAATTGTAAAATGTGGTAATTTGATGATATGTAGAGAGGACCGATGGGGCTTCTTGCGCAGGGTTGGGTGCCGTATCCTCCGGGGTCCGGGAGGGGAGTTCTCGGGCCAGCACATGAACGCGCTCATTACCGGGGATCGAGGCATTCCCAGGGACTCACGACAGAGTAACCGTTCCGTCGAGAGAGGTGGCCGTGGTAAGAATACGGTGTGTTGCCGGAGTCGCCACGCCCTTTAGGTAGTGGCTGTACGCGGCCTGTGAATCTGTGCAAATTTGGGTTATGTTTTTGTCAATGATGGAGTGGGCCAGAGCAAGTGCGATGGCGGCTCCTTCCGACTCTGCAGGCGAATTAGTTCGGATAGTGGCGGCGGTCCCCACTTCGCCGTCTTCACAGGCTGCCACTGCCGTGGTTTAGACTTTTGTGCCGCGTCGACATAAAGGATATCGGAGCGGTTGCTGTATGTTTTGGTGCAATAGCTCGCTCGTGCCTGCCGCCTACCGTGATGGAGGCTAGCACTATTGCGCGGTAGGGGCTTCTGATACATGTGATCCTGCGTGCGCAGAGAACTCATGTAAGGTCTAGGACTTGTTGGGGTGGGAATTTGTGGATTGAGACGTAGCTGTCGCAGTAGGCATTGTCCTGTTTCCGTGCGACTCAGGTGGACTAATTGGTTGGTGCGTTGAGCCTCTATTAATTCGATCACTGTATCGTGGGTACCAGTGACCAGGAGACGTTTCGTGCTAACCGTCCGTGGAAGACGTAAGGCAGAGGTGACAGCCGTGCGTATTAGGATGTCTGCCTGTTGTCTTTGCCGCTGAGTGAGTATGTGGTATGGAAGGTGGTATGTAATGCGGGCTAATGATTAGTGCATTTGTCATATTGAGGGTCTCGCGTTCAGACAGCTCATGATTGCGTGCTGCCACCCGCCTGATAAGTGCAGCGACTTGTTTGGTCTGTCTCTGCAAGAGCTGAAGGGCGGCGGTTGCATCGAGTGTGTTGTTAATTAGAAGGCCGAGAATCTTCACCTGAGGCACAATGGGCACTGGATTCCCGTACATGTTCAGTTCAATCGGGGGGTCAGTGGGGAGGGGCTTCAGCTGCAGGAGTTCCGATTTATTTGGAGAGCAACGGAGGCCTGTGTTTGCTAAATGAGTGGTGGTGATGTCTATGGCAAATTGCAGGATATCCTGGGCTGTTCCAAGGGATCCTCCCGTTGTCCAGAGGGTTATATCATCTGCGTATATGGCTGTGTGGAGCCCTGGGACAGCAGCAAGGGCCTTTGCCAGTGGCGCTAGGGCAATGTTAAAGAGTAAATGTGATAGAACCGCCCCTTGTGGGGTTCCCCGGTTAGGCAGGGGGAAAGGCTGGGAGGCAATATCCCCAAGGTGGAGGTCTGCCGTGCGCCCCTGAAGGAAGGCCCGAATATATTGCCATATGCGGGTGCCACACCCCGTGGTGGCTAATGTCGTGAGGATATGGTCATAGCTTATTGTGTCGAAAGCCTTATGGATATCCAGGGCCAGTATGGCTCGCGTAGAGGCTGTACGACGCTTATTTATTGATACTGCGATCTTTTACAAGACCTTCGCTTAGTGCAAAAGAGGGACTCTTTAAGCGCGAGAGGTACGTCTTGCGCCGAGATGTTTGGGCGGAAGCCAAATTAAACGTTTGAGAGAAAGCCTGTTGTTTCTAGGAATGGTTGCGGGCGATTGAGAATGACATGCTCGAAGAGCTTGCCGACACAGCTCGTTAAGGAGATGAGGCGCAAATTTTGAAGAGTGAGGGCTTTGCCCGGTTTGGGTATAAATCGCATGCTGGCATGGGTCCAGGCTCATGGGAGCGTCCCAGCTTGCCAGTGGTTATTAAAGAGCTCCGTGAGTTCCTGGAGGGAGACATCGTCCAGATTGAGTAGTGCCTTGTACGTTATGCCATCCGGCCCCGGCGCCGTAGAGCGGCGAATACTGAAGAGTGCTCGGCGGACTTCGTTTAAGGTGATGTCGGCATCAAATTCTGGGTTAGGTGGAGGTAGATTGGGTGGATCTGCCAACTGAAGAGATGTGGGTATATAAGTTTCCCGCAGTTGGCCAATTACGTCGATGCCCTTTTGGAGCTCTAGTTGTATTAGACGTTGTGTGTTTACTTGTGTCTGAGATTTAGTGGTTGTTGGATCCAAGAGGGCGCGTAGGAGGGACCACGTGCGTTTAGTGCTTAATGTACCCTTGAGGTCGTTACAAAAGGTTGCCCAGTTTGCGCGGGCTAGCGTGTTCGCTTATTCTTCTGCCTCGCGAGTAAGAGCGGCTATGCAGAGTCTCAATTTACGATTGTGTCGCTGGTGACGCCAGCGCTTGAGAAGTCCCTGTCGGGCCTCCCATAGATGAGCCAGATGCGGATCAACCTGCGGTGCCTTAGGGGTATTTTTAATGCTTTTGCTGTTCGCCTGGATGGCCTTCACCAGACGGTCTGTCCAGTCAGTGACAGTACGGGGTTCTGTAGAATCAGTTGCTAAATATGAGCGCAATTTATCCCAGTCAGTGAGAAGCTGCGAACGAGGGTTGAACATCTGGGAATCATAAGATATAATAGTGGAGACTGGAAAGTGGTCACTTCCAAGGCTATCCTGGAGCACCGTGTGAGATTTAACGATTATGTTCGGTGTGGCCCATGTGAGATCGGGTGTGGTGTCGCGGGTGACGCTTGTGCCAATGCGAATGGGTATGCTGGGGTTTGTGATCAGGCTAAGGTTGTAATCAGCCATTGCGGTAGAAATCAGGTTACCTTTGGGGGTATCCGAGTTGTATCCCCAGTGCGTGTGACGTGCATTAAAATCATCCACCACAAGAAGGTTTGAGGAACGGAAGGAGCCCAGGATACCCGGAATAACTCTGCCTTTATCTTTAGGACTGCTGTATATGTTAATAATAGTGAGGCCATATGTGTGTCCTGGTGAGCTGAGCTCTATCGCGGTATATTGAGTGCCCTTGCTGTCGGGCGTGTTTATCGGTGTGCGGTCTAGTACCGGCATGGATGCGAGTGTCAGGATTGCCGTACGTGGTGTAAGGGCTGCCGTGTGATAACCGCGGATATGAATGTGATTTGTTTCCGTCTCTTGCAGAGCGATGACATGGGGGGGATTAGGGGAGTTTGCTATATATGCGGCTAGTTGTGCTTGTTTTCGGCGTATGCTGCGACAGTTCCATTGCCATATAATTGTTTCTGCTGGTGTGTTCGACTGGTGTCGCCGCCGACGTTTTCGCGTGTTATTCTTCTGCGCCATGTTGCTGGTCTGGAGAGAGTGAATGAGGACAGGCAGCGGGTTCAACTGCGCGCTGCTTGCGAGTAAATTCCTGATGCAGTACAAGTTCGAAAAGCTTGTTGATGCCGGCTTCATGTTTTTCCAAGCGTGTGTTAATCGTAGCTTCTATCCTGTCAGCCATGGACTGTATCAACTGTGCCTGGGCTAGTATGAGCTGTTGCTGCATCGCTCCGAGTGTTTCAGCAACTATAGTATTTATTATGGTAGTGATTTCTGAGCGAAATTCAGCGGAACGTATGTACTGTTTAACCGCCTCTTGAGGTGTAATAGGGGAGTCAGGGTTTCGAAAAGAGGTGGGAGTGGAGGCTGCTTGGACGGACCACTCACCGCTTTTAGCAGAGCCGGCTTCTTTCTCGGGTGTAGCGTTCCGGAGTGGCTGCGTCTCCTGGGTCTCCTGGATGTGGGATGCGCAATCACTGGCTTTCGAGGTACAGGCCCGTGGCTCGGTGGCGTCTGTCTCGGTACCACTGGGCACCCGAAGGGGTTGAAGTTGTGCGAAATCGCGTTGTAAAGTTTTATATCCGGCGTTTACGGTGTCCACACTGTGCTTTTCCGTGTGGTCTTTGCTATCTTGGTTGTCCGACGGTTCTGAGGTCTCGGTCTCCATGGCCTGCTCCAAAGGTGTCTGGGCAGCCGTGATGGCCACTGGGTTTTCCTTCCTCAGTGGTGGGTGGGGTGGCCATTGTTCTGTGCTTTGGTTCCAAGCTTTCTTTGGATGGATGGCGAGTGCCTTGCTTGGACCGTTTTTCTGATTCCCTTTCGTGGGAAGTGTTGTGCTGTTGCTATATCCTTGAAGTTCTCCCGGCCGGTCGGCTTGGGTTTGGTTAAATTTGGGTCGATGCTCAGTCTTGTGCTCCTGCTCAGTCTTGTTCTTTTCTTCTGCTTCTGCTCAGGCTTTTGGTTCTTCTGCATTTGGCTCTGTGCAGCAATGTCTTTATAATGATGACGTCGGATTACGGCTTCATCAGCTTTGCTTGTCTTTTTCCCTCTTGTGGTGTAGTACTTGTGTCTTGCCGGGCAGTTCGTGTCAATGGTGGAGTGGTCCGATGTGTCGCAGACGATGCAGTACTTTTTGCAATCGACATGTCCTGGTGGAGGATTGCGTACTCCGCAATTGTAGCATCTTTTCTCCTGCGGAGTGGGACAAATGTCAGCACGGTGCCCTATTTTCAGGCAGCATCCGCAAACCTGCATCACTGATCGGAATGGTTTGCACCTGTATTCGATGCCGCTGAGGTAGACAAACCGTGGCACTGCTTTGCCTTCAAATGTATATAGACATGCCCCCTTGGTGCCGAAAGGCCTCGCTTGAATGATGTTGATTTGTTGGGGATATGTTTCCGTGCACTTTAGTAATTCCTCTTCTGAAGGTATCGGTAAGGCGCCGATAATGATGCCTTTACATGAGTTATCTGGTGAGGCTGCATAAGCGCTCATTGAATATTCCTTTCCTCCTAGATTGATTGCTTGGATGTTTCATATCTGTTCAGTGAGGTTCGGATGTGGGGTGCTCAGAATAGCGATGTTTTGCTCTGGCTTGATCCTGACTCTGGCCTCGTGTGTCAATTGTCGGCTGAGCTTGAATTGCAAAGCAGCCAGAAGTGACCTACCGGAGTTGTTATGCAGCGTCACCCCTCCACGCAGACGTATTACTACCTTGTAGTCATCATGCAGCAGCCTCGGTAATTTGATGGGGCGTGCGGGTCGTGATCTTTCGGCAGGTGTGTGTGCTTCTGCCTCCGTTACAGGTTTGAATCGTTTTTTGCGTGCGTCGATCATCCTGAACCATGGCGTCGCCTTCGGGTAGGATTCAGTCCTGTCTCGTTGCGTCCCGTGCGGTAGGCCCCCCTCCGTTCTGTCGGTGGTAGAAATTCCGGGCATGGCGTCCTGGGTATCCATGTCGGCAAGTTCGTGGACCCCCTCCGTTGCCGTGGACAGCGAGCATGACCCGCTGTGGCTGGATGGGAAGGCAGCGGCGTCGACCATATGAAGCGTTGACGTGGAACGCCGCTCCGCCGCGCGCCGAGGCGGCGTTAACGTGGAACGCGCTCCGCCGTGCGCCGCCAAGAGGGGTTAGGCTTAGTGCGGCGACTCCGCTTCGGAGATCTTCGTAAGGTGCTTGTGCAAAATACAGCGTACTCACGGACAAAGGAGTCCTCGTAAAGGTCCCTTGGGTGTTCACGAAAGCCTGAGGTAGGAATTTAGGGCGCTGGGACCACCAGGGGGAGCCGAGCGGAGCGGGCGCGCTTCACATGGGCGCTGTGAACTTTCGTGAACCTATGGTAAATCACGCCCGTTGTCACGAATGAAGCATTCTGGGGACTCCCTGGCAGCGTTGCAAGACGCTGTCGCGTTCCACTCTTAGAGGCGAAGCTTAACATAACCACTCATCAGTGACACAAGCAGCACCACCGCGCTTAAGGCGTCCGACTCACCGCACTTTAGGTCAACGAAGCGCCTCCCTGAATTACCTGAAATACAATTTTAAGTTTCTGCATTACGGTCCCTTACCCGCCGCGGTGGCTCAGTGGTAAGGCGCTCGTCTACCGAGCCGGAGTACCCGGGTTCGAACCCGACCGCGGCGGCCGCGTTTCGATGGAGGCGAAACGCAAGAGGCGCCCGTGTGCTGTGCGATGTCAGTGCACGTTAAAGAACCCCAGGTGGTCGAAATTATTCCGGAGACGTCCACCACTGCACCTCTTTCTTTCTTCTTTCACTCCCACCTTCCTCCCTTCCCTTACGGCGCGGTTCAGGTGTCCGCCGAGATATGTGAGACAGATACTGCGCCATTTCCTTTCCTCAAAAACCAATTTACCAATTTTACGGCCCCTCTTTCTCTTTATTCTTTCACTCCCACTTCCTCCCTTCCTTTACGGTGCGGTTCGGGTGTCCACCGAGATGACAGAAAATTACTCCATTTCCTTTCCTCAAAAAGCGTTGCGTTCAAATGGCAAGGCATCGCCCCGAACGGGTGGTGGCATTCCTCCCTTCCTGTACGGTGTGGTTCGGGCGTCCACCGTGATGACAGAGAATTAATGTGCCATTTCCTTTCCTCAAAAAGCGTTGCGTTCAGAGAGAGAGAGAGAAAAAAACAATGGCTGAGGCTTAACTTGGTTAAGCCTGGAGAATGCGAAGCATCATCGTGTCGCGTAATTTGGAGGCGCACAACCACAGCGACGGCGCGAGGTGGGCCCCCGTTTCTCCACTGTCGTGACGTCATCGTGTCACGTGGTGTGACGTCATGGATCACGTGATTTGGAGGCGGACAACCACAGCGACGGCGCGAGGTGGGCCCCCGTTTCTCTACTGTCGTGACGTCATCGTGTCAAGTGGTGTGACGTCATGTATCACGTGATTTGGAGGCGCATAACCACGGTGAAGGGATGAAGTGGTAGCTAAAGTAGTATGCTTCGCATAAAAAAATGGCTGAGGTTTAGCTAAGGTTAAGCCTAGTCAGATGCGAAGCAGATTGATGGCTAGGCTTGGTCGTCGCTCAAATCAGCCCTGCTTCTAGGTGGCATCCCAACACCTGGCCAAATAGTTCCATTAACGTTGCACCTGGCCGCCTCGTAAGTGCCCGGAGAGTTGTTGTTGTTGTTGTTGTGACTGAGAGAAGGATGAAAAGGAAATTGCACGGGCCTGCTACTGGCTCGAGCCAAGCCACCACCACTGCCATGTGCAGATAGAGGAGTCAAAAGAGCAGAGGAAAGAGAAAAAAATCTCTGCCTCTCCCGTAAACGAGCGTAGAGTAAGCATGAAATGTTTACTGGCCTTATGTCATCTCGGTGGACACCCGAACCGCACCGTACAGTAAGGGAGGAACGCCACCACCCGTTCAGCGCGATGCCTTGCCATTTGAACGCAAGGTTTTTTGACGAAAGGAAATGGCGCAGTAATTCTCTGCCATCTCGGTGGACACCCGAACCGCACCGTAAAGGAAGGGAGGAACGCCACCACCCGTTCGGCGCGATGCCTTGCCCTTTGAACGCAGCGCTTCTCCCCCGGATCACGTATGACAGCGAAGAGTAACGTGGCATTTATTTGCTTTTTGCACGCGTTATTAGAAATCGGAAATTATAATTCCGTGCATTATCAAACCCACAGCTCCACTGATATCTTGATAAACATTGCGAAGGCACTGGCAGCAGTTATTTTTTGTCTCGTTTGGAGACCAACCGGCGCTTGCATGCCGGTCGCGTAGGAGGGCTTAGAGAGTCTCGTTAAATCTCGTTAAGTCTCGTACGGTGCCCGGATGTTCTCGTTTCAGAGCCCGGATGACTGGAATTCAGTGCCCGGATGACTGGAATTCAGTGCCCGGATGACTGGAATTCAGTGCCCGGATGAGTGGATTTCAGTGCCCGGATGATGGCTCTCGGTCTCGGCGTGACGTCACCACACTGCCGACAACGGGAGCTAAAAGCATTTCATGCTTAAAAGGAAAGAAAAGACGCGCGTCGCAGCAACAGCTGCGTCCGCCGGAGCGGACGCTGCTCAAAAAACCGATAAGCGGCCGAAGCCGCGCTCGCCGAAGCGAGGACAGATACTCTGATCTTTTCGTCAGCAAGGCAAGCTCAGCTTTATACCGCTGCTGTAGTGCCACGTGGTCAGCTGCAGCGCCTCAGCGCCTCTGATGTGGAGCCTCCACCGCCGCGGCCGACCGCGCGAGCCGGCAGCCCATCTCTCCTCTGCTGTGACGTCATGTCACGTGGTCAGCCGCCGCGCCTCTGATGTGGAGCCTCCACCGCCGCGGCCGACCGCGCGAGCCGGCAGCCCATTTCTCCTCTGCTGTGACGTCATGTTGTCACGTGGTGTCACGTGGTCATGGTAGCTCTACCGCCGCGCTCGACCAATAATACCTCCTAGAAAGACTTCAGGCCTGCGCGCTCCCAAATGTCACGTGACCAACGTCATTTCCGGTAGGCGATCGCCTCTTCGAGAGTCGGGAGGCCCGCGCGCACGAAACGAACCGACTAACCCCGCAGTCGGCGCGCGCGGAGCAGCGGCAGGAAGCCTGCCGTTGCGTGCATCGTTCTGGTGTTGTTCTGTTTCTGCACTGGGTGCGCGTTCCTGCGCATGATCGGGGCGCGTGGTGGTTGTCAAGGAGTGAAGTGCGGCTATCAGCATGCCTTACAAGTGCTGTGTGCCGAAATGCCGGGGAAACTACGACGAAGACTCGAAAATTCAAGTCTTCTGATTTTCGAAGGACGATGCCCAGCGGAACAACTGGCTGCGTGCAATACCACGCAAGGACTACCAAGTTACAGCTTCTTCAAGGATAAGAACTGCTTTAATTAGCTTGCTGTGTACCTTCATGCCCGCTTTTACGCTGCGCAAAGTTCATTGTCAGTGCGACCATATTGAGCGTTAGGCCTAGAATCCGTTGTTCCGCATAGGACGAGGCGACTCTCAGAATGCTTCCTACGGCTGACAAGCGAAATTCTTTCGTGTTCATATTAAGGCGAAAGCCTTTAATGCCTCATACTGTCGTTAGAAGACGCGTCGGCAGGAATTTCGGCAGACGCGTCGGCAGGAATTTCGGCAGACTCGTCGGTAGCCGTGTCGACAGACGCGTCGGCAGGAATGTCGAAAGACGCGTCGGCAGGAATTTCGACAGACGCGTCGGCAGCTGTGTCGACAGGCGCGTCGGCAGCAATGTCGACAGACGCGTCGGCAGCCGTGTCGACAGACGCGTCGGCAGGAATGTCGACAGACGCGTCGGCAGCCGTGTCGACAGACGCGTCGGCAGGAGTGTCGACAGACGCGTCGGCAGGAGTGTCGACAGACGCGTGCACGTTAAAGAACCCTAGATGGTCGAAATTATCCGGAGTCCTCCACAACGGCGTCTCTCATAGCCTGAGCTGCTTTGGGACGCTAAACACGAAATACCATGTGTTTTCTGCGAAACGTGTTCGTTCAGCCTGTGTTTGCATCAGGAAAGAATCTGCCAATACCAAAAAAAAAAACTACCTTGAGCACGTATACATAATTAATGTCCTTTCGGAGACACTGTGATATCTTTTTGTGGTACAGTCCCCTGTTTTCTTTTTTGCAGGTCTGTGCGCTACACTTCCATGAGAGCTTTACTAAAAAAAACAGTCTATCATGACCCAAGGACTGGAAAGGTTATCGAGACTACTTTGCCGGTGCCACGACTGGACCCTAGCGCTGTGCCTTCAATATTCAAGGACTGCCCATCGTACCTGTCCACACCACAGTGTTCCAAAACAAGAGAGGAGCATGTGCTTGTTTGTATGTGGAGTGTTTATTGCTTTGATTTGTTCTCGCAGTGCCATATTATGTGAAGTAACCAAGATCCTCATTCTAGTTGATTGCAATTGTTTTTCATCATATATGTTTTGTGCTTAACCGTATGTTGCTAAAAGTTTTGTGTTATTTTGGACTGCGAACCATGACTGCCTTCGTTTCCTTGATGTTTGTTGCAGTGACCTGTTCTACTGTATCTGACATGGTCTAAGTCTTAAGTGTGACCATGAGTACAATTTATGTTTTCATATTTAAAGGGTATGTTTGTTTTACAAATCTGTGGTTACTACCTGGCAGTTCAATTTTGTTACCTTGATGCTTCATTAGTTCTGTTTACTGTATGTATATTATATTGTCTTACATTTATTTATAGCGCCTTTGCATGCCCATGACCAATAGACCGATATTTGTCTTTTGGTTGACGACTAAATTTTGCCTCATTCTTGAATATTCAGCAAACAATAAACTCCCCATGGGAGCAGCAATTGTAGAACGCTGCAATAGGCACCATTACACAGTTTTGCATGAAGGTGACGATCGAGTTGCTGTTGCCTCCATCACCCCGAATTCACGTGACGCACGCCGCTGAAGACGAAGCCAGCGAAGCGAAACAACTGCACTGCAGAATTCTCGCGTTTTGTATCAGTTATTCGATATGGCCGCTAGGGGGCCGAGTAGTACAGACGCACCCCACATCGGCTCCGCACAAAGACAGCGGAATTCGCCAATAGCCAGCATCATCCGCCCAAATTTCACCATCCACTGATCTACGAATGTGAGTGCCGCACGCCATCAATTTTTGGCCCGACTAAGCCATTTTTCGCGCACCCACGGCCCTTCCTTTGTGACCTCTTCGCCTGAGCTAGGCCTTGCTCCGCTGGGAGCTAGGCCTACTGCGTCGGACGCTTCCGCCACCAACACCATCATGGAGGTGCAGGTGCAGGGAGAGGTTCTTAACCCCCACGACTACGACCCAAGGGACTGGACGCACATTCTTAGTGTGCCTGCCCGCTCCAAGGACGTCCTTTCACCATCCCGAAGCCAGGAGGCCGCAGCCTCTGCTACCGGTGCCCCCAAGTCTGCGCGCCTTGACAAGTCAGCGCACCTACAAGAAACGCGCACAGCTGCGCAGCGTTCGCGGCAGCAGCCGCCGCTTCCTGCTGCAGACTACAAGGTCGTGTTCAGATCACGAGGCGGGCTGCAGCTGGACCTGCTTCCACCCCGACAACTACGGGAAGCCATCCTTCAAGCGGCGTCCCAGCTACACGAACCAACGCGTACCCAAATCAGGGTACACCCCATAAACAATACGTGCACCGTAAGCACGCCCATAAAAGCTGACGCGCTTGCCCTGGTTAGCGTAACCAGCATCAAAAACCAAGGCAAGGACTTCGCCGTTGCAGCTTACATAGCCCCGCCGGATGGAGCGGTACGCGGAGTCATCTCCAATGCTTACAGGAATGAGACCCCGACAGAGCTCCTGCAAGACCTGATCACCGGCAACCCAGACGCCCTCATCGTGGACGCCCGCCGAATGGGCTCCACGCGTTCCATCCTAATCACTTTCCGAGCTGGACCTGTCCCTCGCGCCGTTCTTTATGGAGGAGCCCTCCACAGGTGCACACCCTCTCGAGGGCATATAACTAACTGCCGCACTAACTACCGCGTCGCTGGTCACCGGGCAGACGTGTGTGTCCACCCGAGATCCCATAAGTGCCCCCGCAATGGGCACTCCCACCCAAAGGAAGATGAGCCCTCATGCACCCCCAGCTGTATTCTCTGCGGAGGCCCTCTTATGACCGGCACCGGGAACTGCAAGGGACGGGGCAGCAAACTAGCGTCCCCGAAGAACGCTCTCTCTCCTCCAGATACATCGCGGCTTTCCCGCTGCGATCAACCAGGCACTGCCAGCAGACGCAGCTCGACGGCTTCCCGGTCGCCTTCTACAAGCCGGCAGAATGGCAGCAAGAACGCCGCGCGTCTCACCTGGGCAGACCATGTTTCCGGCAAAACCACCCGTCAACCCCCACCACCCCAGTCCTCCCAGGCAGACCCGAGAGACCAGGAACTCAAGGCCTTGCGTGACGAGGTAAGCCGCCTTTCCTCTCTCCTAAGCACCCCCGCCCCCTCCATGCCCCCTCAACCCGCACCCCCTGTCATTAATTCGAGCTCATCATCCACAGACACTTCGAGCACCCCTCCTGCAAAGAAACAGCGCACCACAGACGCCACAACCCCTCCCGTGCCCACAGAAATCGACGCTAAATTAGCAGCACTCGAAGCAAAATTTGACCATAAACTAAAAGAGCTAGACGCCCGCCTCGAGGCCAGATTCAATCACCTTGCCGCCACCCTCACCGAAAAACTTGAGCAGCGCATGGACGCTATGCTTACCAAGATGATGGAGCTCTTGGAACATAATCTTACCCATCGCTTCACCCAACTTCATACCCCCTCCACTCCCCCCATCCTACCTCCGCAAGCACAAAACACCTTTCCTGAGCCACACATACCAATTGACACCCGTCTTACTACCCTCCTCAATCCCCCCACCATCCAATATAGCGGGGCGGAACACTATCTCCCCATTATAACTTGGAACTGCCGCGGCTTCCAGGCAAAGCGCGCACCTCTGCAACTTCTCCTTCCCACCATCACACCCACGCCCCACATACTTATTCTCCAGAAGACTGCACACCGAGCAACCCCTGCAGGTCAACACATCTTGGGACCGTCTCTGACGGGGCACCCCTGGTGCGAAGATCAAGCTTCAGTCTTCGAGTTAAACCAACCGCCTCTGGAGGGGCACCTCTGGTGCAAGGAAGGAAGAAGAGCCTGTGAAACTTGACTGGCGCAGTCGACGAGGATCCTGCGGCCATGGGAAGACGGCGCAGGAAGAAGATTGAACGCAAGGAGAAAGGTGACGATCAGGCAACAGCAGCGTTCGAGAACGGACCTGCGGAGAGACGGCGGCAAGTATGCAAGGACCACGGCAGTAGTCAAGCGACGCGGGACTGCATCCGATCAAGGAAGCAGCGCGTCGAGATCTCGACGGTCACCGGCGGGTCGCAGCAAGTGACGACAGCGGGCACAGGACCAGCGGCGTGCGGCAGCTTATCGCAGCGTGCGGTGAAAGTGGCGGTGGACTCTGACACCAGGAAGCTGGCAATGCGGATCGACGCATCTTCGGCTACGCCGAGCAGGGGCCTCCCCTAGTGTTAGCCAGTTCCACCTTTTTGTTGTGTTGTATATTTTTGCTGCTTAATATGTCTCTAGTGCCTGAACTTGTATACGCTGTAAATATCTGTATATAAAACTTCAAGTATTCGCCTTACCCCTGCGTCTCAACTCATCACGAGAGCGTCTCTGACGAGGCACCTGGTGCAGAGATTAAGCTTCAGTCTTCGAGTTACCAGCCGTCTCTGGCGGGGCACCTCCGGTGCAAAGAAGAAGAAGAAGAACCTGTGAAACTTTACTGCAACCAATCATGTTACACTCTTCACATGATTGGTTTACTGAGAAATGTGGGCCGGGCCTTTAGGTCTTTAAAACTGGACCCTGGACCCGGAAGTGAGGTTCTGCGCTAAGGTGAGATGCTACGCATCTTCGGCTACGCCGAGTAGGGGCCTCCCCTAGTGTTAGCCAGTTCCACCTTTTTGTTGTTTGTCCTTTGCTGTTTAATGTCTCTAGTGCCCAAACTTGTATATTCTGTAAATATTTGTATATAAATCTTCAGCTATTCCCTTTTTTATCCCTGCGTGTCAACACATCTTGAGACCGTCTCTGACGGGGCACCCCTGGTGCGAAGATGAAGCTTCAGTCTTCGAGTTAAACCAACCGTCTCTGGCGGGGCACCTCTGGTGCAAGGAAGGAAGAAGAACCTGTGAAACTTCACTCCTCCCCAGCTACACATCTACATACTCGGATACCACTAACACACCCAGGGCGTCCACACTCATCCACCGCAGCCTCACCTACAAAACTCATCACATTACGTCTGAGACGCCCTGCGCGATCACGGAAATTATACATCACACACATTCACTTCCTTCTATATTTATAGCAAACATATACCACCCCCCGTCCCTGCCGATGGCCCCGCTAGAATCACTTCTGCGAAAGCTACACCATCTAGCAGGGAAACATCCCCTACTCATCGGTGGGGACTTCAACAGTCAGCATACTGACTGGGGATACACAACCACGACACATCGAGGTCGTAGGCTCCGGCTGCTCCTGCAGAACCTCCAACTCACTGTGCACAACACGTTTCAGACGCCTACGCGGATCGGCAACAGTGTCAGCATGGACACCAGTCCGGACCTGACGCTGAGAAGCTGTATCCGCGGCGTTACCTGGAACAGAACACAACATACACAGGGCAGTGATCATTACATTATACAAATCACTGTCCCATACAAACCACCCCGTCACGCAAATATGACACACAAACTCATTAACTGGTATGCCTTTCGCGATGCACGCACCGCCCTCCCAGACACTCCCATCGCAGACATCGATGCATGGGTGCAATCACTCAAGCATGACGTTCACCACAACACGCGACACATTGAAACTACAACCGAAACACCGACCCTTGGCACACGCCTAGCCCACCTCTGGGAGGCTTATCACAGCATCCTGGAACGCTGGAAAGGGAACAAACACAACAGAACGCTTAAAAAGCGGCTTGCCGCGCTGCAGACACAAATCCAACAGCACTCTGAGGAGCTCTGTCGATCCAACTGGGGACAGATATGTGACGGCATCGCCGGAAACCTGTCCAGCAAACGTGCATGGCAACTCCTCCGACACCTCATTGACCCCACACGCACGAAATCAGTAGCACCGCACCACGTGACACGCCTCACACATGAACACATTGACGATCCCGACACCCTTTTAGACACACTTCAAACCATGTACACATCTCCAGGCGGCCCCACACCTCTACCCCACTACACAGGACAACCAAATCCCACACTCGACACCGACGTCACGGAGACGGAAGTCAGAGCGGCCCTCCTAATTCTCCGCGCCAACTCCGCACCTGGTGCAGACCAAATCACAAACTCCATGCTCCGTAATCTAGATGACCGATCGATCACCCACATTACGAAATACTTCAACCAGTGCTGGAGGGAGGGTAACCTCCCGCAGTCCTGGCGCCACGCGAAGGTAATATTTATACCAAAACCCAACAAACCACTTACCATTCAAAACCTTCGCCCGATTTCGCTAACCTCATGCCTCGGGAAGCTCCCCGAGCATGTTGCGTTAGCGAGACTCACAAGTCACATGGCGGACAACAATCTCTACCCGCATAGCATGGTGGCCTTCCGCCCTCATCTATCCGCACAGGATGCCATGCTGCAACTCACACACGACCTTTTTGACCCGCTTCTTCCAGGTCACACCAAGGCAGTCTTAGCTTTGGATCTCTCCAAAGCTTTTGATCGCATTGAACATCAGGCGATCATGACTGCTCTATCCCCATTGAATGTGGGTGTGCGCACGTATGCCTACATTCAAGCATTCCTGACTCACCGCACGGCTGAGATACACTTCGGCCCTCTGTCTTCCCCCTCCTACACACTTCAGAGTATCGGCACCCCTCAAGGGTCCGTCCTTTCCCCCTTTCTCTTTAACATAACCCTCATACCCCTCGCCCGGAAATTGGCAACTATTCCCCACCTCAAGCACACTCTTTATGCCGACGATATCACCCTGTGGACCACCCACGGCAGTGACGGCGACATAGAGAACGCCTTACAGGAAGCAGACACCCTAACCCAAAATTACGCACGGACCATCGGACTGTCTTGCTCCCCAGGGAAGTCCGAACTGCTCCTCATCCGGCCTAAGAACCGCCGCTGTCCCCGCTCGCCCATTGCCATTGAATTGAATGGTTACCCGGTACCTGAGGTTGGCACCCTCCGTGTATTGGGCCTGCACATCCAGAACGATGGCAAAAACACCACTACCCTCAAGAAACTAAAGCAGGTTGCAGGCGTGATATCGCACCTCATCCGCAGGGTTTCGGGACATCATAGAGGCATGAAGGAGGGCGACCTATGTCGCCTCATTCATGCCTTTGTCCTCAGCCGTGTACTGTACACTACCCCATACTTACAACTATCCAAACATGACATAAACGCTTTGGATGCTTTGATTCGCAAGGCATTCAAGGTAGCACTTCATCTTCCCCTCAACACACCCACAGACACATTACTAGGCCTGGGCCTCCACAACACGATCGGGGAACTGGTGGAGGCCCACCGACAGGCCCAATACATCAGGCTCACAAAAACTTCCACAGGTGGGTATATCCTGGACTCCCTCGGAATCAAAATACCGGCCAACGACCCAACCCTCCTCGCCATCCCACGACCCCTTCACCAGGAGCTCCTCATCAGGCCGCTCCCGAGGAATATGCAAGCGTCCCACCATGAGCAGCGCCGCAGAGCCCGTGCGAAGGCACTCCATCGAGCGTACGGCCCCCAGCCGGACGCCGTATGGGTGGACGCTGCCTGCACGGGTGATGAAGCGACAGCAGCTGCGGTGGACTCCTCTTCATCCACCCTCCTCACACTACCTCTCCCTCCAGACACGTCTCCAGAGGCTGCAGAGGAAGCCGCCATTGCACTTGCTATAACCCGCACGGAAGCCCGGTATATTTTAACTGACTCTAAAACTGCGATTCTAAATTTTGCTCGAGGCCGAGTTCATGTCCCTGCTTTTGGCATACTGGACTCGCCCGATGCACCCCCGCCCCGCCAAGTAGAGCTGATATGGGTGCCTGCGCACTCCGGGAATCCCGGAAACGAGGCCGCCAACCTTTTAGCCCGAGGTTCTTTAAACCGGGCTCAGGTGGCCTCGGATCGGGGATTCACGAAGGATCGCATGCACTCATTCAGTGAGCTGACCCAGGCATACAGAGCCTTTCGCCAGCTCTACCCCCCGCCCCACCCTTCCCTAGATAACAGACACGCAACACTCTGGCGCAGATTACAAACACATACTCTCCACTCGCCCCTTACCCTAACCCACTATCATCCCTCCTTCCCCACTCCTGCTTGCGCCCTATGCCCAGAACCCTTCGCTTCTTCCCTCCACATCCTTTCCCTCTGCCCGGAGGAACCTCCCCCGCGGGACCTAGAGAACCTCAAGACCTGGGAGGACTGGGAGACCCTGCTGCGCTCGGAGGACCCGGCCGTGCAGACCATCGCCACCGGCCGTGCTGCCAGTGTTATGGACCTCAGGAACATAAACACTTGAGTGCAGTGGGGTCTTGCCCCGAATTCCTTTGTAAATAAAGGTTTCTGTCTCTCTCTCTATCAGTTATTCACTCACCTAGAGTAGCTTGTCAATCTTACTTCTCTAAAAAGTGCACTGCAGCTGATCAGGCCCCTAGTTATTTCACAGCAGGCTCTTCCTTTCTTTATAAATGAGCGCACGCCTATCTTTTTGTACGCTTGTAAAGCGGTCGCACTCGCGCTTAATACAGCGGTCGATAGAGAGGGACTAAACCATCCTAAAAAAGCGACACCAAGCGCGACGGAGGAAGCGAGTGACGCGGCCATCCGCCTACTGGATGTGACGGCACTCGCGCAGCGCGCAGGCCTCAAGTCTTTCTAGGAGGTATTGGCTCGACGGGCTGTAGTGTAGCTCTAGTAATATGCTTCGCATAAAAACGTTATTGCACAAGGAATTCGGGGCACGCCCCAGGGTCCCCACACGACCCCACTGAACTCAAGTGTTTATGTTCCTAAGGTCCATAACACTGGCAGCCCGGCCGGTTGCGTTCAAAGGGCAAGCATCGCGCCGAACGAGTGGTGGTGTTCCGTGGACTGCCTGGCAGCGCTACAACACGCTTTCGCGTTCCACTCCTAAAGGCGAAGCTTAAGCGTCGTTAATTAGTATTTAGTCATTAATCAGTAATTAGAAACTCATTAGTAATTTATAATTACTTCGTCATCAGTTATGTGTGACGTCATCCAGTGGTGACGTCACCATTGTCACATAGGTAAAGTGGTGCGGAAAACGCTTTCGCCTCTACGCAACGCTTTCGGCTCTACGCACTTAAAGACAGTCAAAGTGTCCCCTGCATTTTTTATGTTCTCTTTATCTCCTTTTGCCCTCTTCTTGTTGTCCTCAAAGAGAGAGAGAGAGAAACTCTTTAATGAAATACAGAGAATTTAGCCGGCGTTTAAAAATCGCTGGCATGCTACTCTGCGTAGGGAGGGGAATTTGGGAGATAAAGACAGAAGGAAAGCAGTGTGAAAAGGGGATAAAAAAAACGAAAATAAAATGCAGCCATGAAATGGGTACTAAGGATGCAACGGCGAGTATTGATGGGCTGACGAAGTTCACTGCATGAAGAATGCATGAAGAAAACGTGCAAGTGAATTTAGAGCTTATCGAGATGTCCAATGTCTTTTAAATATGTAAATAGAAACTTAATTGCCTGCAAGTCTCTGTTGCATAAGGCAGGCTAAGGCACCTAAAACTTTGTCCATCGTTAGCGGCACGGGGCAGAGCTTGTGCATGCAATGTTCCTTGTACGCACGCTCGTTAGGATACGCAGGGCACTCAAGCAGGATATGTTCCACAGTTTCTATCGAGTCACAGTTGCCACAATGCGGACAGTTCATTTCTCCAAAATGGTATCGGAAGCCATTTGTATATGCAGCATTCAGAAGAAGTCGGTGATAAAGTGTTTCCAGGTGGCAAAGAATTCTGGGTGAGAGTCTTGATCTAAGATGTGGGTCGACTGAGTGAAGAAATTGGTACTGATGTTTCGGCAAACTCGAAAGCCGATACATTTCTTCAGAAGCAAATCTTTTAGCCATTTGGGACGCATCAGATTTCGTTAAAAAAGTTCGAATGTATCTCTGATGTTGATGGCCCTTATGGGCCGCTTCATCTGCTTTTTCATTAGCCAGAATGCCACAGTGAGCAGGTACCCACTTAAATGTTATGCGCGAAATGTTATGAGCGTCACCCCTCTAACCCGGCCATGGTTCAGCGGACGCCTTAATCACGTTTAGAAGTATGCGGGGCAATGAGAGAATGTGGACTGCAGGCATTGTCAACCTTGTGCCAGAAACGCGGCGCTGAGGCCCTAGGCCGTCGGTGTTCATTGTGTTCAGTGGCGTTTGACAACGTTTCACACTGCGATCATTTTAAGTAAAGGAATGCGTATAACTGGCTCTCTGGGTCAGTGGGCGCCTGAATCGTGCTTATAGGTTCGTGGGGTTATGTCAGAGAGAGAGGGATGTGGGCTGCATGCGTTAGCGCTGATAACGGTGAGCGAACTCTCCCAATGGTTCACTTCACTGCCGCCTTCCAGGGTGGAAGGGCGGGTGTGGGCTTTAATGCACATATAAAGACAAACACGAATTTCTGACCACTTATGCGGGAGAGCATCCCGTTCCTCTTGCTCACAACAATCCTCAATCGATAATGGACCAAGGATACTCAACGTGGTCCCAACACCTAGTATCCCACTTGAAATCAGTCGAGCAAAATGTTCAACTCTCAGAGGCGAGCCCGGCGGTGGATAACCACCTCCTCCACCTCTGGGAGGCACGACACAGCCTAGTCCGCCGCTGGCGTCGTCAAAAACACAATCGGAAACTCAAAATTCGCATCGCGGATCTCACCCAACAGGCGGCACAATACGCGCCCCAACTCGCCGACTCCAATTGGGTGCACCGATGCAACACTGCAGCTCGGCAAATGTCGAGTCGGAGTACGTGGCGCCTCTTCCGCGCCGTTATTGATCCGGCACAAACCCGTACTGAGGCACAAAAACAGCTTCAAAGGGCTATACATAACTTCACTGGAGACACGGCCAAACTGGCCGATGCGCTACGCGACAAATATTTGAGTATACACCAGGATCCCCGAGGTCAGGCGTACTCGTATGCAGGTTCCGAGAACGCGGATTTGGATCAACCGTTCCAGCTCCATGACCTAAAAGAGGCCCTGGCTAAAATGAAGTGAGGTACAGCACCGGGATGGGACAAGGTGACGGTAAAGCTTATTGCCAACCTCCCAGATCCCGCCTACGAAACTCACCTCGATTACTTCAACACTATCTGGATTGGAGGCACACCACTCCCCATAGATTGGAAAACGGCACTAGTAACTGTCATTCCCAAGCCAGGTAAAGCCATTAACACCGACAACCTCCGGCCCATCTCCCTCACTTCGTGTGTGGAGAAGCTGATGGAGACTATGGTCCGCGACAGATTGTCGGCTTTCCTGGAACAGCAAAACATTTTCGCAGACACCATGTACGGTTTCCGCCCACACCGGTCCGCCCAAGATGTCCTGTTGCAACTTCGCAAGGAGATTCTCGACCCCGTCGAGCACCCCAGCAATGATAAAGTAGTCGTCGCACTTGACCTGCGGGGGGCTTTCGACAATGTGATCCACGAGATCATCCTATCCCACTTGTCGCAAACAGACTGTGGGCGCAATACTTTCAATTATATCAAACAATTCCTTACAGATCGCCAATCCTATATCCGGCTGCAAGACACAGAATATGGCCCATATCAACTTGGCACACGAGGGACCCCACAGGGAGCTGTCCTCTCGCCATTACTATTTAATCTGGCCATGATGAAGCTCCCTACCCAGCTGGCAGAGGTCGCCGGTGTGCAGCACGCTCTGTATGCGGACGACATCACCCTCTGGGCAACACAACAATCGGTTGGAGACATCGAGACCAACCTGCAACAAGCGGCAGCTATTGTGGACGAATACGCTCGTCGCTGTGGTCTTGAATGCTCCCCGAGCAAATGGGAATTTGTGCACATACGCCCCAACTCAAAGTGCACAACCAAAATTGCCCTTTCCGTACTTAGCGGACTGATGCCTGAACACGAGGAGATCCAAGTACTGGGGCTTTTCATCATAGGCGCAAGATAGACACTACCCTAAACAAGCTACGTAAGGTGGGGGACCAGGTGGGTCGGATGCTCCGCCGGGTGTCCAATAAAAGGGGGGGGACTACGATGCAAAGATGCCCTGCGGCTGGCCAATGCATTCGTAACCAGCCGGATTTTATATTCGGCTCCCTACCTCCACCTACGCAAATGCGATGAGAATGCCTTAGAAGTAGTTCTCCGCAAGATTTATAAGAGAGCGCTCGACCTCCCCATAACGACGTCCAACAAGCGTCTCCTCGGTGTGGGGATGACCAACACCTTTGGGGAGTTACGAGAAGCTCATCTTAACAATCAATACTTGCGCCTAAGCAAAACACCTGCGGGGAGCCGCCTTCTGACCCGCTTACACATATCCTACGCAACACATACACAAGAACGGGTCCGCATCCCTGAAGCCTGGCGCTTTGCACTCCAGGTGCGACCCCTTCCGAAGAACATGACTGCAGACACCCATGATGGTCACCGTCTCGCGCGGGCGGAGGCTATTTCTCAACAATATGGCCATAAGCCAGGTGTCTTCTATGTGGATGCGGCCGGCACACACCATGGGGGTTGCTACACGGCGGCCGTCATCCACCAAAACACTACAGTTCAGGGCCTTACTTTCCGTGCCCCAAACATTACATTTGCGGAAGAGATCGCCATTGCACTGGCCGCCGCAGATCCAGAGTCCCGAGTCATTATTACGGACTCCAGGGGCACCTGCCGCAATATTGAGCAAGGGTATATTCCAGACCGTGCTTTCAAAATTCTCCATGCATGCGAATACACAGGGTTTCCGACCCATCGTGCCATCGTGTGGGCTCCGGCTCATGCGGGTCTTGAGGGGAACGAGGCAGCCGACGCTGCCGCCCGCGCGCTTACTCACCGGGCGTCGCCTCATCCGCTGCCTGATCCAGAACTCAATTTCAATCCGGCCATCACTTTTAAAGAGATCACCTCCCTTTATCAAAACTTTTATGTTCTATATCCCCCTCCCTGTAAAGGCCTCACCAGGGTGGTGGTGGTGGTGGTGAAAACATTTATTAATCATAGAGAGAGGTGTTGGGGGTCGTGACCTGAAGGGTCACGCCCTTACAACCACTAGGTGGGATGCCTAGTCAGGCACACCATTGGCGTTTGCCGCAGCCCGGGCGCGCTGCGTTAAGGCCCTTTGGGCCTCGAGGGTGCAGCGTGGAGGAGCGCTGGCTTCTCTGCCTCTATACCAATACTGTACTGTGCCCGGTAGTACTTAAGCACTTCAATTCTTCCTTCTCGGGCGCGTGCCCACACTGTGAGGAGGAGTTTTCGGACACCTACCACATGGTGTGGGCATGCCCTTCCAATCCTGCCTACCCACCCCACCTCCACCCCACTCGAGAGGACTGGGAAGCTGCCCTGCGCGGCTGCTCCGAACTCATTCCCAACAGGCATTGGTAGCTAGAGCCCGGGCCGCTGCAGAAGCTACAGGGATCCCGGACTAGGGATTCCTCCTAGTGTTTGTAAGGGGCGGGCCCTTCCGGCTCGCCCCATCGACCTCTCACTCTAAATAGGAATAAAAGTTTTCCTCCTCCTCCTCCCACGGCTGTGACAACCTCGCGAAATACTTGCGCAGAGCTCGGCTTTTAGAACCAGGGATTGGTGCAGCAAAAACCTCGCAGATTACTGTTCTAAACAGTGTACACACAGTTTTAAATAAAAATCCACCACGTCCTACCCAGCACAAGCTTTTAGTTGCTTGACATTGAGAACCTTTCGTTTTAGCTGGGAATATTAACAAGTGGCTTTAAAAGCACCCAGCATTTTAGAGAACGCCCTTTTTTAGTGTGTGAAACATCTTGATATATCCATGGGCGACGCAGCAATGGACAACGATGGTTCCTCGTGTCCCGTTTTCTACCTCTGACAAAAGTTATGAAGTCCTAGTGACGAATGCTTTGAAAGTTGTCCTATTGATTGGTCTCTCTGTGGCAGTCCTAAAGCCGCACAACCCAGCCCGAGGTTAAGCCGCACAACCAGGTTAAGCCGCACAACCCAGCCCGAAGCGAAGCGGACCCCTGGACGCCGCCAGCCCGCCCCCAGCAGGAGGCGTCGCCCCCCTGGAGGACCGCCGCCCGGGCGCCCGGCTAACGGCCGGCTGCCCGGGAATTCCTGCCGCCCCCCTGCCGTCCCAGGAGCCTGGTGGAGGTGCTGTCAGCGGCCCCCCACCCCCCACCAGCGTCCCGCTTACCGAACCCGGTCCCGTGCCCGGCACCAGCATGGCGTCAACCGGTCCCCCCGGAGGACCGACTTTAAGAGCGCCTCCCCCGAAGGCGCACTGCTTCACCTTCGAGGTGAAAACCGAGGCTTCGGCCGACGACATTGTCGACGGCATCGAGGCCGTCGTTGGCCCCAAGTGGCTGGAGTCCCTCCAGCACCAAGGGGGTTTCAAGTTTTGCGTCGCCGTAGCCTCGGCTGCGGCGGCTCAGAAGCTGATTGCAGAGGGGGCCTTTCACATCAACGGCACCCCTGTCCCGGTCGCCTGCGTGGGTCCAGCCATGGTCAACATCACCGTCTTCCGGCTGCCGCTCTTCGTTGGTGACGCCTCGCTCGCCTCGGCACTCAGCCCCTACGGGAAAGTGCTCGAGGTGAGCCACCCAGTTCTCAAGGGCCGGCGGCACGTCGGCAACGGCCAACGCCTCGTGCGCATGGAAATGCGCAAGCCCGTGCCAAACTTCATCTCGGTGCTGGGCCACCGCGCCATGTGTGATTATCGTGGCGTGCGGAAAGTGTGCTCGCGCTGCGGGCAGGAGGGCCACGTTGGCGCGACATGCCGCACGCCGCGGTGCTCGCGCTGCGAGGCGTTTGGCCACGATACGGCCGGCTACCATGCGGCGTGCCGGCGATGCGGAGGCCCCCACGCAGCAGCCGATTGCCTGCGGCCGCGTTCCTACGCAGACGCGGCTGCCGCCAGGAAACCAGCGACCTCCCGGCCCGAGCTGCCCAAGAGAGCTGCCGACGACCAGCAGCAGCCCACCGCTTCGCACCGCCCTGCCGACGGCCCCCAGGTGGACCGGGAGGAGACCACCCCGGTCGATACCCCCAAGGAGGTCCAGGCCGAACACCATCTGGCCGAGACCCCTGAGGAGGACCCAGCCGCAGTGCCTGCTGCAGGCAGCCCGACCACCTCGGCTGCCGACGCGCAGGCGGAGGGCTCCCTGGAGCTCTTCGCGTTCGGCTCGCCCTCGTCCCCGACCGTCTCAGACACAACGGGGGCGTTCTCTCCCGAGTCGCTCGCACCTTTCGGTTCGGCTGACGAGCTGAGCCGGGACTCCGAATCCTCCAACTCCTCGACCGAGGAGGGTGGGCCCATCGACAGCGGCTCTGTGCTGCGCCTCACGGGGGACCTCACCTGTGAGCAGCGCGCGGCCCTCACCACGTCGACCGACCAGGGCCTGCCCCGTCGTACGCCCCGTCGACCACCGCCCGGGGAGGAGGACGGGCGACGAACCGCCAGCCTGGCCGCCTCGAACGTCCCCGACGCGTCGGAGTCGGCATCCGGAACACCGCTCGCTTCAGTGTCGATGAGCCAGCCACTTGACCTGCGCGCGCCCCCCGTTGAGGATGTGGACACGGGTAAGCTCGCGGGGAAGCACGCCAGGCAGGAAAGCTCTGATGATAACTTAGATGGCGCTGCCCCGCCCCACGCAAAAAAGTCCACACCCAGCTCCGCTCATGGCGGGGCTACTTAGACGTGTCACCACTACGTCGGCACCCTGTCTTACCATCATGGCGTTAGTGCATCTCCTCTCCCTGAATGTTCAGGGATTTCGATCGCCGGACAAGCAGAGAGAGGTGATGCACTTCGCCCGCGCACAGGGCGTCGACATCCTATTTTTGCAAGAGTGTAACTTACGCTGCCCACGCGAGGTCACTGATTTTAAGTCGCGTTTTTGTGTTGAAGCTTTTTTTTCGTTAACCTGTTCTGTTTCGTGCGGTGTTGGCGTCGTTTTTGTCAATAGTTCCCTTCGCTCTGGCGCGCATTGCACCTACGGCGTGGATGGCCGCACCCTCGCGGTCGACTTCTTCCTTGGTGGAATGCGCGTCAGAGCGTTGGTGGTTTACGCGCCAGCCCGCCACTCCGACTCTTCTAGCTTCTTTGATTCGCTAGATTCTTTTATGTTAGATTGTTACCCTTGCTTTCTCGTTGGCGATTTTAACTGTGTTCTGGATCCCGTACGAGACGTTCGCGGTCGAGGCCAGGGGCGAGCCTACGCCGGGGCCCGGTCTCTGCGGGATATTTGTATTCAGTTTGGTTTGACCGACTCGTGGGTTAAGCTTCACGATGGTTGTTTTGGTGGAACTTGGGAGCGGGGCAGCTCAGCGAGCAGAATTGACAAGTTCTTGTTCCCTCGAGAGCTCGAGTGTTTATTGGTGGCCTGCAATGTGCTCGCGTTCCCCCCGGGTACACCGCGCATTAGCGACCATCGACCACTGTCAGCAGTACTGGACATAGGCGAGCGCGCCCCACGTTTGGAAGCGTGGGGTATGGACCCATGTCTGCTGACAGATTGGTCGAGCGTGATAGCCCTTGATCATGCGCTGGGGAACCCGGGTGGACGCGACGCGACGCGCATTACCTGGGACGAGCGAAAAGTGGCATGGCGCGCGCTCCTTATCACCGAAGGGCGCCAACGCCGTAGGCGAATAACGGGCGAAATTAACATCACTCTCGCTCGTATACGCGCCGTGCAGCGTGGCGCGCCGCTTACTTTCGCCATGCGCGATTACTTGAACATCTTGAAGGCGCGCTACCACACACTCCTGCGTCAGTCATCGCGGACAGCAAGTAGGGCGCTCGTACAGGGCCGACCGGTTTCCGATCCGACCGTATTACGCCAAGTACGGGCAGGTAGCCTTGACGAGGAGCGACAGGCCCGCGTGGAGGAGGTAGTTTTGCCGGACGGTACCAGGAGCAGCAGCGCGGCTGACATCTCTGACGCATTTACGCGTCACTTTTCGCAGCTGTTTGCTTCCGAGGCCGAAAGGCGGGACGACGCCTCTTTCACGGACTCCCTCCGTAGTTTCTGCGCTACGCTACCGCAGGTCCCGAGCGATCTCGGCGCGCAGCTGAGCGCTCCCGTAGGCGCGGAAGAGCTCTTCGCCACCGTTAAGGGCATGAACGCCGCCTTAGGTCCAGGCCCTGACGGCATCCCCATCAGCTTTTATGCTAGGTTTTACACCGTCCTGGAGGATCACCTCCTCCGGATGGTGAACGCCTTCGTCAGGGACGGCGAGAGGCCGGAGTCTTTTCGAGAGAGCCGCGTAGTGCTCATCCTGAAGCCCGGCGGGTGTCGATCTGACCCGCAGGCGTGGCGCCCGATCACTCTGCTAAACGCAGACTACAAGATCGTGGCGTCACTGCTGGCTAAAAGGTTGAGTAAGGTTTTATCGGTGCTCGTAAGCCCTGCGCAGACCTGCAGCGTGCCTGGACGCTCGGTGTTCTCGTCTCTCGCACTAACGCGTGACTTGTTCACGTTCACCTCGAGAACAGGAATTCCGGGTTGCTTTGTCTCTCTCGATCAGGCTAAAGCCTTCGATCGGGTCGAGCACCGATACCTTTTTGGAGTACTCGGGGCTTTCGGCTTTCCGCCGGAGTTCGTAGAGCAGTTGGAGCGGCTGTACACCGATCTTACAGCTTGCTTGCTCTTCAACGGGGCGTTGTCCGCACGTTTCGGGATAGAGCGCGGTATTCGCCAGGGTTGTCCCCTGTCACCTATGCTCTTCGTATTATGTTTAGACCCGCTCTTGCGTCGCGTAGCAGAGTCTCCATCGATTCGCGGTTTCCCTTTGCCTGGCCAGGGCCAGGTGAAGGTGTCAGCGTACGCTGACGACGTGTCCTTGTTTCTGAGGGACGCGGACAGCTTCGTAGCGTTTGTACGGCTTTTTTCCAGTTACAGCGAGCTGTCCGGCGCCCTCCTCAACAGGGGCAAGAGCAAGGCTCTGCGTTTCGGGGCCTTCGCGTCGGACCTGCTGGGCGAGGTGGAGTGGGTCCCGGCTTGTAAGGTGCTTGGAGTCGTGTTCCTCTCCTCGGGGGAGGTAGCCCGCGACTCGTGGACCGAGTTGAGAGCGACCGCTGAGCGACGCCTGACGGTAGCAGCGCGTTTCCGCCTGTCGCTGTCGGAACGCGCGTTTATCATCAGGTCACCGGTGTGCGCGCCGCTCTATTATATAGCTCGCGTCGCTTGTCTGCCGCGAACCTTTACGCGCCGCTTGGCCACTCTCTGTGGCAGTTTTTTCTGGGCGGGAAAAACGGAGACCGTCGCTCGCGCGCTCCTCCGTCTTCCCACGCGCATGGGCGGGTTCAGCCTGCCCAACCTGCGCACAATGTGCAGCGTGCTTGCTGTTAGAGGCGTCCGCGACCTGGTCGACGCCACCGACTACCCGGGAAGAGGGCTCCTCGCCTACCTTCTCGGGACTTCGCGGCGCCTCTTTTTTGGTGAACTCGTAGGTCCTTCAGCCGAACGGCAGCCGGCGTTCTTCCGGTATGTCTGTCGGACGGCCGAGTCTCTCACCGCCACCCTGCCCGAGGTCGACGTCTCTCAGACGCAGGCCTCCCGCGTTTGCGAGCTCCTTGCCATCCAGGAGGCTACAGCTGAACAGCTAGAGCGGAGCAGGCGGGTACGGTGGCGAGACTTGACGTCGCACTCGATACCACCAGACGTCCGCGACTTCGGCTGGCTGCGAGGCTGGAGAGTCCTCCCAACGGGGGTCCGCATCGCCGCGTGGGGCATCGCTCCTTCTTCTTGGTGTCCCCAGTGCGGTGCGACAGAGACCCTCGAACACGCGCTTTTTGAGTGCGTCGTAGCGCGCACTTTTTGGAGGCTGATGTCGCGCATGTTTTTTGTTAGCCTCGACTCGCACACCAGGCCGCGCGACGCATTTGTGCGACTCTTGCTGTGTGTCGGGGCCTTTGTTTTGTGGCGCCAGAGAGACGTCGCTTCCTTGCAGGGCCGGCCTCAACGCGCCATGTTCCCCATGCTGCAGAGGGTTCGGGCGCGCCTGTTTCAACAGGCGTGTTTAGATCATGTGACCCTCCCAGAAGACGAGTTCCTGCGGCGGTGGAGCACCCGCTTCATCGCCGCCAGCGGGGGCCGCGTGACGGTGCGGCTCCTGCCATATTGAGTGTGTGGTGCGCGGTGTCGGTGCGCGTTCATCGTATTTAGTGAGCGTGCTTCCCCCCGCGATGCCTGGACATTATGGACCCTTTGAACATTCTGTGCTGTGAATGATTTTGTGTGAACGGCGACAGCAGTCGCCGTCGTGTTCTTGTTTCATAGCTTGTTTGCACCGAGCGACACTAGTCGCTGCATTGTTGTTTTTGTCTTTGTGAGGGACTATGGTCCCTTTGTATGAATAATCAGTCCAATAAACTTCTCTTCAAGGAAAAGCCGTTTTTTAATAGTACTGGCAAAATGAGCTTTACTATAATTCCTGACACGTTTTACTTCTTTACCGCGAGTAGGAACAGGAATGATTAGTTGATCATGAAACAAATGATCACTTAGGGAAGGTACGAAACACGACGGTAGAGGCCGGGTTTAAGAGTAGATCGAATACGGGCTGAAGAAGATGACGTCATTATGCTTGGTACAGAGTTAAATTGCTATGCGCAATTTTGAATGCTTGTACAGAAAGTTGCTGCATTCATTCTAGAAAGAGCTGCGTTACGAGGCTTATTTTGGAGAACGCCCTTTTTCGCTATGTGAAACGTCTTGATATATCACTGGACGACACAGCAATGAACAACAATGACTAGTCGCTCCATTGGGCTCTACACTGAACACCGTGGGAATTACTCGGCTTGTGGCTGCGAACATCCGTTACACGAGACGACCAAGGAGTAAGGAGATCGCTTTCACAAGGCAAAATGGCAGCAACAACTCCTCGCGTCTTACCTGGATAGACCGCGTTTCTGGCAACGCTACCCGTCATCCCCCACCACCCCAGTCCTTCCAGACAGATCCCAGAGACCAGGAACTCAAGGCCTTCCGTGACGAGGTAAGCCGCCTTTCCTCCCTCCTAAGCACCCCCGCCTCCTCCATGCCCCCTCAACCCGCACCCCCAGTTATTAACTCGACCCTATCATCCACAGACACTTCGAGCACCCCTCCTGCAAAGAAATAGCGCACCACAGACGCCACACACCCTCCCGTGCCCCCAGAAATAGACGCTAAATTAGCAGCACTCAAAGCCAAATTTGACCACAAACTAAAAGAGCTAGACGCCCGCCTCGAGGAAACATTCAATCACCTTGCCGCCACCCTTGCCGAAAAACTTGACCAGCGCATGGACGCTATGCTTACCAAGATTATGGAGCTCTTGGAACATAACCTTGCGCATCGCTTCACCAAACTTCAAACCCCCTCCACTACCCCCATCCTACCTCCGCAAGCACAAACCACCTTTCCTGAGCCACACATACCCATTGATACCCGTCTTACTACCACCCTCAATGCCCCCACCATCCAATATGGCGGGGGGAAGAATAATTATCTCCCCATTTTAACTTGGAACTGCCGCGGCTTCCAGGCAATGCGCTTACCTCTCCAACATCTCCTTCCCACCATCACACCGACGCCCCACTTACTTCTCCAGAAGACTGAACACCGGGCAACCCTGCCTTGCTACACATCAACAAACTCGAATACCCCTAACACACCCAGGGCGTCCACACTCATCCACCACAGCGTCACCTACAAAACTCATCACATCACGTCTGAGACACCCTGCGTGATCACAGAACTTTTACATCAACCACATTCACTTCTTTCCGTATTTATAGCAAATACCGCCCCCCGTTGCTGCCGATGCCCCGCTTGAATCACTACTGCGAAAGCTACACCACCTAGCAGGGAAACATCCCCTACTCATCGGTGGAGACTTCAACAGTCAGCATACTGACTGGGGATACACAACCACGACACATTGAGGTCGCAGGCTCTGGCTGCTCCTGCAGAACCTCCAACTCACTGTGCACAACACGTTTCAGACGTCTACGCGGATCGGCAACAGTGTCAGCATGGACACCAGTCCTGACCTGACGCTGAGCCGCTGTATCCGCGGCGTTACCCAACTTTTTTTTTCAAGTTTCAAGCTTATAGCACAGAAAAAATATACAAAGTTCATGGTGAATGAGGCATCTGGATCCTTAGCCAGTGGCTAGTTTCGGATCCATTACTAATATGTTACATATCTAGGCAGTTGAACAAGGCTGAACATACAAAACTTATAACTAATATAATTTGAATAAAAATAATCAATTCAACAGTAAGGGGAGGTGTATTGTTCAGATAGCATGTACTTTTTTAGAGCAGGTGCAATGTTCGAGATGGACAATGCTGAATGGGATGATATTCCAAACTTTGGCGCTGAAAAATGCTATGCTTCTACGTCCGTATACATTGTGTGGTGTGGGTAAATTGATGTTATTGTTGTCAGCGTGTCTAGTGTGACTTGAAGGAAGCTTCAGAATGGAAGAATTGTAAGGTATATCCGCTTTAATAATAGTGCTCTCCAAGAGCGCTGTTTTGTAATCGCGAATTATACGAAAACGCATGATGTTGAGGTCTCTGAAGAGTGGATCTGATGATGAGTGCCAAGGTGCTGACGTTATTATCCTTAATGCTCTTTTCTGGAGAGTAATAAGCGGTGTGAGGTACGATGAGTAAGTGTAGCCCCATGACTGGATGCAGTATGTAAGATGACAATGGAATATACTGAAGCAGACCACACGCAATGTATCAATGCTGAAATGCTTTCTAGCTTTAATTAATGTGGCGCATGCAAAGGTTAATTTTTTACATAATGATTCTATGTGCTCAGCCCAATTTAGAGATTCATCTAATGTTATTCCTAAGTACTTGAAGGTTTTCACCTTTTCAATGGGTATTCCTCCGACCTGTAGTGCACATGTTTTAGGCCCCTGTCTTCTGCTAGAGGCGAACACTACAAATGTAGTTTTTTTGGTGTTAAGTAAAAGCTTGTTCATTCTAAACCACTGCATTCGCAAATGATGAACTGGAGACCCAGTTCATTATTTGCGATTGTTTCGGCTTCTTTTAAACACTTGTGCGTTATAATAAGAGCTGTATCATCGGCGTATAACACTGGCTGCGCGCTCTGTAGGAAACTGGGGTAGTCATTTATAAATAACGAAGAGAAGATAGGGCCGAGGACCGAGCCCTGCGGCACTCCAATTGTAACTTTTCCTAATGAAGATTGGACACCATTACTTTCTACATACTGAGTACGATTTGTTAGATAACTTCTAAACAAATCAATGGCTATCCCACGAAAACCACAACGTTCTAATTTTAGTAAAATAATATTATGATCTACGGAGTCAAAAGCTTTTTTTATGTCTAGAAATACACCTATGGCAACCTGATTATTGTTTAACGCACTGTTAACAATCTCTGCTACTGAAAGTACTGCTGTAGAGGTGGAATAATGCTTACGGAAACCATGTTGGCTAGGCGTAAGTATGCTATATTTCTCCATGAAATGTCATTCTCTTTTCAAAGAGTATGTTTATGCAAGATAATATCGTAATTGGTCTGTAATTTGCTATGACGTTCTGGTCATCCCCTTTGTATATTGGTGTTACCCTTCCAATTTCGAGCTGTTCGGGATACACCCCGGTTAAGAATGATTGATTGAATATTCTTTCTAGAGCATTACACAAGACATCAATGTTTTCTTTTAATATATTGACTGATATTTCATCATAGCCCATTGCCTTATTTGCTTTCATCTCGCGAGTGACATCAACTATTTCTTGCGCGGTAATTTCTTTGAACACAAACGTGTTATCTATCGCATTTGGAAGCGCAGTGTCGTATGACACGTTAGGTGTGGACGAAAAATGGTGGCCGATTTGAATGAAAAAATCGTTAAACGTTTCAGCCAGATATGCGTGATCATTGCTAACACGTGGTAAAATGGCGTTTTGGGGCGACGATTTTATTATCGAGTTGATTATACGCCATATCTCTTTAGAATTTCCTTGTGCTTTTTGAACGAGTGTGTTGTAGTATTGCTTTTTGCGTTTGCGCATCATTGAGAGGGATAGGTTGCGCGCAATTCGGTATTGCTCTTTATAGTAGGCGTTGTCTCTATTTTGCTTTACTTTATTGTGCCAGTGTTCTTTATGTTTGATAACTTGCAGTATTGATTCAGTCATCCACGGACAGATCGGGATGGTAAAGTATTTTGACCGCCGAGTATTGCAGTTAATGCTGACACAGCTTGATTTTAGCAGCGAGGAAAACTTTTCATATGCTACATTAACATCATCGTCTTGAGCCTGTACATCATCGTCCTGAGCTGTGGAGCTCGAGAAGTACGGTGAAGATGCAGTGACCGACCAGTTACTAGCCAAGTACTTGCCGCACACGTCGACTGCACAACACGGCCCTTATGATGGGGATCCGAATGTAGAATTGGATAAGGACTTTAGTGCAGAAGAGATCAGGACGGCGCTGCACAACCTACACAGCAGATCGGCGCCAGGCCCTGATGGTGTGTCGAATCGCGCCCTGAAGAATCTTGACGACAAATCCGTGGAACAGTTAACGGCATTTATCAATGACTGCTGGCAGCGCGGCACCCTCCCGCAACAATGGAAAACTGCGAAAATGATACTAATCCCGAAACCCGGAAAAGCACCGAGCCTCGAAAACCTTCGCCCCATATCGCTGACGTCCTGCGTCGGCAAGACCATGGAGCACGCATTGCTTAACCGCTGGCAAGCCCACTTAGAGCACAAAGGGGCATACCCACCATCCATCATAGGATTTCGCCCACAATTGTCCACGCAGGACGCAATGATACAACTGAAGCACCACGTTCTTGATGGCAAGACGAGAGGCACCAAAGCAATTCTCGGCCTCGACCTTGAAAGCGCGTTCGATAGAATCGCGCACTCGGCGATCTTACACCAGATATCGCGGCATAACCTTGGTGTACGCACATACAACTACGTTAAAGATTTCTTGACAGACAGGCGAGCTGTTTTAGTGGCAGGGGACCTCCAGCTAGAAGAGCAAACGCTGGGGAGCACCGGCACCCCGCAGGGCTCCGTCATCTCGCCCACGCTCTTCAACCTGGTCATGATCGGCCTAGCAGAAAAGCTACAAGAACTGAAAGACGTCCGGCACACAATATACGCCGACGATATAACCCTTTGGGTGCACAAAGGCAGCGACGGTCACATCGAAACGGCACTGCAACTAGCAATCGAGACAATAGAGGAATACCTAGAGGGTACAGGTTTACGATGTTCGCCGAAAAAGTCAGAACTCCTACTCTACCGCCCCACGCAGAGGGGCAGACCACCCGGGAGTGGTCGGAATGCGGCAACGACAAAGCGCGAGTACGAAGAGATCAGACTACGTACGAGAAACGGAGCAACCATCCCGATAGTACACACAATTAGGGTCCTCGGCATGATAATCGAGGCCAACGGCGTCAACGGCGAAACGATCACTAAATTAAAGCACAAGACAGCTAACGCCATTCGAATCCTCAAGAGGATCACTAGCAGAAGAAACGGAATGAGGGAGGAGAGTCTCACACGACTCATACACTCTTTCGTCATTAGCCATATTGCGTACGTTGCGGCATTCCACAACTGGTACAAGGGAGAAGAAGCCAAGATCAATGTCCTCATTCGCAGGGTGTACAAGATAGCACTGGGTCTACCCGAGTCTACCAGCACGCATCGCTTGCTCCAGCTCGGACTTCACAACACGCTTAGCGAAATCGCCGAGGCGCAGCGCACTTCACAACTGGAAAGATTAACGGGAACGACAGCAGGCCGCCAGATCATGGAAAGTCTCGGCATCCGTTACCACGTACAACAAGGCCAGAAAGTCGCCATTCCAAACGCGATCAGACAAACGCTAAGAGTCGACCCGATTCCACGAAACGTCCACCCGGAACACAACCGGGGAAGAAGAGTGGCCAGGGCCAGAGCTCTCCTGCACAGCCATGGAGACGATACGGGGACAAGGTTTGTTGACGCCGCGGAATACGCAGAACGCTCGCGATTCGCGGTTGCGGTCGTCGATTCGTGCGGCAAAACGCGCATAACGTCAAGTGTAGCGTGCGAACGCGCAGAAGAGGCGGAGGAAGCGGCGGTGGCACTCGCCCTCACGGATCCGACGTGCACCGTGGTTCTCTGCGACTCGCGTCAGACGGTTAGAAACTTCGCCAAAGGATGGATCTCACAGAGAGCGGCCCAAGTCCTGAGGAACCGGCAAGTCCAGCAGGAGGTAGAATTCCAAACCAGAATTCAATGGTTCCCGGCGCACATGGGAGAAGTATCGAGGACGTATCGCAACCGCAACGAGACGGCACACGCCAAGGCGCGCGAGCTCGCGAACCGCGCCGGCGACCGTCGTCCGTGGAATAGCACCAAGGACTGCTTGATCAGCTACAACGAAATTACCAAGGCCCTCTGCCTGGCCCGCCGAACCTTCCCTCCGCCCAGCGACAAGCTGGACAGGGCGCACGCGGTGACCCTCAGACAACTGCAGACGCTCACGTACCCCAACCCGGAACTATACCACAGGCTTTACCCCGGTACATACCCGACAAATATATGCAAGGTCTGCAACGCCAATGTAGCCACTTTAACTCACATGCTCTGGGACTGCAACAAAAACCTTCACGGTGCTAATTCCGGAACCCTCCCGCCGCGGTTGGCCGCTGCCTTGCGCAGCCCCAGCCTCGGGGACCAACTCTGGGCCGTCCAGCAGGCCCGCGAGGCGACGGCGAGGCAGCGCCTCGACGTCCCCACGTGGGAGACCTAAGGCCCCGTCGGCGAAAGCTCTGCAGGACTATGAATAAAGTTGTTACCAACCAACCAACCACCTATTATTACCCTCTTGTGTGTGTTCAAAAAATCGTCTAAGGTTTCTTCCAATTTTTGCATGAATGTTGGTAGATGTGAGTTCGGTGGTCTATATAATACTCCAATTATGACGCCACCTTCTAATTCGACAAAAAACATATCATATTCTCCTTCCTTTGTTACTGTATAACGTTCTATTTTTTGGTATTCTAGTGACGATGATATGTAGAGCATCACACCTCCGCCTCTCCTACCATCTTTTCTTGAAAGTGATAAAAATGTATAATTAGGTATGTTCATCAATTCATTTCCTTTCAGCCAGGTTTCTGACAGTGCCATAATATCATAATGAACATGCCTTCGAGTTATCATTGCTAAAAGTGAATCAAGATTTCTGTTGAGACTCCGGATGTTACAGTGCAGAAATGATAGGAGAGGCTGAACACAACATACACTGGGCAGTGATCATTACATTATACAAATCACTGTCCCGTACAAACCACCCCGTCACGCAAATACGACACACAACTCATTAACTGGGATGCCTTTCGCGCTGCACGCACCGCCCTCCCAGGCACTCCCATCGCAGACATCGACGCATGGGTGCAGTCATTCAAGTATGACGTTTACGACAACACGCGACACGTTGAAACTACAACGGAAACACCTATCCTTGACACACACCTAGCCCAACTCTGGGAGGTTTATCACAGCATCCTGGAACCCTCGAAAGGCAACAAAAACAACAGAACGCTTAGAAAGCGGCTGGCTACGCTGCAGACAAACATCCAACCGCACTCTGATGAGCTCTGCCGATCCAACTGGGGACAGATATGTGACAGCAACGCCGGAAACCTGTCCAGCAAACGCGCATGGCAACTCCTCCGACACCTCAGTGACCCCACACGCACCAAATCAGCAACACAGCACCACGTGACACGCCTCACTCATTAACACACTGACGATCCCGACACCCTCCAGACACACTTCAAACCATGTACACACCTCCAGGCGGCCCCATACCTCTACCCCACTACACAGGACAAGCAAATCCCACACTCGACACCGACATCACGGACAGGGAAGTCAGAGAGGCCCTCCTGATTCTCCGCGCCACCTCCGCACCTGGTGCAGACAAAATCACAGACTCCATCCTCTGTAATCTGGATGACCAATCCATCACCCACATTAGGAAACAACCAGTGCTGGAGGAAGGGTAACCTCCCGCAGACCTGGCGCCTCGCGAAGGTAATATTCATACCTAAACCCAACGAACCACTTACACTTCAAGGAAGGAAAGGAAGGGAAAACTTTATTTTCATTAATTCTTTTTCTTGCGGTTTGGGGGCATCTTCAGAGACGTTTTGGTTCTACGCCCTGCAGCCTTGTGTGTCGAAGTCGTCCGCCTCAAAACCTTTGCCCGATTTCGCTAACCTCATGCCTCGGGAAGCTCCTCGAGCATGTTGTGTTAGCGAGACTCACAATTCACATTGCGGACAACAATCTTTACCCGCGTAGCATGGTGGGATTTTGCCCCCATCTATCCGCACAGGACGCCATGCTGCAACACACGCACGACATTTTCGACCCGCTTCTTCGAGTTCACACCAAGGCAGTCTTAGATTTGGATCTCTCGAAATCTTTTGATCGCATTGAACACCAGGCGATCATGACTGCTCTATCCCCATTCAATGTGGATGCGCGCACGAATGCCTACATTCAAGCGTTCCTCACTGACCGCACGGCTGAGATACACTTCGGCCCTCTGTCATCCCCCTCCTACACGCTTCAGAGTATGGGCACCCCTCAAGGGTACATTCTTTCCCCGTTTCTCTTTAACATTACCCTCATCCCCCTCGCCCGAAAACTGGCAACTATTCTCCACCTGAAGCACACTCTTTATGCCGACGATGTCACCCTGTGGACCACCCATGGCAGCGACGGCGACATAGAGAACACCTTACAGGAAGCAGCCACCCTCACCCAAAATTACACACGAACAATCGGACTGTCTTGCTCCCCAGAGAAGTCCGAAGAGCTCCTCATCCGGCCTAAGAACCACCGCTATACCCGGTCCCCCGTTGCCATTGAACTGAATGGTGACCGAGTACATGAGGTAGGCACCCTCAGTGTATTGGGCCTGCACATCCAGAACGATAGAAAAAACACCACTACCCTCAAGAAACTCATGGCGGTTGTAGGCGGGATATCGTACCTCATCCGCAATGTTTCCAAAACTATCCAAAAGATGACATAAACGGTTTGGATACTTTGATTCGCAAGGCATTCAAGATAGCCCTTCATCTTCCCCTCAACACACCCACAGACAGATTACTAGGCCTGGGCCTCCACAACATGATCGGGGTACTGGTGGAGGCCCATCGACAGGCCCAATATATCAGGCTCACACAACCTTCCACTGGTCGGTATATCCTCGACTCCATCGGAATCAGAACACCGGCCCTCGACCTAACCGTCCTCACCATCCCACGAACCCTTCACCGGGAGCTTCTCATTAGGCCGCTCCCGAGGAATATGCACCCGTCCCACCATGAGCATCGTTGCAGAGCCCTAGCGAAGGCACTCCATCGAGCGTACGGCTCCGAGCCGGACGCCGTATGAGTGGACGCTACCTGCACGTGTGATGACCCAACAGCAGATGTAGTGGACTCTTCTTCATCCACCCTCCTCACACTACCTCTCCCTCCAGACAGGTCCCCAGAGGCTGCAGAGAAAGCCGCTATGGCACTTGCTATCAATCGCATTTAAACTGGTATATTTTAAGTGACTAAAACTGCGATTCTAAATTTTGCTCAAGGCCGAGTTCTTGTCCCTGCTCTTTACATCCTGGACTCTCCTGATGTACCCCCGCCCCTCCAAGTCAAGCTGATATGGGTGCCTGCGCACTCCGGGAATTTCGGAAACGCGGCCGCCAACCTATTAGCCCGAGATTCTTTAAATCGGGCCCAGGTGGCCTCGGATCGGGGATTCACGAAGGAGCGCATGCACTCATTCAGTGTGCTGACCCACGCATACAGAGCTTCACGCCAGCTCTACCCCCCGCCGCACCCCTCCCTAGAAACAAACAAGCAACACTCTGGTGCAGACTACAGACACACACTCTCCCCTCACCCTTTAACCTAGCCCACTATCATCCCTCCTTCCCCTACGGCATGCGCCCTATGCCCGGAACCCTTCGCCTCTTCCCTCCACATCATTTCCCTATGCCCGGCGGACCCTCCCCTGTGAGACCTAGAGAACCTCAAGACCTGGGAGGACTGGGAGACCCTGCTGCGCTCGGTGGACCCGGCCGTGCAGACCATCGCCACCGGCCGTGCTGCCAGTGTTATCGACCTTAGGAACAAACAGTTCAGTGCAGTGGGGTCGTGCGGGGACCCTGGGGCCTGCCCCGAATTTGTGCTGTAATAAAGTTTTTCTCTCTCTCTTTCACAAGAATCAAGACATGGGATTTCAACAAAGGCGCACCTGCACGGAAAGCCCCACGGCACAAAGAGGGGCGCAGCAAAGCTTAAATCTTGGCTGGGCAACTACGAGCAAGCGTTTTCCTGCGCCCCAAAGCATTCTTCCTTCCACCTCATCTGCACCCTACCCGAGAAGACTGGGAGCCTGCCCTGCTCCGTTGCTCCGACCTCCAGGCCCAGCAAGCCCTGGTGGCTCGAGATCGTGCTGCCAACGAAGCCACGGCGGTACCGTGCTGGGGAGTCCGCCCCTCCTCCATCCCCCCTAAATTAGTAATTGTCAGACCCTAAACGTGTTATGTCAAGCCCTCTCTGTACATACTTTACTAAGTTGGCCACCACGAGTCCCGAGTTCGTGTGTCCCGACTGTTCGTGGATGTTTTGTCCGCTCGTTATCGTCGCTAAGGTTTCGGCTAGCGACCCAGGCCACTGGCACGGGCGAACGAGCATCGTTGAGATGTGCGGTGTGATGTCAGTGGTGATGGTGAAAAATATTTATCGTTCAACAATCTGTGAGAAAGAGGTGATTGGGTAAGGCCCTATTGGCCCTTTCCCCTTACAATACTAGGTGGAGCCCCAATTCCGGAGCCTCAATGAAGCGATACAAAACTACCGAGGGTATTATCAATGCTGTCGATAGTGGAGACATTATCGAACTATCGACGGTAAAAAAAAACTATCGACAGTACTATCGATAGCGCACTATCGATGGTTAGCACTTTCGATTGTTGTATAAATAGTACTACCTTTAGCACTTTCCATAGTACTATCGATACCCGCAGCAATACTACCTGATATATAGCGCTATCGATTCTGTAGAATCCACCACGCCTACTTACTGCATCCTAAACTTGATTTCCCGAGTGTGGTATGAAGGTGATGGTATAGCTACAGGATTCGCCCGTTTTAGCAGCCTACGCATCAACGCGGGCTCTGCAGACATTCCCTTCATAAAGTTACTGGATAAAGTGTTTGTGTCGTGCATGTTCTAGTTGCGAAGCTGTCACCCACACTTCGCGCACTTTACGCGTCAAGTTTGCAGACACCCTTAGAGCGTGGGGGGGGGGGGGGGGTAGCGGTCTCGGACTCAAAGGAGATGCCCTCGACTCAGTGAGGCAAGCTCAGCGGAGACCAGCTACCAAGTGGCAAGAGGTTTTTGGTCGTTTATGCCCAGCTTTCGCCGGTCGCAAGCCAGAGAATGGGTCGAAGCCAAACGTTCCAAAAACAAAACAAATTTTATACAGCCATGAGACGGTACAGAGGATTTCACAATCACTAGTACAAACACATACAAAGTGATTAACAAAAGAATGGAACTCGTGCAGAGTTAAACACGAGAGAGAGACTACAATACAAAGGCAATACTGCACCTTTCAGTAAATTTTCTGCGAAGGTCAAAGAAATAATTGGCTCTTGCACATCAATAGCTCCCATCACTCATTGGTATTTAGTTCCCCGGAACCCATGGATAGCCAAAAGCCTTCTAAGTTTCATAAATAAAAGAAATAACCTTCTCAAAAAGGTTACAAAGCAGCCTTTTAACGTGCACCTAAAACAGCGCTTTCAAAATACTCGGATACTCTCTCCGCAGCAGTTAAACGCTCCAAACAAGATTACTACCAAAATGAAATACTTAGAAATGGAAATGACACTCGTAAGAATTGGGTAACAATTAAGGAATTTCTGAATATAGCTGAAAACAAAACGGCCATAACGAAAGTCTCTGACGATGAGTGTACTTTAACTGATCAAACCGACATTTGTAATGCATTTAATTTCTTCTAACTTGCGTCGCCGTTCCCCGCCTCCAAGTAGTTACTGTGGCCCTCGTCGATGCCCTCACTATTTTTACTTGCGCCCTACTTCACCAGACGAAGTCTTCCAAACAATTTGTAGCCTAAAAAATACCGCTCCTAAGATCGATGAAATTCCTTCTTTTAAAGTAAAGCTGATGGGTCGTGAGCTGTCTAATGTTCTTAGTCACATTATTAATTTAGTGTTTACGACTGGTGTTTTTCCAACTGAACTCAAGAAAGGTAAGGTGACACCGACATTCAAGAAAGGCGGCAAAGAATGCCTAAGTAACTATCGTCCAAAAAATATATTGCCTTTCTTTAGTAAAATAATAGAAAAGTTAATTGTTAATCGCATAATGAACTGCCTCATTAAATTATAGCTGTTAGCAGATGAGCAATTTGGATTCCAGCCTAATTACTCCACAGAACTTGCTATAATCGAATTCAAGGCACTATTAAACAATATATTGATAATGGGTTGTTTGCCGGTGCTGTTTTCTTAGATTTCACCAAAGCATTGGACACAATTAACCACACTATACTGTACACTAAATTAGAATCTCTAGGCATCTGTGGGCCTGCTTTAGCTCTTTTACGCAGTTATCTCACTAACCGTACACAAGTTGTCCAGCTACAAGAAACACTGTCTTCCCCTTTAACTATTAATTTAGGAGTGCAACAAGGTTCCATTTTAGGTCCAATTCTTTTTCTTATTTTCATCAATGACTTACCTTTGTCCTTTAAATAACACAAGATGTATACTTTACGCGTATGATACGACATTATTCACTCAGGACAGCACTTTCACAAGCCTAATAAACAAATTAAACATGGACTTACAGAATATTGTTTTATGGTGTGAAAATAACTTGATACAACTTAATCCTACAAAAACCACTTTTATGATATTCCGCTCTCATCAAAAGCATGTCATCCCGACCCTACCCACTTATCTGGGACATCATATTATCACTGCCTCCGAATCCGTTGCATTTCTCGGCATCACGCTTGACTCTCATCTAAAATTTCATCTACACACCAAATCTCTCAGTACACAAATTTCGTTTGGAATAAGGGTGCTAATAAAAACTAGACATTTCTTTCAACGCCATGAACTCTTATCCCTGTACTATGCTTTCATTAACAGTCACCTTAATTATTGCCTATCATCATGGGGTAATACCTATTCATGCCATATGTCATGTATTTCTCATCTTCAAAATCAAGCGCTTCGAATTTTATCTTTCAGCCCATACACAGCCACTGCTTCACCTCTTTACTCTGACCTAACAATCTGCCATTGAAATGCCTCCTTAATCTTAGGTTAGGTCTTCTAATCTACCGCGCTCGCAATGATAATAATCAACTTCTCTGTTTTTCCGCATCTTTCCTTGCTAATAGCAATAACACTAGATTCTCTGAACAAAACAACATGCTTCTACTATAAGTGAACACAAATTATGGAAAACAAACTGCTTTTTTCTCCGCCATCAAAACCTGGACTTCATTACCACTAGCAATCAAATCCGCACGTTCGCAGCCCGCTTTCTACACTTTACTAAAAAACATCTCCTATCAACCCATTCAGCTTCATGCCGTGCTTTAGGTTGCCTTAATCTTATTTTCTGTTCTCTACTCTGACAGCAAACGGTCATATTGTTACTCATCTGGAACCTCTTTTTTTTTTCTTTCTTTCTCCGCCTCTGTTTTATATCGGCATTTGTTCAATGCCCATTGTTATCTGATGTCTTTTTGTGTTCTTTCTATTGCTCTTAAGTTTTTCTGTTTTCTACCGTTTTTGTTAAATTACGCCGACTAACTATTGTATAACTTATTCATTGCCGCAAATTACACTAATAGGTTTTAACTTATTTGTATACTTTTATTCCAGCTCCCCTGCAAAACTTGTGCACTTTCCTTATGTATTCCTGATGGGAGGTCCCCCAGACAGTTTTCACTTTTGGACCTCCTACTGTACTAACTTTTTTATGAAACTTACGACTCCTTTTTATTTCGTTTTAATAAACCTTCAAACCTTCAAGCAGCATTGTACTGCTAGCCAGATGTCCTACGCCACTTTTGGGCAAAACTGCAGCGAACGAACCTCATTAGACAGCGCCCAGAGAAAACACACACACCATGTTGTCGCAAAGATTGCAAGCGAATAATTATTATATCCAGACATGCGGCTAATTCAGAAGAGTAAAGCAAAAATGCGTGTAGCGTGTCCCCGCCAAACTAAGGTTGCATTATGGAAATTATCCGTTTCTCGATATTTCTAGTGTCTGCAAGGAAGAATCCAGGATCGAAACCGCGTCTTTCGGATCAGCAGCCGAGCGCCGTAACCACTGAGCCACCGTGGCGGGCGCTGGTGCTTTTGACAGCCTCATGGCCTGGTGTCCACGTGATGAAGCATCTCGTAAAGGTGTTTGTCCTCGCCTTGAGTATGCGAATGGCTGCAGTGGATATGCGTCCACTGCTGTACCTTCTGCACGCCTCTTGCGAGTCTAATGATGTGTGCATAGGGCTCGTCACCCTGCTGGGTGATGGCGAGTGCAATTGCTGCTTCCTCAGCCTCAAGGATGTTGTGGGTTTTTATCGAAGCGCCGTTGATTTCCCTGAGCTGGTAATCCACCACGTTCGCTACTGAGCCTTATCGGTGTCTGTATGTGGTTGCGTCAACGTATAATACGTCTTTTGCACCAGCGAAGCTTCTTTCGTGCAATTCGGATCTTGCCTTCCTTCTCGCCTTATGTATATCTGGACGCATGTTTTTCGGAATCGGACTGATCTCAATGATTCTCCTGATTTCATGTGGTACGCTCGCTGTGTTGTTGGTTTCTTTCAAAGCGTCCCTCGTGCCCTGCAACCGCAGCGTGTTTCTGCCCTTTTTGGACAGCATCAGTCTCGTTTTCTGCGCGAGAAGGTGGGCATCGATATGTTCTTGTACTGTATTGTTTATGCCCAGTTTAAGGAATTTCTCCGTCGAAGTGTTGGCCGGCAGTCCGAGAGCGCATTTGTATGCTTTTCTAAGAATTGCCACTTTTCTTGCTCGAGCGGTGTTTGATAGGGGACGCCGTACAAGATCCTACTGACCACGAGGGCCTGTACTAGCCTACATTTGTCTTCCTCCTTCATACCTCTTCTCTGTTGGAAATTCTTGCAATCTCCGTGGTGATCTGTGCTGTGGTATTTGCTAGCTGTCTGATCGTGTGATCAATACGACGGTTGCTTGGGATTGACATGCCAAGGTTTCTAACTTTCGATACTTCCGGAATCTTCGTTTCCCCTATGTAGATATCTATGGAGTTTTGCAGATCATACCCTTTTCTGTAGACTGAGCACCTCTGAATTTTCAGGGGAGCGTGCAAGTCCGCAGTGTCGGGCGTATGCGTTGACCGTGTCTGCTGCTCGCTGAAGAAGCTCTTTTTTTTTCTCCTAAGGATCCCCTTGTCCCCCAGATTGTGATATCATCTGCGTAGATGGAATTCCTGATTCCTTCAATTTCTTCGAGCGTCCTTGCTAAGCCAAATCATTGCAATGTTAAAAAGCATAGGGAATAGCACAGAGCCTCGCGGTGTTCCTTTTTTGGGGGCGTTGAATTTGTCAGTTCTTATGCCCTCTATTTGCAATAGTAGCGGTTCTGTTAGTCAGGGAGGCTCTCACATAGTTGAATATTTTCTGCCCACAACCCAGTTTGCTAGGCCCTCCAGCACAGCTCTGTGGCTGACGTTGCCGAAGGCCGGTTTAAGATCGAGAGCGACCGAGATGTTTTATTCATATTTTGGGACAGTAGTAAGCACCTCCTCCTTGATCTGCAGGATGACGTCTTGTGTTGATAGGTATTTTTGGAATCCAAACGTAGTGTTCGGCATGAGTTCGTTGTCGTCAAGGTGGGTCGGCAGCCTGTGATGCACAACTGACTCGTACACTTTTCGCAAGCATGATGTTAACGAAATGGGTCCAAGAATTTCTGGGTTTGGAGTCTTTCAGCACTTCGGAATCATTACTATTTCCGCATGTCGCCTGTCGTCCGGGAGGGTCCCCTGTTCCCAGTGTTTATTGACGAATTCCGTGAATCTTTTGATTGAATTGTCATCCAGATTCCTTATCATGGCATTGGTGATGCCATCCTTCCCTGGTGTTGTGTTCTTTGTGGCGGACATCACAGCGTGCCTAACTTCATCTGTAGTAAGAGGTTCGTCCAGAGTGGGATTCGCTTCGCCCGTGAATGCCAAGCTGCTGTCGGTGTGTGTTGCGTTGCCCATGTTACGCTGCTTGATGTTCTGTAGCATTTCCTCATCAGTGCCTTGTAATTGGTGCGCGATCCTTTGGGTCGTCTTACGAGTCTCCGATTTTGTCGTGGTTGGGTCTATGAGAGCCCTTAGCAAGGCCCATGTCTTGGCCCAACCTAGAGTCCCTTGCAGTTCGTTGCATTTGCGGTCCCAGTTGCGCCTCGAGAGCTCCGTCGAATATTCTTCGGTTTGTCGAGTGACGTCAGCGATCTTACGCTTGAGCCGCCTATTATGCTTTTCCCTTTTCCACCTTCTTAGTAGGCCCTGTGTGGCGTCCCAAAGGTTTAAGGGACGATTGTTCACCTCGGGTGTGTTGGTAGTGAGGGTGACCTTTCGGGTTAGTTTTTGCCAGTCTGTGTTGATTCTTGCGACCCAGCCTTTAATGTCAGTGATCTCAGCGCCTTCAGACTGTGCACTGGATTTCCTATAGGCTTCCCAGTTTGTTAGTCTAGCCTGGCCATGTTGTCTCCTGATCGGGAGGGTTTCTATATTGATGCAGAAGATGCAGTGATCACTGCCTAGAGTTTCGCCGTCGTTTTCCCATCGTGCGTGTCTTACCGCTCTGACGAATGATAAGTCTGGACACGAATCTCGGTTGATGCTGTTCTCCACTCGCGTGGGTTGGGTGTGGTCAGTGATGAGGGCGAGCCTTCTACGATCACCTTCTCTGGCTAGAACCCTGCCTTTCTGGGTTTCCCGAACATAGCCCCAACTTTTATGCCAGGCATTAAGGTCCCCCATGATGGCGAGTCCGATCTTGTCTGCTGCTTCTTCTGCCTTTCCTAGCAGGTAGCTGAAATTGCCTTTCTTCTGGCTTGGCGGGCTGTACACGTTAAGTAGGACGGTGCTTTCTTGGCTTCTCTTTTGGGTGATGATTTCTATAAGGACGTGCTCAATGTCTGTTCTGTCGGTGTCGTGGAAGGGAAATCTGACTGTGTGGCCTGCTTGTGCCCCCCCCCCGCCACCGGATACGGGTCGGTGTAGTTTTGGCTACTAGGCTTTGTTGCGGTGCAACGCCAGCAATGGGGATTGGACGGCCGGGACCCATCATCTGTGGATGCAAAACCCCATGGAGGGACTCCCAGGCGACTGTGAGGGCCAGTCGCGTGCGTGGGGTCCGATGCCTGAGCGGAGGGAGGCTTGGGTTTATGCTCAGGTTGGACCTACGAAATCCGGCTCGGAAGGCATGGCGAATGAGCGAAAGGTTTCAAATACATGCTACTTCCCTCCGCACGCGGGGGCGTGCAAGTCTGGCTACCGACGCGCCGGTTTCTGGTTACGGAGAAGCCCGGTGCGCGCGGAGGTTTATAGTAGCCAGGCTCTGAAACGACGCCCCGGGGAATCGGCCTCACGGCCGGCGGCATGGATGTTATGCCTTTGCTGGACGCCGAAGAACGGGGGCGCAGTACGACCTCGAAGCGTCCAAGTGACTCCGGCGATTTTGTGGAGTAACAGCGGAGTAGGCCCGGTCACCTCACCCTAAGCCCCGTTCTTGGTTTGTGGCCTGGTCGGCCGGCCTTGAACGCTCTCTCCTCAGTAGGAGACAAGCAAGCTAGGGGAGAAAGTATGTGCATGGTTGGTTGGTAGGAAGCACAGATGAGTCTCCACGGAGGTGTTAGGTCTGGAGCCGAGGGCCGGTTGTGCCGTGTAGGACGACGATCTAGGGCCTCGACTGGCTGGATCACATCACACACACTTCCGGAGTTTGATAAATCGTGAAAAGCACTCGTCGGTTGGTAGCCGGCAGGTTGGAAACAAACCCTGTCGTGGAGGGGCCCCTAAGTAGCTGCTGACACCGTGTTAGGTTTTCCTGTCTCCAGCGGTCGGAGCCAGTTGCGTTTGGTGGGTGGTCGGGCATCCCGTGAGCGGGGCCGCACCGTTGGGCTATCTCGATGCTCTCCCTGCCCTAGCCAGGTAGGCCAGAAATGGAGTCGAGACAATCGAACGATGTGAACAAAAAACTCGCTGTCCACCTTCCCCACCTATGTCCCAACTTCCCTTCCGCTACTTCCCATGGCGGGTAGGGATCCCCTCCTAATCGTCGGTGATTTCAACGCCCCGAGCAGGCTATGGGGATACCCCCGGGAGGACAGGAGTGGGCGGAAGCTTGCGGACCTTCTTTCCACACTTGGACTCACCCTGCACACTGACCCCGGCAACCCAACACGTGTCGGCAATTCCATTCAACAAGATACTTGCCCGGACCTCACAATTACACGCAACATACGCCATGCCGACTGTCTCAATACAGAGGACACTCTGGGTAGCGATCACTGTATAATCAAAACAACCATTTATATGCGTCCCCTGAAACGCCCAATAATACAAGGTCGTATTCCTGACTGGACGACTTTCCGCACCTCTCTACCTATCGTAGACCCCCTCCAGTCGGGATACGACGCCTTGTCCAGATCGCTCACCTCTACACTCACACAACACAGCTCACAGAAACACAAACAGACGTGGACAACCACCTGCTCCAGCTTTGGGAGGCCCGTCGCAGCCTCACCAAGCGATGGAAGAAACAGAAACATAACAGACGCCTAAAGAACCGCATCCTCAAACTCACACAACAGGCAGCGGAATGTGCTACTCAGCTAGCCGACACTAACTGGGTGGACCAGTGCAACGCGGCTGCTCGCCAGATGTCTGGCCGCAACACGTGGCGCCTGTTCCGCGCTCTCATCGATCCAATACAAGCACGCACGGAAACCCAACGCCAATTACATAGGGCCTTGCACAACTTTACAGGAACGACAAAACAGCTAGCGCACACGCTCAGTGATCGATACCTGTGCACCACTAAGGACCCCCGGCAGGTGGCGTACTCGTATGCAGGCGAAGAGAACACGGAGCTGGACAATCCTTTCCAACTCCACGACCTCCGGGCAGCCTTAAGCAAAATGAAGCGGGGCACTGCACCCGGGCGCGACAAGGTTACGGTCAAGCTCTTGGTCAACCTTCCCAACGCAGCCTACGCCGCGCTCCTCAAATACATCAATAGCATTTGGGACGGAGAGACTCCTCTCCCTCTCGATTGGAAATCGGCTCTCGTGACCTTCATTCCAAAAGCCGGTAAACCTGTGGAAAATGTGGAGAACCTTCGCCCCATCTCCTTCACGTCTTGTGTCGGCAAGCTGATGAAGACGGTGGTGCGCGACAGACTCTCCGATTTTCTCGAAACACAGCATACTTTCGCGGACACCATGCTCGGTTTTCGTCCTGACAAGTCAGCACAGGATATACTTCTGCAGCTTCACCACGACATCTTAGATCATGTCGAATGTCCCCACAACGACAAGATGCTCCTGGCCTTGGATCTTAAAGGCGCATTCGACAACGTCAAACACGAAGTAATCCTGGACCACCTCAGTAACACCAACTGTGGCCACAAAACATTCAAATACATAAAACAATTTCTTACAGACCGCCAAGCCTACATACGCATACAAGATGCGGAACACGGGCCATACACCATCGGCTCGAGGGGAACACCTCAAGGCGCGGTCCTGTCTCCCCTCCTCTTCAATTTGGCAATGCTTCATCTTCCCTCCAAATTGTCTTCTTTGCCCGGGATACATCACGCTCTTTTGCGGATGACATTACAATCTGGGCCACGCAAGGTAACCTGAGCCACATGGAATCCTGCCTGCAAGCAGCGGCTACCCTAGTCGACGACTACGCGGCCTACTGCGGACTCCAGTGCGCCTCATCTAAATCAGAATTTTTGCACATACGTCCCTCCCCTCGGGACACAACTCCGCTTTGCATCAGTCTCTCCTCGGGACCGATACGGGAGTCCAAGGAGATCCGCGTCCTTGGTCTCTTCATACACCATCAACCCAGGGTCGACACTACCCTAACCAAACGTCGCACGGTGGGAGACCAGGTGGGCCGCATGGTCCGCCGGGTCTCCAACAAGCGGGGCGGATTACGAAGCAAGGATGCACTGCGGCTTGCCCATGGCTTCGTAGCGAGTAGAATCCTCTACTCAACCCCCTACTTGCACCTGCGCAAACATGATGATGGCCAACTGGAGGTCATCCATTGGAAAGTCATCAAGCGGGCTCTCGACCTCCCGGTCACCACGTCCAACCAGCGACTTCTGGCCTTGGGCGTGGTAAACACATTCAGGGAGCTTCGAGAAGCTCACTTAGTCAACCAATACACGCGTCTTGCACAGTCCACGTCCAGTCGCCGCCTCTTGGACCGGCTACACATCAGACATGACTACCATATTGAGGATAGGGAGAGAGTGCCAGAACCCTGGAGACGCGCCCTCCGGGTCCGACCCCTTCCCCGCAACATGTCCAGAGAAGACCATAGCGGTCGTCGCAAGACGCGCGCGGAAGCGTTGGCGCGATACTATGGTACCCAACAACATGTGTATTACGTGGACGTTGCCGGCCCACGCCACGGGGGGTTGTACACGGCCGCAGTCGTACACAACACAAACACAGTTAACGGGCTCACTTTCAAAGCCTGCAGCGCAACACACGCAGAGGAGATTGCCATTTCTCTGGCTCTCACTACTCCCAAGTCGAAACACATCATCACAGACTCTCGAGGGGCCTGTCGGAACTACGAGTTGGGCTGGGCCCTCCCGCTTGCCTGGCGCATACTAGAATATAGCTGTCGATGCGAAGATCCAACTCCACGTAACCTGATTTGGGCCCCCGGTCACCAGGGACTCCAAGGAAACGACCAGGCCGATCAGGCCGCCCGCGCACTCACTCCCCGGGCTATCTCCCTGTCCTTGGAAGCCCTACTCCCAATCACACAATCTGGCCCTTACATTTAAACACATCACCGATTACTGCAAGGAGGAGCACCGGCGCTACCCGGCCCCTTGTAAGGGACTGGATCGCGCTGACGAGCGCCTCCTCATCAAAATTCTTACTAACACTGTACTGTGCCGGGCGGTACTTAAACATTTCAACACATCCTTTGATGACACGTGCCAGTTCTGTGGGGAGGTGGCTGACACCTTCCACATGGTTTGGGCGTGTCAGTCAAACCCATCTATCCCCCCAAACCTCAACCCCACCAGAGAGGACTGGGAGGCGGCCCTGCTCGGCTGCCAGGACCTAAAGACCCAAAAGGCCTTGGTTCACCGGACGCGGGCGGCGTTGCTTGCCAATGGGGCCCCGGAATAGGGGCTCCACCTAGTATTGTTAGCGGTAAGGGCCAATAGGGCCTACCCCGAACACCTCTGTGCAAAAATTTATTTTATTTATTTATTATTTATTTACATATACTGCAGCCCCGATGAGGCTATTGCAGGAGTGGGAGGAAGAGAAAAAAAGGGAGATAGGGACAACATATTCACAAGTGAACACCATTAAAATACAAGAACAGAAATGCAACAGACTAATCACAGATTTGCAACAGCATTGAAAATAGGTTTGGTTCGAGGGAGCGTATATCACCGGGTAAAGAATTCCAGCGTTCGATAACACGAGGAAAAAAACTAAATTTGAACATATCAGTGCGCGCGTGAATGGGTGTTACATTCAATGGGTGGTAGCTGCTTGTAGATGAAGATGCTGAAAAATGCAAATACTCAGACAGTGAAGCAAAGCGGCATGAATTAACAATACCATGAAAATATTTTAAACACTCATTGTCGCGGCGGGTACAAAGGAGGGAAAGGCCTATGGCAGGAAGAGTGGATGAAGGTGAAAACTTTCTGTCATACCGTCGGCAAATAAACCGTACTGCTTTCCTTTGGACGGATTTCAACTTACTGATATCGGACTGTTTATGAGGATTCCAGATTATTGAGCCATACTCCAAAAGTGGACGAATTAAAGCTTTGTATGTTACCAGTTTAGTTTCTTGGGGGGCAACACTAAGTGTACGTTTTAGATAACCGAGCCTCCGCATGGCATTATTGGATATTGTGTTAATATGCTTTGACCAGGACAAGTTAGAAGAAAAAAGAAGACCTAAATATTTGTACTCGGACACTTGATTCAGAGAGTCATCTTTGAATGAGTATGTGTAAGAAGATGGTATTGTGCGATTACAGAATGACATCTACACAGATTTACGAAAGTTTATTTGCATTTGCCATGTTTCACACCATGAGCAGAATGACACGAATGACTGATTTAGTTGCGCGTGATCCTCAGGGGTGTTAATTGAACTGTATATCACACAATCGTCTGCATACAACCGAATTTTAGAAATAATACTTTCTGGCAAATCATTAATGTATAATAAGAACAACAGTGGCCCGAGCACGGATCCTTGTGGTACACCGGATGATACATTAACAGTTTCAGATGAACAGGAGTTGAAAGAAACATACTGTGTGCGATTAGAAAGAAAGCTCGATATCCAGTCTACCAGTAATGGGTTTTTGAGTATTGCATTAAGTTTACAAAGAAATTTGCTGTGGAGAACGGTGTCGAAAGCTTTGAAAGGTCAATAAATAAATAAAGCGTCGATTTGTGAGCCCGTGTCGAGGGAACTAGCAATGTCGTGCGTGAATTCTACAAGTTGTGAAATGGTACTGAGCCCGCGCCGAAGCCCATGCTGAAATTTGCACAAGATATTGTTAGCTTCAAGAAATTCGGTAATGTGCTTATGAATGATATGTTCTAGTAATTTGCATGAGAGTGAACTTAACGAAATGGGGCGATAGTTGGACAAGATTTGGGTGCTGCCAGCTTTAAACAGGGGAATAACTATTGCATTATAAATGTTTTTCACCACCATCCCAGGGGAGATCAGGGGAGCCTCCCTGGGCCCACTCCCCCGGCTGTGGGTCGCTATAGTAGTATTGGTAAATTGGTTTTAGAGGAAAGGAAATGGCGCAGAATCTGCCTTACATATATCGCCGGACATCCGAACCGCGCCGTAAGGGAAGGGAGGAAGGTTGGAGTGAAAGAAGGAAGAGAGAAAAAGGTGCCGTAGTGGAGGACTCCGGAATAACTTCGACCACCTGGGGACATTTAACGTGCACTGACATCACACAGCACACGGGGTCCTCTTGCGTTTTGCCTCCATCGAAACACGGCCGCCGCGGTAGGGTTCGAACCCGGAGATTCCAACTCGGTAGACGAGCGCCTTACCACTGAGCCACCGCGGCGAGTCTAGAGTAGCATTCTCTTATTGATTTCTTTCCACCTTCGGGTAGTAAAATTATAATTGCCTACAGGCCAATTCGTTTATTTTGATTGGCTTAAACCCGCGATACAGTAGTGGTGCGATCCCGGCCGCGGCGGTTGAATTTATTTGGAGGAGAAATTCGAGGCCCGTGGTGGTGGTGGTGAAAAACATTTATAATACAATAAATATTTACAGAGAGGTGTTTGGGGTAGGCCCTATTGGCCCTTTCCCCTAACAATACTAGGTGGAGCCCCTATTCCGGGGCCCCATTGGCAAGCAACGCCGCCCGCGTCCGGTGAACCAAGGTCTTTTGGGCCTTTAGGTCCTGACAGCCGAGCAGCGCCGCCTCCCAGTCCTCTCTGGTGGGGTTTGGGTTGGGGGGGATGGATGGGTTTGATTGACACGCCCAAACCATGTGGAAGGTGTCAGCCACCTCCCCACAGAACTGGCACGTGCCATCAAAGGATGCGTTGAAATGTTTAAGTACCGCCGGGCACAGTACAGTGTTAGTAAGAATTTTGATGAGGAGGCGCTCGTCAGCGCGATCCAGTCCCTTACAAGGGGCCGGGTAGCGCCGGTGCTCCTCCTTGTAGTAATCGGTGATGTGTTTGAATGTAAGGGCCAGATTGTCTGATTGGGAGTAGGCGCCCAAGGACAGGGAGATAGCCCGGGGAGAGAGTGCGCGGGCGGCCTGATCGGCCTGTTCGTTTCCCTGGAGGCCCTGGTGACCGGGGGCCCAAATCAGGTTGCGATGTCAGTGCACGTTAAAGAACCCCAGGTGGTCGAAATTTCCGGAGCCCTCCACTACGGCGTCTCTCATAGCCTTAGTCACTTCGGGACGTTAAACCCCATAAACCAACCAACCTAAACCAACAGTAGTGGTGCGGGAGAGGCCCATTTTCTTATTCATTTACTATGCCTCGATCTACTATTTGTCGAAATCGTGTCTGATTGCAGTGACTGCTTTCGCAACCAGCTTGGCGAACTTGCTCTGACCCTGCCCCTCGTAAACGGAGTACCCGGCGAGAGTGAGTGAGCAGCCGGTTTCCTGAAGGGCGATTATGTCTGGCAGAAAGGTGCAATTTCTGATGTCTTGTTTAAGAAGACCCTGCTTTCAGCGGATCCCACGGCAGTTCCACTGCCATATTTCGAGGGCTTCCAACTTGGCTGAGCGTTTACGGTTGCTTGCCATACTGAAATGGCCTGTTAAGGGGTTTTCCGCTGTATTTCATTGCCGTGAATTGTACTAGGCACTGTCTATCCTTGCGCTTCTCGTCAGATGTTGGAGATGAGGTTGCTAAGATTTGCCAATGAATTGTTAACAGCCGTCATGGCAGTTGTAAATTACTGCCGTCCCATAGTTGTCGCCTGATCTTCGTCTGTTTGCGGGTTAGTTTTATTCTGCCTTCTTCTTTGGGCATTTAGTTCGTCTGTGAGATATTTTAGTTTCTGTCTGAGCACGGCGTTTGCAGCCCTGAGAGTCTGAATTGTTTGTCTTAGCTCTTAAACTTCCTCGTTAGGTTGCCCATTAGCGTTGTCACCTATCGTTGTTGTCGGTGTGTTCGTGTTTTTATGAGCAGTGGGAGAGGTAGCGAAAAGATGCTCTTTCCAGCTAACCCTGCTTTCTTCCTCCTTTTTTTGTGTGGTCTTCTTCTGCTGCTGCTTCTTTTTGGTTTCCGGAGCCTCCCTTGTCCTGGACGCCGATCTCGACTTTGATCCTGATCCTGATGGCGATGTGGACTCGGATCTCGAACTCCAGTCCTCGCTAAACCAGCGTTTTTGGGCCCGGCCGCGTCCGCCAGTTCCACCATCCCTTTTGTCTCCGCCGCCTGGTTCCTCTTATTTTCTCGTCCGTGATCTCGGTTTCTTCAGGCGTTCCTCGCACTCCCTTGCCCCTGTAGGATGCGCTTCCGTGCATAGCGCACACCTGGGCTGCCAGGAGTGTCCGTCCTCGATCACTGGCTCGGTGCATTTAGAGCAGTCGATGAGGTCAGGTGTCGGGCATACGTCCGCCCTATGTCCGGCCTTGAAGCATGTAAAGCAAACTTGCAGCGATGATCGATAGAGGGAGCAACGTATCTCGCCGCCTTAGTAGTTGACATAGCGCGGAACGATCTCTCCCTCGAAGCTAATGACCGCGCTTTGGGATTTGCTAAGCATTCTTGCATAAAGTATTTTGGCTCCTTGGGTACGTACCCGAAGATGTGATAGTAATTGAGTTGGCGTGGTCCCGATGTCCACGATTTGTCCTGCGCGGCGACGTTAGCCATGACTGCATAGCCCTTTGCACCAAATCGTAGACTCAAAATACACTGCGCAGCACTGGAAGTGTCCATGCTTGGTGTGCTGAGCACACCGATGTTGGATCCTTTGCGCAGCCGTATAAGGAAGCTGCCTTCGTTGCAGATGTCTCGTTTTCCGCACGCTTTTCTATAGCCCGGGCCATCTCATGCGTGCTCAGTTCGCTGATGTTGAGTCTATTATTCTGTCTAAGGATGGATGACTTTGAAGTCCTTTTTTTGCAGAGGGGGTAGCTTCTCTCTCCGAACGGGATTCCACCTCAGTTTGGGTTGCTCAGCGCTGAGTGGTCCGCGGCATCTGTCCGGGCCTCCGGAACGGGAATCAGTCTCGAGTTGTGGTATTTGGCAGTGAACCATCTCCCGTTGTCGACTATTCTCTTCTGCGAGAGGTCAGTAGCGTTGTCGGTAGTTGTCGCTTTGAACATTCTCTTCCAGCGGTGTCGTGGCTCTGGCCGACGCCGCCGCGTCAGCGTCAGCCATCCTAACGGGTGCGACCTCAGCTCTAGCAGCGTTCCTTCGGGCCGACGGCCCGACGCCGCCTAGGCTTACCGTGGCGTTCTCCGCCTTGGATTTTCCGACGGGCAGAAAATGCGGAAATCTGGAATTACGGATGAAAACCTGCTGGCTACGGATTTCGCTTGATCAAAGGCGCTTCTAGTGAATACTGGTGTTGTCTTAGAAGGGCACTTTAGAAACGTACTTTAGTGTCCATTCCTTTCGGGTGTATACCGAGATATGAGAGACAGGCGTATTTAGTTTTCATAAAACCAACTTCGAATAAAAAATTAGGCAGTGGCTTAGCTCTGGTTAATCCTCGATATACAAGCGAAAAGCTGCTGTATTCCTTTGTTTGACGTCATGGCTGTCGCAGTTGGCGCACAATGCACTGGGAGCACCAGAATAACGGTGGAGGCGTTCAGCCGTCCACACACTGTCTTTACGGAGGCGCAGGAGGAGACGCGCGTGTAGTGACAACGGTGCTGTCTTACATTGCTGCTTTAGAGACATGTACTGTGGTGTCCATTCCTTTCAGGTGTATAACGAGATATGAGAGACAGGCGTATTTCCTTTCCATACAACCAATTTTCGTTTAATTTCTCTTAAGGCCCTTACGGCGCGATTCGGGTGTCCACCGAGGTATGAGAGAGAGAGGCGGCGTTTTCTTTCATTAAAACCAATTTTCCTTTTTTTCCTTCCTTTACGGCGCTGTCGGATGTCCACTGAGGTAGGAGAGAGAGAGAGAGAGAGAGAAAACTTTATTTACAAAGGAATTCGGGGCACGCCCCAGGGTCCCCGCACGACCCCACTTCACTCAAGTGTTTATGTTCCTGAGGTCCATAACACTGGCAGCACGACCGGTGGCGATGGTCTGCACGGCCAGGTCCTCCGAGTGCAGCAGGGTCTCCCAGTCCTCCCAGGTCTTGAGGTTCTCTAGGTCCCGCGGGAGAGGGTCCGCCGGGCAGAGGGAAAGGATGTGGAGGGAGGAAGCGAAGGGATCTGGGCATAGGGTGCAAGCAGGAGTGGGGAGGAGGGATGATAGTGGGTTAGGGTAAGGGGCGAGGGGAGAGTATGTGTTTGTAATCTGCGCCAGAGTGTTGCGTGTCTGTTATCTAGGGAGGGGTGGGGCGGGGGGTAGAGCTGGCGAGAGGCTCTGTATGCCTGGGTCAGCTCACTGAATGAGTGCATGCGATCCTTCGTGAATCCCCGATCCGAGGCCACCTGAGCCCGGTTTAAAGAACCTCGGGCAAAAAAAGGTTGGCGGCCTCGTTTCCGGGATTCCCGGAGTGCGCAGGCACCCATATCAGCTCCACTTGGCGGGGCGGGGGTGCATCGGGCGAGTCCAGTATGCCAAAAGCAGGGACATGAACTCGGCCTCGAGCAAAATTTAGAATCGCAGTTTTAGAGTCAGTTAAAATATACCGGGCTTCCGTGCGGGTTATAGCAAGTGCAATGGCGGCTTCCTCTGCAGCCTCTGGGGACGTATCTGGAGGGAGAGGTAGTGTGAGGAGGGTGGATGAAGAGGAGTCCACCGCAGCTGCTGTCGCTTCATCACCCGTGCAGGCAGCGTCCACCCATACGGCGTCCGGCTGGGGGCCGTACGCTCGATGGAGTGCCTTCGCACGGGCTCTGCGGCGCTGCTCATGGTGGGACGGGTGCATATTCCTCGGGAGCGGCCTGATGAGAAGCTCTCGGTGAAGGGATCGTGGGATGGCGAGAAGGGTTGGGTCGTTGGCCGGTATTTTGATTCCCAGGGAGTCCAGGATATACCGACCTGTGGAAGTTTTTGTGAGCCTGATGTATTGGGCCTGTCGGTGGGCCTCCACCAGTTCCCCGATCGTGTGGTGGAGGCCCAAGCCTAGTAATTTGTCTGTGGGTGTGTTGAGGGGAAGATGAAGTGCTACCTTGAATGCCTTGCGAATCAAAGCATCCAAAGCGTTTATGTCATGTTTGGATAGTTGTAAGTATGGGGTAGTGTACAGTAGACGGCTGAGGACAAAGGCATGAATGAGGCGACATAGGTCGCGCTCCTTCATGCCTCTATGATGTCCCGAAACCCTGCGGATGAGTTGCGATATCGCGCCTGCAACCTGCTTGAGTTTCTTGAGGGTAGTGGTGTTTTTGCCATCGTTCTGGATGTGCAAGCCCAATACACGGAGGGTGCCAACCTCAGGTACCGGGTAACCATTCAATTCAATGGCAATGGGGAAGCGGGGACAGCGGTGGTTCTTAGGCCGAATGAGGAGCAGTTCGGACTTCCCTGGAGAGCAAGACAGTCCGATGGTCCGTACGTAATTTTGGGTGAGGGTGGCTGCTTCCTGTAAGGTGTTCTCTATGTCGCCGTCACTGCCGTGGGTGGTCCACAGGGTGATATCGTCGGCATAAAGAGTGTGCTTGAGGTGGGGAATAGTTGCCAATTTCCGGGCGAGGGGTATGAGGGTTATGTTAAAGAGAAAGGGGGAAAGGACGGACCCTTGAGGGGTGCCGATACTCTGAAGTGTGTAGGAGGTGGAAGACAGAGGGCCGAAGTGTATCTCAGCCGTGCGGTCAGTCAGGAATGCTTGAATGTAGGCATACGTGCGCACACCCACATTCAATGGGGATAGAGCAGTCATGATCGCCTGATGTTCAATGCGATCAAAAGCGACAGGCGTCGTTTCATTTCCTTCGGGCAAGGCTGTCGCGCCGAACTATGGACCCCTTGGCAGCGCTGGAATACACTGTCGCGTCCCACTTAAAGACTAAGATTAAGCGTCCTCCAGGTTTAAATTCTGCCATGCCCTGGGGCACTGGGGCATCTATCTAATTATGTGTTCGAGTGTAGCGGTACGCCCGCAGAACTCACAGGCCTCCTCCAGACGGGGATGCGAAGTTTCTAGCCTGGAGTCTCCTCCAGTCAGAGGCCTCAGCCGAGCAAAGGGATCTATCCAGAGGAGGTTGTTGTGTTGTTGTTGCGACTGAGAGAAGAATGAAAAGGAAAGTGCACGGGCCTGCCAACTGACTCCAGCCGAGCCACCACCGCTGCCACATGCAGATAAAGGAGAGTTTAAAGATCAGAGGAAAGAGAAAAAGGAAAGAAAAGACGCGCGTCGCAGAAACAACCGCGTCCGCCGGAGCGGACGCTGGCTGAAACAGATAAGCGGCCGTAGCCGCGCTTCGTCACAAATAACACCCGGAGGCGGACAGATCATTCTGCTCTTTTATTGCGAAAGCAATACTACGCCAGGTATCGCCTCTTCGCGGTACCGAAGCCTACCCTTCACGGTCGGTGGTCGGTCATGGGACTACTGACGTTATACCAGAGCGAGAGATCGGGCACCAAGCCGGCTCTTCAGCGCGCCGCAGCTTCGCGGCCGAACGACAGTTGGAGGTCGGTCATGTGACTACTGACGTCATACCAGAGCGAGAGATGGGGCACCAAGCCGGCTCTTCAGCGCGCCGCAGCTTCGCGGCCGAACGACAGTTGGCGGTCGGTCATGTGACTACTGACGTCATACCAGAACGAGAGATGGGGCTCCAAGTCGGCTCTTCAGCGCGCCGCAGCTCGAACTTCATGGCCGGTCGGCCACCTGCGACCGAACAAAAGCGCGTCTAGCTAATACGGCGTCTCCGTTCACTCCCATCTTTCTACCTTCCCTTAGGCGAGGTTCGGTTGTCCACCGAGATATGCGAGAGAGATACATTTCCTTCCTTCAAAAACCAATTCACCGTCGAGCAAGGCCTACAGCCGAATGGCCGATAGTATTCTGTGGACTCCCTGGCAGCGTTGCAAGACGCTGTCACGTTCCAATCTTAGACGCGAAGCTTAACATCTTAACCACACATAAGTGACACAAGCAGCAACACTGCGCTTTCATTTCATGGGTAAACACGGACATTAGCAATGTGCACCACCCATAAGCGAAACACGTAGCGTACCCAAGGGGATATTGCTTTCGCAATTACCTAGGCTTAATCAAAGCTAACCCCAGCAATTTTTCTGATTCTCGGTGATGCTCTTAAAAGTGTCGGTTACCTATTTAGTGCTGTAGTCGTTTCAGCTCTCAGCGGCTCTCCGTGCTAAAGAGCAGCGGGCGAGCCTGTGGGCGGCCTCGTTTAGAACCAGGCCCGAGAGGGCTGGGAACCAGATGATTCAAATATTGTCGGCAGGGAAAAAGCCGCTTAGATATTTAGCCGCCATCTCGTGGATGCGCCCCTTGCTGTAATTTCTCATTGCGGCTTTACAGTCCAGTCCCTTACTACATATTTGGTACCTGGCTGAGTTAGAGCGATCGCTATTGCTACCGCCTCCGCCACGAGCGGTGTTAAGTCTAGGTGTCTTTCAACGCGTATAATCACCAGATAAACCATTGCTTTCGCTCTTTAACCAGGTTAACCAGGGGCTTCACCTAGTATTGTGAGGGAAAAGGGCCAACAGGCCTTACCCCAGTCACCTGTCTGTAAAAACAAGAGTTAATAGAAGTATAAATGTTTTTCACAGCCACAGCAATAAGCCGCTGGCGTTCATTGGGTTAATTGTGGTTGTTGACAATGTTAGACTCCGTTAATTTTGAGGAAACGAAAGGTGCATGAACAGCTTCCAGAGCCATTGGACACCTCATTCGCGCTTTGAGGTACCAGATGTAAAACTGGCGGTGGTGGTGAAAACTCTTTTGGTGAAAGAGGTTGGGAGCCTTCAGCAGGCCGCTTCCATAGTCGATGCGTATGCCATTGACTGTGGGCTCCAATGTGCTCCAGCGAAATCAGAGCTTTTGCATGTCAGAGCGAACCCAAAGGATAGGACAGCAATTCACATCTCTCTGTCAGGAGGTCCTATTAGAGAGGTGGAGGAGCTCCGTATTCTGGGCCTTTTCATTCACCACAGACTCAGACCGGACTCCACCATTCTGAAACTCAAGAGAGTAGGCGAACAGGTAGGGCGCATGATCCGCCGCGTTTCCAACAAGCGGGGCGGTCTGCGGGGCAGGGACGCGCTTCGGCTCGTCTATGCCTTCGTGACTAGCCGGATCCTCTACGCCGTGCCATATCTCCGCACTACTAAGCAAGACGAGGCGCGAATAGACGCTGTCATCCGCAAGGCAACTAAGCGAGCCCTGGATCTCCCGGTGGCTACCTCTAATGCCAAACTCAAGGCATTGGGGGTGCTAAACTCCTACCAGGAGCTGCGGGAGGCCCACCTCGTGAACCAATACACGCGGCTCATGCAGACGGCCCCTGGGCGCCGCCTGCTAAACCGCTTACACATCCAACACGACTGCACTCCAGAGGAGGCGGAGCGTATCCCAGTACTGTGGCGCCATATGCTCTGGGTCTCCCCGCTCCCCCGTAACATGGACACCGACATGCACGTAAACAGGCGACAAGCGCGGGCTCGGGCTCTTGAGAGACAACACGGCTCCCGACCCGGTGTATATTATGTAGACGTAGCAGGCCCATCGCCCACGGGATTTTACACGGCCGCTGTCGTTCACCAGGAAATGCACGTTGATGGACTCTCTTTTCGAGCCCCGAATTCAATGCGAGCCGAGGAAGTAGCGATAGCGCTTGCTGCCGCCCACGCCAATTCGAGAATCATCATTACGGACTCCCGAAAAGCATGTGATCATTACTTGGCAGGGGAGATCTCCCCCTTAGCTGCTTGCATTCTAAGACGGACTGCCACTGATCCAACACCCAAAAGAATCATTTGGGCTCCTGGCCACCAGGGCTTACGAGGTAATGAGGCCGCTGACGCGGCTGCCCGAGCGCTTACTCACCGGGCTCCTCATCCCAGCTCTTCTGGCTCGGAGACTAACCAGCCGCTGCTGCGATTCAAGGAAATTATAACGCATTATAGCGACATCCACCGCCTTTTCCCGGCCCCTGCAAAGGGGCTGAGTAAGACGGAGGAGCGAACTTTAAGGCGCCTGCAGACAGGTACTCTACTCTGTCCTGCAATCTTAAAGCATTACGATCCTAACACGGATGGGCGATGCCCACACTGTGGGGAGACCTGTGATATCTTCCACATGGTGTGGGCATGTACTCAAAATCCCCACCTCCCCCCTTCCCCTACCCCTTCCAGAGAGGCATGGGAGACTGCCCTTCTCAACTGCTCCTCGCTTGAGTCCCAAAGGGCTCTGGTGAAACGGGCTAGAGACGGGGCATTGTCATGCGGTGTCCCGGACTAGGGACGCCGACCATGTAGCGTGGCCACTCTGTGGCTCCCAAACTCTATTTCAGAAATTAAAAGTTTTCACCACCACCACCGCTACATGGTCGGCTTCCCTAGTCCAGGACACCGCATTTACGACGCACCGTCTCTCGCCCATTACACCGGAACCCTTTGGGACTCAAGCGTGGAGCAGTTGAGGAGGGCAGTCTCGCACGCCTCTCTGGAAGGGATAGGAGAATGGGGGAGGTGGGATTTTGGGTACGTGCCCACACCATGTGGAAGATATCACAGGTCTCCCCACAGTGCGGCCATCGCCGATTCGTGTTAGGATCGTAATTCGTGTTAGGATCGTAACGCCACGGGTGGTGGCGTTCCGTGGGCTCCCTGGCAGCGCTACAACACGCTGTCGCGTTCCACTCCTAAAGGCGAAGATTACGCGTCATTAATTAGCAGTTAATTAGTATTCAGGCATTTATCAGTAATTAACCATTAATTAGTGATTTGTCATCACTTAGTAATTAGTACCAACTTACATGTGACGCCACCAGTGCCACAGAAGCAGTGAAAGTGGTGCGTAAAACGCTTTCACCTCTGCGCACTTTAGACAGTCAAAGTGCCCCCTGAAATTTTTTGGTTGGTTGGTTTGTTGGTTGGTTATTGGGGTTTAACGTCCCAAAGCAACTGAGGCTATGAGAGACGCCGTAGTGGAGGGCTCCGGAAATTTCGACCACCTGGGGTTCATTAACGTGCACTGACATCGCACAGCACACGGGCCTCTATAATTTCGCCTCCATCGAAATTCAGCCGCCGCAGACGGGATCGAACCTGCGTCTTTCGGTTCAGCAGCCGAGGGCCGTAGCCACTGAGCCACCGCGGCGGGTACCGCGGAGGCTCGGTGGTTATGGTGCTCGGCTGCTGACCCGAAAGACGCGGGTTCGATCCCGGCTGCGGCGGTGGAATTTCTTTGGAGGAGAAAGCAAAGTAAAGGCGTATAACTGCCTTCTTGGAGCAGTGGACACGTCAATCGTGCTTTAAGCTACATGACGGTAGCGACAGATGTGCGCTGCACGCGTTGACATTGGCAAAGTGGTGGCATTTTAAGGAAATGAAGTGCGCATAGCTGTCTCCTTGGTTCAGTGGACGCCTGAATCACGCTGAGAAGTATGTATGTGAGGCAATGAGAGAGAATGTGGACTGGAGGCATTGCCAACCTTGTGACAGAAACGCGGCGCTGAGGCCTTAGGCCGTCGGTGTTCATTGTGTTCAGTGGCGTTTGACACCGTTTTACACTGCGATCATTTTAAGGAAAGGAATGCGCATAACTGTATCTCTAGGTCAGTGGACGCCTGAATCCTGCTTATAGGTTCGTGGCGTTATGTCAGAGAAAGAGAGATGTGGGCTGCATGCGTTAGCGCTGATAGCGGTGAGCAAACTCTCGCAATCGTTCATTCACTACCGCCTTCCATGGTGGCAGTGCGGGTGGGGGCTTTAATGCACATATAAAGAAAAACAGGAATTTCTGACCACTTATGCGCGAGAGCATCCAGTTCCTCTTGCTCGCAAGCCTCCCACGGTTGTGACAACCACGCGAAATACTTGCGCAGAGCTCGGCTTTCAGAACCAGAGATTGGTGGAGCAAAAACCTCGCATATTACTGTTCTAAACAATGTACAGACAGTTATAAATAAAAATCCACCACGCCCTACCCAGCACAAGCTATTAGTTGCTTAACATTGAGAACCTTTCATTTTAGCTGTGAGTATTAACAAGTGGCTTTAAAAGCACCCAGCACTTTAGAGAACGCTCTTTTTAAGTGAAACATCTTGATGTATCCGTGGGCGACAGAGCAGTGAACAGCGATGATTTTTTGCCATGTCAGGAAAAGGCATTTTTTTTTATTAGTACTGGTAAGATGAGCTGACTATAATTTCGGACGCGTTTTAAGGCGAAAGCCTTTAATATCTCATCGTTGTAAGCAGCAGTTGTCGACAGAAATGTCACGCGTTGCAATTGGTAGAAACGGTCCTGACGTCAGAGTGCGCGAATTTCAAACGGGGCCAATTGCACTTCGGCTAATAAAGCCCGAGGTTTCGTCGACCGGGCTGTGGATGAGTCTGGCTCCCTGAATTTCATGGACTCAATGATCACATATCATGATCTCACCAATCATTTTAAATTGGGAGAATTTTCCCCCCTCCAGACAAAAGACTTACTAAAGAAAGAACAAGAGGTTATGTGGCGTCGTCTACAGACGAGATCGATACGCACCCCATCACTCCTCGCGCACATTTATCCAGATCTTTACAACCCAAACTGCAAACACTGTGGCCAACGTGCTACCTACGATCACATGCTGTGGGACTGCAAAATAGAGCCACCTCCGGGTGATCTAGTTACAGCTCCTTCTCTCGAGCGGTGGGAGACCGTGCTGGCTAGCACGGTCTTCGGAACATAAACACTTGAGTGCAGTGGGGTCGTGCGGGGACCCTGGGGCGTGCCCCGAATTCCTCTGTAAATAAAGTTTTCTCTCTCTCTCTCTCTGGCTAGCTCTGACCCCAGAACGCAAGTTTTGGCGGTGGAGTGCGCTGACAAAGTCGTCGAGGGCTATGTACTGTAGTGCCGGAGCCCAAATTTCGCTAGCTAGCCTCTCTGGAAACAAGCGCTGCGCGCCCGCCGTCGCTCATAGCAGGCCCAGACTCTCTCGGACATGTCGCGACGTGCAGCGTGACTCATCAAGCCACACCGGCGCCGACACGGACCCTTCCTCCTCCCCTCCTCTCCGTCGGTGCGGTGGTGGTGGTGAAAACATTTATTACGAATGAGCAGGAGGTATGTTTGGATCAGCCCGTAAGGGACCGATCCGTACAAACACTAGGTGGAGGTCCCTAGTATGGGACCCCAGTGGCGGTTGCCGCCGCCCGGGCGCGCCCGACTAAGGCTTGTTGGGCCTGTAAGTCGTGGCAGCCGAGCAGGGTCGCCTCCCAGTCCTCCCGGGTTGGGTTGGGGATGGGGGGAATAGCGGGGTTGGAGGGGCAGGCCCACACCATGTGATAAGTGTCAGAAGACACTGCACTACAGTGTGGGCAGCTGCCGGTAAAGGAGGGGTCAAAATGTTTTAGCGCTGCCGGGCACAGCAATGTATTGGTGAGAAGGCGGAGAAGGAGCCGCTCATCCGCCTTCTTAAGGCCTTTACATGGGCTAGGGTAAAGGCGATGACAATTTTGATAATATGTTGTAATATCTTTGAATGTATAGACCGGATTAAAATCGGGTTCCTGATCGGACGGGGAGGAGAAAACAGCCCGGTGAGAGCGCGCGGGCGGCTGCGTCTGCTGCCTCGATTCCTGCCAACCCCTGATGAGCAGGGGCCCATATGAGGTAACGGTGTGCGGGGTCCGTATCCCGTATGCAATTTTGGTATATTCGACAGGCTAGGAAGGGAGTGCAGCCTTGTTCGACGTTCCGACAGGCCCCTCGCGAGTCGGTGATTATGTATTTTGAATTGGAATGTGAGGCCGCGAGAGCAATCGCGACCTCTTCTGCTTGTGTTGCACTGCGGGCTCTGAAAGTTAGGCCGTTAACTGTGTTGCTGTTGTGACCTACCGCGGCCGTGTACCATCCCCCGTGGTGAGGGCCGGAGGCGTCCACGTAGTATACACCTGTTTTGTTGCCATAATATCGGGCTAGCGCTTCCGCTCGTGCCAGGCGCCGACCATTATGGTCTTCATGTGACATGTTTGCTGGAAGAGGCCGCACGTGGAGGGCACGTCTCCACAGTTCCGGGATGCGAAACCTGTCTTCCATTGGAGGGGTGTGTTGGATATGGAGTCGAGCAAGAAGGCGGCGACCCGACTCCGTTAGCGGCAAGCGCGTGTACTGCTTTGTAAGGTGAGCCTCCCGGAGTTCCCGGAAAGTATTCACCACCCCAAGAGCCATAAGCCGGCTGTTTGAAGTAGTGATGGGGAGGTCAAGGGCACGTTTAACAATTTTGCGAGGGATGACCTCAAGGGCGTCCTCCTCTTGTTTCCGTAGGTGGAGATAAGGAGTCGAATAGAGAATTCTACTGGTTACAAAGGCGTTTGCCAGCCGCAAGGCATCCTTACTTTGTAACCCTCCGCGTTTGTTGGAAACCCGGCGGACCATGCGGCCCACCTGGTCCCCCACCTTACGGAGTTTGGCCAATGTAGTGTCTGGCCGCCTGTGTTTGTGGATGTAGAGTCCGAGTACCCGTATCTCATCACTTTCGCGCATGGGACCACTCTCAAGAGAGAGATATTTTAGTTGTGCACTTCTGTGAGGGGCGGAGGTGCACAAATTCCGATTTTTGAGGGGAACATTGAAGACCGCAGCGGCGGGCGTAGCGGTCTACTATCGTGGCCGCTGTTTGCAGGCTGGTTTCAATGTCTCCTGTGCTGCCCTGCGTGGCCCACAGAGTGATGTCATCGGCGTTCAGGGTGTGCTGCACGCCGGCTACACCACTCAGCTGGGCCGGCAGGTGCATCATGGCCAGATTGAAGAGCAGCGGGGAAAGTACCGCGCCTTGAGGGGTTCCCCGCGTGCCGAGTAGGTAAGGACCATGATGGTCTCTATCTTGAATTCGAATGTAGGATTGACGATCTATTAAAAATTGGCTTATGTATTGGAATGTATTGAGGCCACAGTCGGTGTGAGTTAGGTTAGTGAGTATGATCTCATGTGTTACATTGTCAAATGCCCCTTTAAGATCCAAGGCGAGTACTACCCGGTCATTATGGGGGCATTCGAGGGGGTCAAGGACTTCCCGATTGAGTTGCAGGAGGACATCCTGTGCGGATCTGTGTGGGCGGAATCCGAACATGGTGCTCGCAAAGACTTGTTTGTTTTCAAGATATGTAGATAACCGATCCCGCACCATCGTCTCCATTAGTTTGCCCACACATGAGCTGAGAGAGATGGGGCGGAGGTTATCTGTGTCAATTGGTTTGCCAGCTTTAGGAATAAAAGTGACCAAAGCCGTTTTCCATTCGATTGGCAGGGGGGTGTCGCCGCGCCAAATCGCATTGACGTATTCCAGGAGGGACTGGTATGCCAAGTCGGGCAGGTTCGTCAAAAGCTTGACGGTGACCTTATTCCGTCCTGGCGCAGTGCCCCGTTTCATTTTGGCGAGAGCCGCCCGCAGATCATGGAGCTGGAAAGGTTGATCCAGCTCCGTGTTCTCTCTGCCTGCATAAGAGTACGCAGATCCACGGGGGTCTTGGGCTGTACACAGATACTGGTCCCGAAGTTTCTGTGCCAGTTGACCGTCGGTGCGGGCTCCTCCGCCGCGTCGCCTCTCGACCATTGGAGTATTTGAACGGCTGGCTGCCGTAACCGTTACCAGCGGCTATAAAAACGGAGCCGCGCTGAACCCGAGCAGCAGACGGGCAGCAGAAGAGCCATCACGCCGGAGCTACGCTCGCCGCCGGGGCCGCCCTTCTTCTGTGTGCCTGCCCGTGGTGCTCTTGGCCCTTGTATCATGTAAAAGCCCTTGTACATACTGTACATAAAGTTCATTTGACTCCCCGTCGCCTCGACCGTTTCATGGCTCGGACTCCCAGTCCCAACAGTGGTGGCAGCGGTGGGATGCCACAGTCCCAACAGTGGATGGCAGCTGCGGGATCGACCGGCGTCAGCTACCTCGGCGCGGTGAGTGCCTGATGTTTTCCCCTCAGTTCGCCAGACTGCTCTAGCACACGTGATTGTAGTTTAGAGTAGGGCTGTGTGTTACACTGGAGAGAGCTTTGCTGTTTCGAGCCAAGTCGGAGCGCTTTGAAACGAAGGCTGGTGCAGAGGGAGTAAACGAGGCGTTGTTGGAAAGAATTACTTGCGCGTGTCGTACTAGTAGCGCTATAGTAGTGAACGGCAAGGGAATTCTAAGAAAAGGGCAAACTACAAGAGGCTATTGTGAGCGATGGAGAACTTCAAAGTGAAGGAACTCATCGAAATTTGTGAAGAGTTGGGCATTGATTTGGGCCCCGCAAAACGAAAGCATGCGATTCTTGAGATCATGCGAAAGGAGAATGTAACGGCTGAGGAAGCCAATGAGGCCTGGGAAGAGATCACAGAACGCCGTGAGCACGAAGAGGCTGAAAAACAGAAACAGCTTGAGCGCGAAGAGGCAGAAAAACGGAGGCAGCTTGAGATAAAACGGCATGCCCGCGCTAAGAAACTGATGGACCTGGAGCTTCAAGCACATCAGATCGATTTCGAGAGATATAAAACATTGTCCGCTCTGCGTGAGACTAACGGTCAGCAGCTGAGAGACAGGCCGCCGCCCTTCGTGATCGCCGAAGATATGGCGAAATATTTGGCGGAGTTCGAGCACGTCTGCGAGAGAAAGCGCGTTGAGCGGAAGGGTTGGGCACAGAAGTTGGTATCCCTGCTTTCCAGCGAAGCGTATGACGTTGTCAAGCGCCTGTTGGACGATGGCTTGGCGAACTACGATGAGCTGAAAAGCTTTTTATTGGCTAGATATAACGTGTCACCGCTGGACCTTCGCCAAAGGTACCTGCGAGAGAATAGCACCCCATCGTTTAACGATTTTCCCTACCAGTTTAAAGCCGACATTTTAGAATGGCTCGAAAATGCGAAAGGTTCGGAAGATCGGGACACAGAGGTAGAGTGCGTCGCTGTGGAGCAGCACTGCCAGTGTGGCACAGAGGAACGCAGTCCGTACGTGGCAGATGTAACTGCTGCTGTAACAGTGGGAATTGCCCCGCATTCGCCAACCGAGAGAACCTCTATACCATCGGGTAAGGTAGCCACAGCATCGGACGATGCACTTACAGAGGTCTCGCCCATTGAAATTGTGGCGGAGTTACCGGAAAGCGAATCTTCTAGCGCGTCGAAAGCAGGAGAAGTTGCCGAACAGGGCAGAGGGGACGTTCGTCTGGACATTAATGAAAACGCCTGCGCCGACGCAAGCGAAGTAGATGAGGACGGCACACCGTGTTGTGCAGCGCGTTCGGCAGAGATGCAGAAACCCGAAACTTACGATCAACGGAAGCAGGCGCATGGAGAGTTTGCGGACGCTGAGTTGTCCGTTAGTGTCTCTGGCGAGGAATGCAAAACGAGTCCCGTGCTTTCGCACTGCTCTGAGCTTTGCGACATTCCAGAAAGCAGCTGCAGTAGCGGGAACACCGCGACTGAGTGCACAGCCGACCCTCAACCGAAATTGGCTGAAACGCGTCAGGAGCAGGACGAGAGCTGCGTGTCAGCAGTAATGTCAGTAGAAAACACTGGTTCGTCTGCGCTTGAACAAACTAAGGTGCTGGACGACAGTGGAGAACAGAACGTTCCAGACGACATAGGGGCGGTAGACGTCAGCCCGTCCGAGAAAGATGAGGACGAATGCGCACTCAGAGACGCTGACAAGGAAGAACGCAGTTTGGAGGAGGCTAGTAAAGGCGCCAAAGACAGGCCTGATCTAGGTAGCACATATGAATCGGCTGACAATCAAAGCGACGTTGTCAGAGAGCAGAAACTTAGGCGACGGAAGCAGAATGTGCTTTCACAGGCGAAAGTGAAAGGAAAGCTCACGATAAAAAGCTGCAACCGGAAGGAAAGGCACTGCCAGTTCAGGAATGTGAGCTATCGCCACAAGGTGATAGCGAAACAAGAGAAACAGTGCTGCCGTCGAAAGGAGAGGAAAGGCAAGCTCAAGAGAGAGAGCTGTCACCGAAAGACGATGGAAGGCAGGCAAAAGAAAGAGTGGTGCCGCCGAAAGATGAAAGGCAGGCATAAGAAAGACAGGTGCCGCCGAAAAGAGAGAAAGGGCAAACGCGCGAAAACGGGTTTCCACCATCGGAAGCGCCAGCGTCGCCGGCAAAATGACTTCAGTAAAGTCATTCACGTTGTTAGCCCTGAAACTAGAGTCAGAATCAGAGCTAAAGAAGTGTTCGAGGCGTCGCTATCGCGCAAAGCGAAGCGCATCAGTGTGTCGAGGCACATAGATCTGAGCAGTCGAATAAACTGCAAAAAGAAATCGTACAAGTATTCGTGCGGGAAAGAGTATCTTGGGGGGAAACCGAGATACAAGAGAGCGCTGCCCGTGAGGCGAAAAATTAAGGAGCGGGACAAGTGTGAATCTTTCCGCCAGCACAGAGAGAGCAAGACGCGCAAAGGCACGTGCTCTCATGCGGGCTCTCGCTTTCCGCTGCATTCACGGGAGAAACCGCGCTCCCACAGAGAGCGGCACGCGCGCGGAAGGAAAGCGCGTGTACGGCTCAAAGAGCGAAAGATTGTACGAGGCCGCAGTGACAGGAGCAAGAAAATTAGCAAGAAACCGCGATCCCACAGAAAGCGGCACGCGCGCGCAGAGAAAACGCGTGCACGGCTCAAAAAGCGAAATCTTGTGCGTGGCCGCAGTGATAGGGGCGAGGGAATTGGCCAGAAGAAAACGCTGGAGCGCTCGGCCAGGCATAGGTGTCGCGATAGAAAGCCGCGTGTCGAAATAACGCTATTCGGTTGGTTGGTTGGTTTATGAGGTTTAACGTCCCAAAGCGACTAAGGCTATGAGAGACGCCGTAGTGGAGGGCTCCGGAAATTTCGACCACCTGGGGTTCTTTAACGTGCACTGACATCGCACAGTACACGGGCCTCTAGAATTTCTCCTCCAAAGAAATTCCAGCCGCCGCGGCCGGGATCGAACCCGCGTCTTTTGGGGCAGCAGCCGAGCACCATAGCCACTGAGCCACCGCGGCGGCGTTCAACGCTATTCGGTAGGCGTGAAATGTCTCGCGCGCCTTTTTGCCTCTCCGCTGAATGTGAGGTTCGTATCTACACGGCCTTTACATTTAACGCTATTCGGTAGGCGTGAAATGTAAAGGCCGTGTAGATACGAACCTCACATTCAGCGGAGAGGCAAAAAGGCGCGCGAGAAATTAAAGCCTCGTGGGTCTCACTTACCGCCTGAAACAAAGAAAAAGAAAGGACGGTCCCACCGGAAGCGTTGCGCGCTTGCTATGGGACGTCGCGACTGGCGCGCGAAGCGCAAAGAAAGGGACAAGTTGGAAGTCAATGAAAGTGAATCGCTCTCGTACTGTACCTCCCCTAGAAACTGGAAAGAAAAGTACAGAGAGGAAGGAAAGCGCGTCTACCGCGAAAGAGGCAGAGACCTTAGCTTCCACGGTAGTAGAGAGAGAGAGAGAAAAGCGCAGCTACAGCGAAACAGGCAGAGTCATTAGCTTCCGCTGTAGCGAGTGTCGTGTAACGTCCGTTAGAACCGAGTTGAACGCGGACGCAGACGCACTAAGCCGTGCGCTCTGAGCAAGGCTGCCTTCGCCTCCTCGTGACCTACATTTTGTCACTTCGCGAACCGCTGTTAAGTTCGCTCGCAGATCGGGGAAAAACTTATGACCTCATTCGCGGCCTCAGCCGATTGTTTTCCTGCCCAAATGATCTCGAGGGACCCAATTTACAATCATTTCATTCCTTGTGTTGCTTGCGTTTGCCACTCTGTTTGAGTTCATTATTTTAAGAGTTCTGGTAATTCCACATGTGTCTCTTGTGGAAGAGGGAACAAAAAGGGGACAGAAATATAGCCAGCAGAGTTTTTTTACTTTTAAGTCTGGTGTATTGACGGGTGACAGAGGGCACTTGCTCGTGTTGGGTGTTGCCTGTTGTCGGTCGGTTCTTGGCAGCATGCAGAACGATCTAGTGCACTGCACGGGCTCGGGCCGGCCCGAAAGCCCGGGCCCGGCCCGGCCCGCGGGCCGGGCCGGGCCGGAACATGATTTGTTCTGCCGGGCCTGGGCCGGGCCCGGGCCTGAAGTGGCGGGCCCGGGCCGGGCTCGGGCTTAAAGCTGCGGACCCGAGCCGGCCTTGGGTCCGTACAGAAACGGCTGGTGTCCGACTACTAATTCACTATTGCAGAGTGAAGTACACAACTGCGTCATTGGAGCAGCAACGAGGATGAGCTATGGGTTATAGTACGCGCTGAGAAAAAAATTACCGACGATTACGTTACTTCCTAATGCGAAATTTGAGCGCAGCAAATAAGCTGTTTCACCTTTTCGATAGATTGAGGCAAAGAAATCGAGCAACACATGTATGCGCTATCACAGAATTTTTTTTTTTAGCAGACGGAGGACTTCCATCGGTCGTCTCGCTCATGGCTCAGAAAGAACTGGCAGATAATTTCGCAGTGGCGAACGGCAGCGGCAATTTCGGCTCGGGCGGTGCACACATACAGATCCGCCGCCACCGATCTGGCTCTCTGATTGCCACCGCACAGGGCGAACGGCAGCGGCAATTTCGGCTCGGGCGGTGCACATATACAGATCCGCCGCCACCGATCTGGCTCTCTGATTGCCACCGCACAGGGGTTGCATTGGAGGAGGAGCGAAGAAAGGAATTAAGTTCGAGCCGGCGCTTTGACAACCGGAGACTCGCAGGAAGAGGGGGGAGGGGGGCGGCGTGTACACCCAGCGGCAAACGATGGGGGCAGAAGCGCGCGCAGCAAGCGGACAACACGATAAAGGGAGGAGGGAAGAGATAGCAGCGACTGACTGATGCCGCTGACGCCGATAGTGAGTCAACCCCAGCTGCGGATGAAAGGGGGGCGGAGCTGGTTACGAGGCCGACGACAACGCCGACGACGACGCGAAACCCAGGAACGGACGCCAAAGAGCTGCGCTCTAAAACTAAGCTTCATTCATTGACTTATTTATTTGCCCTATTTCCATGCCGCGGTGGCTTAGTGGTAAAGTTTCTTGACTACTGAGCCGGGGAACCAGGGTTTGCTCCTAGCCTCGGCGGCCGCATTTCTGTTTAGGCGGCAAGCATGACAGCCATGTACTTTGTAGTATCATTGCTCATTGAAGAAACCCAGGCGGTCGAAATGATCCTTTGCTTCGGTGTCTCTCACAGCCTGACTCCCCTGGGGCCCTTAAGCCCCAAAAACATAGTTTTTATTTAATAGCTATATTTTTCTCATGAGAGAAAATTCACAAACTAAAGCGGGTTTGGTTTTCTTTTTGATCAGCTGACAGGAACATCTCGTAAATGAAATAGCCGCAAAAGCTCGCGAAAGTTTGTAAATCTCGTCTCATAACCACATCTATCCCTCCTCCCTTCTTCAGCCTGGTTGTCATGAAAAGTGTTTTACCCAGTAAGTTATCACATGGTTCGCGCGCGTTATCTTCTGCTCCACCAGTAAGAGTAAAATTCAACCGGCCTTAATTGGCCATTGATCGTTCGTCATACCAAAACATGCCTATACACTATTAGAAATGCATTCGGGGAGAACATATAAGTTTAGGACGCTTATAGTCTTCAAACACACACCGTGAAATACTCAAGCCTTTTAGCTTTTCGTTTCTACTGAAAGGCGACCATTTCGGCTATAAGTTCAACCTGAGAGATTGCGTTCACTAAAAAAAATGTCATCCTACTACTTGATAGACAGCTTTAATGTTTATGCTGCGCGGGCGCCAAAATATAACTGATTAAAATCATGGGGAAATGCAAAGTAGTGTATTACGCTCGTATGCAGCCTTTTTATTTCGCTCTCGGAACTTCCGAGTTTATTTTTGCGCACCTACACGAGATCACTGTCCAAAAGACGGGCCTGGCGAGCACTACTCTTAATCACTTTCTTCTGGGTTAAAAAGAACCAACTTTCTGCAAGCCAAACTGTGCTTTCAGATCCTTTGCTGGCCAGTTTCTTATCGGTATAGTAGCAGTCTACTTGCTCAGAGTGAGCAGTATACTTCAAGCATTACTGTGAAACGGGCCGGGCCGGGCCCGGGCTGGGCTTCACTCCGGGATTCACGGGCCGGGCCGGGCTCGCTAGAGCGATAATTTAGCGGGCCTGGGCCGGGCCCGGGCTTGAAGCCGCGGGCCTGGGCCGGGCTCGGGCTTCAGGTCTCGGGCCCGGGCCGGGCTTGGGCCTCTAATTGAGGCCCGTGCAGTGCTCTAGAACGATCAACGACCGATGCTGAGAAGCAAGCTCTTCCGAAGGACCGAGCGAAGCTGATCTAGTCACCTGGGCGACAAAGCTGCGGAGCAGTGATCCTGTCCTAACGAGCGGGACCTGTTCACGGAAAGGAGCTACCTGCGGCTGAACACCGGACGAGAACTTGGAGGAGCCTGGCGTACGAGCGCGCCCCGCATCCGAGCCACGCGGAAGTAGCTCGTCTTCGTAGCGCATTGTCTGGCGGCGGTGGTGCTGTAGTGCCGGAGCCCACATTTCGCTGGCTAGCCTCTCTGGAAACAAGCGCTGCGCGCCCGCCGTCGCTCACAGCAGGCCCAGACTCTCTCGGACATGTCGCGACGTGCAGCGTGACTCATCAAGCCACGCCGGCGCCGACACGGACCCTTCCTCCTCCCCTCCTCTCCGTCGGTGCGGGCTCCTCCGACGCGTCGCCTCTCGACCATTGGAGTATTTGAACGGCTGGCTGCCGTAACCGTTACCAGCGGCTATAAAAACGGAGCCGCGCTGAACCCGAGCAGCAGACGGGCAGCAGAAGAGCCATCACGCCGGAGCTACGCTCGCCGCCGGGGCCGCCCTTCTTCTGTGTGCCTGCCCGTGGTGCTCTTGGCCCTTGTATCATGTAAAAGCCCTTGCACATACTGTACATAAAGTTCATTTGACTCACCGTCGCCTCGACCGTTTCATGGCTCGGACTCCCAGTCCCAACAGTACTCTCGACCACTTAACGCGGCCTCTTGCCAAGCTGTTCCCGGCGAATAAAATGTTTTACAATCTAGTAATCATGCAACCAATTGAAGGGATCGTATAGTGATGCTCCAAGTGGGACTGAGCTTAGTTAATTACTTAATTACCCAATTAGCCTAATTAACTTTTCTACTCAGGCTATATAAATAAATAAAACCGAGTAGGAAATTGGTCGAGCTCGGGAATCGAACCCCGGTCTTCGGCGTGCGAGACGAGCATGCTATAAACTCCGCCATGCCAGCTCGATGGTTTGGATTGAACAAAGGCGCGTCTAGTGAATAGGGTGTCTTCGCTCACTCCCATCCGCCTCCCTTTCCTCCTGGCGAGTGAGTGAGTGAAGAAACTTTATTTCCGCCAGAAGAAGACCCGTGCCCCTCCGGGTCCGCACGCAGGCGTCCGGGGAGGGGCAGCGTCGCAGTTGGAAGACTAGCAACGATATAGTCGCGCAGCTTCTGCTGCCAGGCGGGTAGCGTATCGTTGTATGCTAAGGTCGGGAATTCTGAGTATGGTCTCCCATTCCTCTGCATTATTGATTCTGCCATATACTGGGGCACTGGGGCATCTCCATAGTATGTGTTCGAGTCTAGCGGTATGCCCGCAGAACTCGCACACCTCCGCATCCTCCCTCGTGTCACCTCCTGTCCAGCTCCTCCAGAGCGGGGATGCGAAGTTTCTAGCTTGGAGTCTTCTCCACTCATAGGCCTCAGCCGAGCTAAGCGATCTATCCGGAGGAGGATAGATCCTTTTGTTCTTTTTCTGAATGTCTGTGATGCTATTAAAGGTATTGGTTTCCTCTTTAGTGCTGAATTCGTATGAGGTGTCCACGGCCAATACCTCCTAGAAAGTCTTTCTAGGAGGTATTGCCACGGCTCCCCGGGGTAAAGAGGAGCGGGCGAGCATGTGGGCGGCCTCGTTTCCAACCAGACCCGACTGGGCTGGGGTCCAGATAATTAGAATATTGTGGGCTGGGATAAAGTCTTTTAGATATTTAGCCGCCATTTCGTGGATGCGTCCCTTGCTGTAATTTCTAATTGCGGCTTTGCAGTCGCTTACTACGTATTTGGTACCTGGCTGAGTTAGAGCGATCGCTATTGCAACCTCGTCCGCCACAAGGGGCTTTAAGTCAAGGTGTCTTACAACGCGTAACGTCCTGCCTGAGTCCCCGACGTTTAGTTGTCCACCGAGGTATGAGAGACAGATACATTACCTTTCCTCAAAAACCAATTTACCGACGAGCGAGGCGTAGAACCAAATCGGCGATGACGTTCTATGGACTTCCTGGCAGCGTTGCAAGAAGCTGTCGCGTTGCACTCTTAGAGGCGAAGCTTAACATCTAACCACACATCAGTGACCACACTTTAGGTCAAAAAAGTGCCCCCCCCTGAATTTTGACGGCTGTCCATCGAGATATGCGAGACAGTTACTGCGTAATATCCTTTCCTCAAATACAATTTTCATTTTCTTCATTACGGGCCCTCTTTGTCTTCTTTCACTCCCACTTCCTCCCTTCCTCTACGGTGCGGTTCAGGTGTCCACCAAGATGACAGAGAATTACTGCGCCATTTCCTTTCCTCAAAAAGCGTTGCGTTCAAAGGGCAAGGCATCGCGCCGAACGGGTGGTGGCGTTCCGTGTTCTCCCTGGCAGCGTTACAACAAGCTGTCGCGTTCCACTCCTAAAGGCGAAAGTTAAGCGTCATTAATTCGCAGTTAATTAGTATTCAGGCATTAATCAGTAGTTAAACATTAATTAGTGATTCGTCATCACTTAGGCCCGTGTACTGTGCGATGTCAGTGCACGTTAAAGAACCCCAGGTGGTCGAAATTTCCGGAGCCCTCCACTACGGCGTCTCTCATAGCCTTAGTCGCTTTGGGACGTTAAACCCCATAAACAACTTAGTAACTAGTACTCAATTATATGTGACGTCACCAGTGCCACAGAAGCAGCGAAAGTGGTGCGGAAAACACTTTCGCCTCTACGCACTTTAAGCAGTCAAAGTGAACCCTGAATTTTTACTTCTTTATCGCGATCGAAGAAGATAAAGAAGATTTCTTTATCGAAGAAATGATCACTTAGGGAAGATACGAAACACGACGGTAGAGGCCGGGTTTAACAGTAGGTCGAATACGGGCTCATGACGATGACGTAGTTATGGTTGGTTCAGAGTTGAATTGTTATACAAAATTTTGAACACTTGTACAGAAAGTTGCTGCATTCATTCCAGATAGAGCTGCGTTACGGGGCTTATTTTCGAGAACGCCCTTTTTCACTATGTGAAACGTCTTGATATATTGTGACGGACTAGAAGACGACGAAGCGGGCAGTGGCATGGGCAGGAGCGCTCGTGCTAGGCTCGCAGACATTAAATCATATCATCGCCATCGGTCATGCAGTTCTTTCTTCAACGCTTGCCGTCACGTAACATTTGGTGGAGGTGCGGGGCCCTTCTTCATCCCGGTCCCGGAGCTTAGGAGCCTGCTGTACACCGAGGTCTTCTGTGGAGAGCTCACGGCTTCGCACCTTCCGGCGCTTCCGCAGCCTGCCAGGTATGCCTCGACGCCGCCGCTCTTCACCGCCCCGCCCCAAGCCCCGACCAGAAGACACGACGACACAACGACCGCCGCAACTGCCCTGTGACCCCACTCACCGCCCACATGAGAACCTAGAAGACCCAACGGCCTACGACCCCACTGAACCGAGACCGCCGGCACTCACCAGAGAACCCATTGAACACCGACACTCACACGAGAAACAAGTACCCCAGCCCCTGCTGTTGGGTGTGTCCACGGGCCTCGACGTTGACTTCCAGAAACCGGTGGCTCCTCAGTCTTCGTGGACCTGGCTTCACCCGCTCATCATCTCTTTCATCGTGACGGCAAGCCCTTCATCTTCTCTTCTCTGTTCATACGTTCTGCCACGCCCATCGTCACGTCCTGCTTGTCATCGCCTGTGGCATTCTTCTAGTTCGCGCGATCGGGACGATCGCTTCGTGGCCCCGAGTCATGTGACGGACTAGAAGACGACGAAGCGGGCAGTGGCATGGCAGGAGCGCTCGTGCTAGGCTCGCAGACATTAAATCATATCATCGCCATCGGTCATGCAGTCGTTTCTTGATCGCTTGCCGTCACGTAACAATATCATTGGACGACACTGCAATGAACAACAATGACTAGTCGCTCCATTGGGGTCTACACTGAACACCGTGGAATTACTCGGCTTGTGGCTGCGAACATCCGTTACACGAGAGGACCAAGCAGTAAGGAGATCGCTTTCACGAGACAGAATGGCAGCAACTCCTCGCGTCTCTCCTCGGCAGACCGCGTTTCTGGCAACGCTACCCGTCATCCCCCACCACCCCAGTCCTTTCAGGCTGATCCGAGAGACCAGGAACTCAAGGCCTTGCGTGACGAGATAAGCCGCCTTTTCTCCCTCCTAAGCACCCCCGCCCCCTTCATGCCGCCTAAACCCGCACCCGCTGTCATTAACTCGACCTCATCATCCACAGACACTTCGACCACCCCTCCTGCAAAGAAACAGCGCGCCACAGACGCCACACCCCCTCCCGTGCCCTCGGAAATAGACGCTAAATTAGCAGCACCCGAAGCCAAATTTGACCACAAACTAAAAGAGCTAGACGCCCGCCTCGAGGCCAGATTCAGTCACCTTGCCGCCACCCTCACCGAAAAACTTGATTACATGCGTGTATTGGCATGTAAATGGTTGTCTTGATTATACAGTGATCACTACCTAGAGTGTCCTCTGTATTCAGCCAGTTGGCATGGCGTATGTTGCGTGTAAATGTGAGGTCCGGGCAAGTATCTCGTTGAATGGAATTGCCGACATGTGTTGGTTGGCGGGGTTAGTGTGCAGGGTGAATCCAAGTGTGGAAAGAAGTTCCGCAAGCTTCCTCCCACGCCTGTCCTCCCGGGCGTATCCCCATAGCCCGCTCTGCGCGTTGAAATCGCCGACGATTAGGAGGCGATCCCTACCCGCCCCTGCATAGCTTGAGTGAAAATTTCATTGAACGTGACTTTCTTAAGTCTCGGTGAACAGTAAATATTTAGAATGTGTACAGGTGGGTCACACCGCTTTAGGGGCAGCACTGAAACCATCGTGTATGGGAAAGACGGTGTTGTGGGAAGTGTGACCTCCTGCGCAGTGTATCGCTTGTGAACAAGTATACATGTCTGCGGGTTGTGTTGAAATGTAGTGTAGTTTGTGAGTTTGGCAACGGCGCGGCGCCGGGTTCCTGAAGGGCAACCACGGCGACGAGGAAGTCGAGGTTCTCAAGATAGAGGCGGAGATGAGTCCGCTTCTTGTGGTTCTTGAGACCTCGGCAGTTCCACTGCGTTAGTGCAAGCGGCTGTGTTGTTCTTGCTCGCGACTTAAGGTTGGGGGCCATGGTCGGAGGCGGAGGGGGGGTCGCGTTCTTAAGATTCCCGAGTCCGCTAGTGCCCGGCGCAGACGTGCAGGAGTCTTCCGAAAAGTCAAACTCATCGGGAATAGCTCTATTGAATTTTGAGGGGCGGTTAGCGTCCCTGATGGGTCCTACGCGTTTAAGGACGCGCGGATTGTCCTTTATCCATTTTTGGATAATGTGCGTTACAGCTTGTGTCACCTGTGCGATGAAACTCTCCACCTGACGCGAGATGGCATCATGGATAATTTTGGGGAGGTCAGCCAATTGTGTTCCCTTTTGCGATCAACCGGGTCTCCAGGGCCGCGGCGCGACTCTCCATAGGAGGAGGGATCTCCCTGTCTGTTTTCTGCCTCGTCGCTCGAGGAGAAAAGCATTTATTTTGTAATGTACAGAGAAGTGCTCGGGGAGAGGCCCCTAATGGGTCTCACCCCTTACAATACTAGTCGGAGTCCCTCATTCCGGGATCCCGTTGGTCGAGACCGCTACACAAGTCCGCCGAACTAGGCCTGTTGGGCCGATAGTTCCTGGCAGCTGAGCAGGACCGCCTCCCAGTCCTCTCGGGTAGGGGAAGGGGTGATTGGGGGGAGAGAAGGATTTTTTCTGCATGCCCAAACCATGTGGAAGGTGTCGGCCACCTCCCCACAGAATGAGCAGCAGCCGTCAAAAGAAGGATTAAAGTGCTTGAGAACCGCCGGGCACAGCAGGGTGTTTGTAAAGAGCCTGAGGAGAATTCGTTCGCCAGCTTTACCCAGTCCTTTCATAGGAATTGGGTATCGCCGGTGGTCGGCACGATAGTGCTCAGTAATTTCTTTAAAAGAAAGGAGAGGGCTGTGGTCTGGGTTAAGCTCCTCCCAAGGGACGCCTGGTGCCCGGTGAGTGAGTGCGCGGGCTGCCTCATGGGCGGCTTCGTTACCTGGCATGCCTTGGTGGCCGGGGACCCATATGATTGAGCGATGAGTTGGATCGCCGTCGCGAGTAGTGCGGTATAAAATTTGGTGAGCGAATGGAGTGATCTAACCGAACTCAAAGTTACGACAGGCTCCGCGAGAGTCTGTGAGGATAAATTTAGAGTCGGGATGGGAGGCTGCGAGGGCGATCGCCACCTCCTCCGCATGCGTTGAGTTGGGCGCTCTGAACGAGAGGCCGTCCACCTGTTTTCCCTCGTGTATGACTGCAGCCGTGTACCATTCCCCCCTGGAGCGGTAGGGGCCTGCAATGTCGACGTAGAAGACGTGTTTCTTTGGGCCATAGTGGCGGTGCAGGGCATTCGCCCGCGCCTGGCGCCGGCCATTATGGTCCTCCTTGTTCATCTTAGTAGGAAGGGGTCGAACGTAGAGGGCGCTTCTCCACAGTTCTGGCACTCGAACCCGTTCCATGGTATGGTGATCATGTCTGATATGTAATCGATCCAAGAGGCGGCGACCGGACACGGTCTGGGCGAGACGCATGTATTGGTTAACGAGATGTGCCTCGCGGAGTTCTCGATAGGTGTTCACCACCCCCAACGCAAGGAGTCGCGCGTTGGAAGTGGATATCGGGAGGTCGAGGGCTCTCTTGAAAATTTTGCGGAGTACAATCTCCAAGTTATCTTCGTCATGTTTCCGTAAGCGGAGGTAAGGAGTCGAGTACTGTTGTATCGGCCGCTGTGTCATTGTGCGGGCTACACACTGCGCAAGCGTGAAGTTTTCTTTGTACCTCGCCATGTCCCCCCTTTCCATTTCCCCTCTCCCCTGGAATACTATATAATCACCCTCTGTTGCAATAAACGTTGGTTTTCGCTTGTCTCGTTCCCAGGCGTGTACACTCGTTCCGTTCCTGCCGTGCCCTATCGGCCGCGGCTATGTTACAGTGGCGACGAGTCAAAACGACACCCACGCTGTCAAGGCAGACCAAGACGCTCCGGCCCTGAAGACAGCACTGCCAGCGACTTCCATGGCCTTCCAGATGCTCCCGAGCTTCGACGAAAGCACAGATAAGTGGAAGCCGTACTTGATCAAAGTGGAGGCGTATTTCGAAGCAAATGCCATCGCTGAGTCAAGTAAGAAGAGAGCACTTCTTGTGGCTGCACTGAGCACGCAGACTATTCAGATCCTTGCCGGAAGGGTGGCTCCTCAGGCGCCGAACTCTTTGAGTTATGATGAAGTTATCAAAGCCCTGAATGAATACTATGACCCAAAACGGAATGAAATTTCTGAGAGCTACAAATTCTTCAGTCGTTGCCAACTGGAGGGAGAATCTATTCAGGCTTTCCTCGCCGAGATCCGCCGCATCGGAGACAACTGCAACTTCGGCAGTTGCTTTGACAGGATGATCCGAGATAGAATTGTCTGCGGTGTACGCTCAGATGCAGTACGGAAACAACTGCTGGCAAAGAAAGAGTTAAAACTAGACGAAGCCGAAGCGATAGCGATAGCTGCTGAAGCCGCGGAAAACGATGCGAAAAAAATTTCTCCAGAAGTAACACCACTACTGAAAATGCAAGCGCGACGCCGGCCAACACCGAGACAAAGCGCCGAAAATGCAGCGTGTCGGCAATGCGGCAGATGTGGAAGCTTGAAGCATGACGCTAACAGCTGCAGCTGGGCCAAATCGCGCTGTTATCACTGTGGTCAACGTGGACATCTCGCAAAAATGTGTCCCAATCGCCGTGACAAGCTACTCGGGGCTGCTGCACCTGCGCCTCGTGGCCAAACATTAACAGTGCAAGAAACCACTTCGGAAGATTGCTATGGAAATGCTCATATCTGGACTTTGCTGTCTGCGCGAACGAAGTGTCTCGAGCCGCCACTTCGCCGCACATTCAATTGGGGCGGTGTAGAACTGGCAATGGAAGTAGACACAGGATCACCAGTATGCGTCATAGCGCGACAGGTTTTCGATAAGCATTGCAAACACTGGCCAAAATTGAAGCCTTCACATCTGAAACTTTCGTGCTACGCTGGAAGGCTGCCTGTGTTAGGCGAGCTTCAGCTAGTTGTTGCGCACCAAGGTGTGTCAGTTGAATGCACACTCATAGTGCTAGACTGCAACGGACCAAGCCTGTGCGGGCGAGACCTATTAACCCTGCTGGATAGAGCTGGAGTTCCGGTACTGAAAGTCAGTAGAGGTGAAGTGCCAGTGGCGGGAGAAGCCATCAGCCGCATCAATGCCTTACGGAGCAACTACGAGGATGTATTCTCGGAGGAATTGGGCCTGATTAAGGGACCCCCAGCCAGCTTGGTGCTGAGGGACGGTGCAGTTAGCAAGTTTTGCAAGGCAAGACCGCTTCCGTACGCGCTCCGCGACAAAGTGGCAAAAGAGTTGGATCGGCTAGTGTCGCTAGGCATAATATCTCCCATAAAACATTCGGACTAGGCGACCCCCATAGTACCAGTGCTTAAAAAAGATGGCACAGTGCGGATTTGCGGGGATTTTAAAGCCACCTTGAATCAGGCTTGCGCAACTGAGCAGTATCCCCTTCCGGTTATTGAAGACATGTTCGCGTCTTTAAGCGGTGGTGAAGTTTTTAGTACACTCGACCTGAAAGACGCCTACAACCAGGTGCCACTAGACGAAGCTTCACGCAAGCTGTGCGTGATTAATACGCACCAAGGGCTCTTCTGTTACAACAGGCTGCCGTTCGGCATTTCCTCTGCTCCTGCTATATTTCAAAGGAAGATGGACACCATTCTAGCGGGCCTTCCTGGAGTTCAGGCATACTTAGGTGACGTGCTTGTGTCTGACAAGGCGGCAGACAACGGGGCTCGGCTGACAACTGTGTTGCAGCGATTTCGAGAGCACGGCGTAAATCTGCGATACGACAAATGCAATTTCAGCCAGCCATCGGTTACTTATCTGGGACACCGTATCGATCGTCTCGGTCTTCACGCGACGGAAAAGAACGTGGAAGCTATCATGAAAGCACCGAGCCCTCGTAACGTGAGCGAGCTGCGTTCGTTCGTCGGAATGATAACATTTTATTCAAGGTTTCTGCCGAACATGTCAACCGTGTTGTCCCCGTTATACCAGTTACTGGAAAAGAATACGCGATGGCAGTGGAACCACCCCCAGGAAACAGCGTTCGTCAAGGCCAAACAGTGCCTCAAGGATGCCGAAGTGCTTGCCCATTTTGACCCGTTAAAGGAGCTGAAGCTAGAGTGCGACGCTTCGCCACACGGCATTGGCGCAGTTCTGTTTCACACAGTAGGCAGCGTCCACAGACCGATCGGATTCCGTTCAAGGACTCTAACTAAAGCCGAGCGGAATTACTCGCAACTGGAGCGTGAGGCGCTGGCACTAGTTTTTGGGGTCACCAGATTCCGAGACTATCTGTTGGGCCGTGAATTCACCTTGGTTACAGATCACCAGCCTCTCCTTGGATTGCTAAGACCCGACCGCCCGACACCCTCTATGGCTGCAGCCCGCATTCAGCGTTGGGCACTCTATCTCGGAGGATATCGGTACAAACTTCAGTACACTCCCGGAAGACAACTGCTGAACTCGGACGCCCTCAGCAGGCTTCCTCTGCAGTCACCCGGTCCTAGTATGGAGCCCCAAGAGCCGCAAGAGTACGTTTTTTCTTTGGAAAGCCTGGACGAAGGCACCGTTACGACACGAGAACTGAAGGAACTCGCAGCTGTCGACTCGACACTAGATCGCGTCAAATATTACGTGCTACACGGTTGGCCGAAAAGCTTTAAAGGCCTTGAGCCGTGCCTGGCGGTATTTTTTGACCGTCGACTTGAGTTGTCCCTGGCACATGGGTTAATTTATTGGGGACATCGAGTGGTTATACCTGCCGGTGCACGAAAACGATTGCTGCAGCTGCTGCATGAAACCACCAAGGGTCTTCGCCGATGAAATTCATTGCGCGATCGTTGTTTTGGTGGCCAGGCCTTGACCGAGAGATTGAGGAAATGTCGGCTCAGTGCAAGAATTGCATCGACAATCTGCCCATGCCGCCAGCCGCTCCACCAGCAAGCTGGCCACAAACGTTTGAGAAGTGGTCGCGCATCCATGTGGATTTTGCCGGACCGATAGAAGGCAAGACGGTGCTTGTGCTAATCGATTCGCACACCAAGTGGATAGAAGCAATCCCTCTGAAGCACGCTACCACGACAGCTACAATCCACTGTTTGCGGGACATATTCAGCCGATTTGGCGTGCCAAGAACGATCGTTCCCGTAACGGAACACAATTCACTAGTCGTGAATTTGCAACATTTGTCGAGAACAACAACATATCCCACGTTAGGACCGCCCCCTTCCACCCGCAATCTAACGGGGCTGCCGAAAGAGCAGTCCGAACGGTGAAAGATGGTCTCCGGAAGTTGAGGCCTGGCAAATTGGAGCACGAACTTATGCGTCTACTGCTCAATTACAGAAGGACGCCCCAGAAGAGCGGCAAGTCGCCATCAGAGATGCTTCTAGGATACCAGATTAGATCGCGCCTGGATACGTGTTTCCCGAAGGGTAGTGGAGACGCACCGTTGGACAGCCAGGAGTGGCTGCCCCAACTGAAGAGCCGTGTGCACGTTCGCAACTATCGGACAGGAGACAAATGGATACCAGGGCATGTGAAATCTACTTCTGGGACCAGAATGGTTACAGTAGAAACACCTGGAGCAATTGTCCGGCGGCACGTGGACCAGGTACGTCTTCGGCATGCAGGAAAGCAGTCACCCGACACTGCGGAAGAGGCACACCCCGACGGCGCTACAGAAACACAGTCACCCGACACTGCGGAAGACGCGCGCCCGGACGGCGATACATCAAGGCCAGAGGAATCTGCATCACAGCTCGATATGAGACTAGAAGGATCTACTTTGCCGCCTGCAGTTGGGGATCATCATGCTGACGGCGCATTCCCGGCACTTCCGTCATCCGGAGCAGTAGTGCCAAGCGAACCCGCTCAAGCCTTACGACGCTCGACGAGGACGAGGAAACCAGTTGACCGATTTTAGGAGGAAGAAGTGTTGTATCGGCCGCTGTGTCATTGTGCGGGCTACACACTGCGCAAGCGTGAAGTTTTCTTTGTACCTCGCCATGTCCCCCCTTTCCATTTCCCCTCTCCCCTGGAATACTATATAATCACCCTCTGTTGCAATAAACGTTGGTTTTCGCTTGTCTCGTTCCCAGGCGTGTACGCTCGTTCCGTTCCTGCCGTGGCCTGTCGGCCGCGGCTATGTTACAAGTACAGTTTAAGAGCGTACGTTGTTGGGCTAGTCGGTCAATCATGGTGAATACAAGGGGGGTACTGCGCACAAAAAGACAAGGACAAGAAGATAACACAACAAGCGCAGACTCGCGACTAACTTTATTTGAAAACACGATACTCCTTTTATAGTTTCAAACTGTCACATCACACACATGTGGAAACCAAAAACCTTTCTTCATTCTTATACAGTTTGATAGACGGGTCACTTACGCAATCTTTATCCTTCTGTTTGATACAGAACGCCTCCGCCAACTCACGCGCCACCTGGTCACGGCTCCTCCTCAAAACTTTCGTATCTGTCAGCAAAGGCAGGCAAGGGTTATTGCGCGTAGCATCCGGGCATGCGCCACAATGCAGGGGTAAATTCGACCCTGTCCCTGATTTCATGGAAAGCTGGTGCTCTCTTAAGCGCTCATTCAGACATCGGCCTGTCTGGCCGATGTATACCCTGCCACAGGTGAGGGGAATCTGGTATACGACACCCGTCTGGCACCTGACAAATCGAGTGGCATGACGCTTCTCGCAGTCCGCTTTCCTCTTCCCAGGGTATACATCAGGGTATACATCGGCCAGATAGGCCGATGTCTGAATGAGCGCTTAAGAGAGCACCAGCTTTCCATGAAATCAGGGACAGGGTCGAATTGACCCCTGCATTGTGGCGCATGCCCGGATGCTACGCGCAATAACCCTTGCCTGCCTTTGCTGACAGATACGAAAGTTTTGAGGAGGAGCCGTGACCAGGTGGCGCGTGAGTTGGCGGAGGCGTTCTGTATCAAACAGAAGGATAAAGATTGCGTAAGTGACCCGTCTATCAAACTGTATCAGAATGAAGAAAGGTTTTTGGTTTCCACATGTGTGTGATGTGACAGTTTGAAACTATAAAAGGAGTATCGTGTTTTCAAATAAAGTTAGTCGCGAGTCTGCGCTTGTTGTGTTATCTTCTTGTCCTTGTCTTTTTGTGCGCAGTACCCCCCTTGTATTCACTACAAGTACAGTACTCGACTTGTTACGAAGGCATGCGCGAGCCGCATCGCATCCTTACTTCGCAACCCTCCTTGCTTGTTGGAAACGCGGCGAACCATTCGGCCCACCTGGTCGCCGACTTTGCGGAGTTTGGCAAGAGTTGTGTCTGCCTTACGGTGTTGATTAATGAAGAGACCGAGTATTCGTAGCTCCTTCGCTTCACGGATGGGGCCGCTTGCGAGAGAAAGCTGAACGGAGATTTTGCATTTCGGAGAAAATCGAATATGCACAAATTCAGACTTGGACGGGGAGCACTGGAGGCCGCAGTACGTGGCATAGTGGTCAACTATGCTCGCCGCTGCTTGCAGGCATTCCTCCATCTCTCCTATGTTTCCCGTAGTGGCCGAGATGGTGATGTCATCGGCGTACAGCGCATGCTCAACACCGCCGACAGCCGCCAGCTGTGCCGGGAGATACATCATAGCAATGTTAAAGAGAAGCGGGGACAACACAGCGCCTTGTGGTGTGCCCCGCGTTCCCATCTCAAACGGGCCGTACTCGGTCTCTTGTATACGTATATAGGCTAAGCGGTCTGTTAAGAAATCTTTGATGTAATTGAATGTACGAGGACCACAGTTGATCTCGCTAAGGTGCTTTAGTATGACGCCGTGTTTTACATTGTCAAACGCACCCTTGAGATCGAGTGCTAGGACTATTTTGTCGTTGTGTGGGTGTTCTATGGGTTCGAGAACCTCGTGATGAAGCTGTAAAAGGATGTCTTGTGCGGCCTTACTGGGTCGGAAACCGAACATGGTGTCAGCAAAGGAGTTCTTGCTCTCGAGATATTCTGAGAGGCGGTCACGGACCATCGTTTCCATCAGTTTTCCTACACATGAAGTGAGGGAGATGGGCCGGAGGTTGTCTGTGTTTACCGGTTTCCCCGCCTTTGGGATAAAGGTTACCAGTGATGTCTTCCAATCCGGTGGCAACGAAGTGTCCCCGGTCCAAATGGCGTTAATATATTCGAGTAGGGTTTCGTATGCCCGATCAGGAAGGTTCGCCAATAATTTGACTGTGACCTTATCCCTCCCGGGTGCCGTCCCCCTGCGCATTTTGGCAAGAGCCGCGCGAAGGTCGTGAAGCTGGAAAAGTTGATCCAGTTCCGGATTATCGCAGCCTGCATACGAATAATCCTGCCCGCGCGGGTCTTGATCCTGATTGAGGTATTGTGAGCGCAAGGTGTTCGGTAGCTGCTTCGTGTTTCCTTGAAAGTTGTGTATCGCGCGATTGATGTGTTTCTGTGTTTCCGAGCGTGTTTGTGTGGGGTCTATGAGAGTCCTGAAGAGCCACCAAGTGTTGCGGCTGGACATATGTCTTGCTGCGCTGTTGCATCGATCTACCCAGTTAGTGTCTGCGAGCTGGGCAGCATACTCGGCAGCTTGCTGGGTGAGGTCAGAGATGCGAGCGCGGAGTTTACGGTTGTGTTTCTGCCGCCGCCATCGCTTAGTGAGGCTGCGGCGAGCTTCCCAGAGGTGCATCAGGTGGTTATCCAGGACAGGTGCACGCTCCGTAAGCTGGATATGCTTTTCGTGCGAACGGAGTGTTTGCATGAGTCCGTGTGCCCAAGTGGAGTAGTCCTGCTCCATGAGAGAAGTTACTGGGAGGGCCTGGCGGAAAGCGTTCCAATCGGGAAGTTTGGCTTGCGCAAGGGGGCGACGTAAGGGCCGAGTGTAAATGACAGTGTTCAGTATGCAGTGGTCGCTACCGAGAGTGTCCTCGGTGTTGATCCACTCTGCGTGTTGGATGTGTTTCACGAGGGTAAGGTCGGGGCAAGTGTCCCGAGTGACGGAGTTCCCTACACATGTTGGGTGGACCGGGTCGGTTAGAAGAGTGATGCCCAGCGTAGATATAAGTTCCGCCAACTTACGACCACGCGTCTCTTCCTTGCAATAACCCCACATGAGACAGGGCGCGTTAAAATCGCCCACTATCATGAGGGGGTCGCGACCCGCGATCCTTAGCGCTGCGCTAAAGATGTTAGAAAAAGTGATGTTTTTGAGTTTCGGGGGGCAGTAGATATTAAGTATGTGTGCGGGGCTATCTGTTCGCCGCAGGGGGAGGACAGAGACCATCACGTACGAATATTCCAAATTTAGGTCGAGATCAACCTCCTGCGCTGTGTAACCCTTATGTACTAGGATACAGGTGAGCGGGTCTCGTTGAAAAGTGTTATAGCCCGTGAGCTTAACCGCATCTCCGGTTTCTTGCAACGCAAGGACTGCGGCGGGGTGTTCGAGGTTGTCAATGTACGCCCTTAAGTGGGCGCGTTTGGTCCTGTTTTTGAAACCCCGACAATTCCATTGCACAAGGGAAAAAACTTGCTGTCTTTGCGGGGGGCGGCGCCCTTTAGGGTGTTGGTTGGGAGGGGACGCAGCCATGTTGATTTGAAGGGAGACTGCCTTGGAGAGCCGGCACAGGTTCCGTCACCTGCGGCTGGATCGGTTCCGGCTCTTCCTTGAGTTCGGTTAGATCGATGGGGCGGTTTAATATTGATGGGCGGTTTGCGTCTTTGAGGGGCCCCATTCGGCGTAGAAGCCTGGGGTGTGACTCCAGCCACGTCTTAATATTGGCCGTCACGGTGGCCGTAACCGTGGCCGTGACTGACTTAAACAGGTTTTCTTGAATTTGGCCGAAATTTGACATCTGAGTCGCTAATGCGGCAAGGGCGTTTTCGAGGGCGGTGAAACGCGCGTCAGAGCTAGATGATGTCGGGTCCACCGGCACTTGTTGCATCGGTTCCGGAGCTACCTGGGCAATAGGCGGGGAGGACCGAACCGTTTCTAGAGCATGAATTTTGGCCTGGAGTTGAGCATTTTGAGCCCGGAGAGTCTCGAGCTCACGGCGGAGGTCCGCAACCTCAGAGTTAAGGGAGGGAGGAGGAGGAAGGGTTGGTGGGGAAGAAGGCAGGGGAGTGCGGGGGGACGGAGGAGGCCCGTGTCGGCTGCCTACCTTTGGCTGTGATGTCTTCTTTGGTGTGCCAAGCGGACGGCCCTCGAGAGGCGGAAAATCTCCGTTCTGGAATACGGGTGCGCCTGGATCACGTGACGACTTTTGGCTTGTTGATGGAGGGGACTTGGAGACACGCCCGGGCAATACGCCCGCCGGTGGCGCTGGTCCGGATGTGCCTTGCACCAGCTTGTTGCCAGGCACTTTTGGAGTCGTGTCAGCTCCCGGGGGCACTGCACACTGACGTTGCTTTCGTTGACCGGTTGGGTTTCCCGGTCGTTGCAGCCGCCGGAATTTTGCTTTGCAGTCTTGCGAACCCGTAAGGTGGCCGCCACCGCAGACGATGCAGGAAGGGGTGCACTCGTGGGTCTCCAAGTTGCCGTCTTCGAGGACTGCGACCGTTTGGCCGCAGTGTCCGCAGCGATTGCGTTGAGGATCCGGGCATAAGTCCACACGGTGGCCGATGGTGCCGCATCGGAAACACGCGAGAATAGTCCGCTTGTATTCGCGTACCAAGGTCACCACACTGTTATAGTGCACGTAACGTGGCACTATATGCCCCACGAAGGTGAGCAGGGCAATCGTCGACTTCCCCAGCTTGCGGATGAAGGCTATCTCTCTTCCGCGCCACTGGACTTTCGATTTCAGGGTGGTAGAAGTTTCCTGCTCATGGACGGTAATGATCCCCCTGCAGACTTCACCGTTGACTTTGGCGTGACCTACCATCGGGATGGAGCCTTTGGAAGCTTTCAGAGTAAATTCACGAGCGAGCGCGTTCGCCGCATTCACGTCTTGAGTGGTGGCGATAACGATATTCTGGTCCCAGATGGGCCAGATACTAAGAGTGTCCACCGAGGAGGCATTAACATAGGCGGAGAGCAAAGCACCAAGCTCACCGTTCTGCAGAACCGTCTTCAGGGAGACCGTCATTCTGGGCTTGATGACGATCGTGAAGTCTTCTTTGCGGAGTCGAGGCATAGCGGTAGGCCGCCATTTCGTCGATCCCGCTGTTTGCGAGAGCTGATGGTTTGAACTTGAAGTATTTGGATGCACAGAAGCAGGGGCACTCATGGAGGGTCCGTTCACTGCCGAGGTGTTCAGGCGCTGCTGGCGTTTGCGAAGTGCCACGAACGAGAAGAGGCCTTCATCCACGATCGCCTGCGTCGGAGTGGAGGTGTCAGGAGAAGACGGTGCTTCTGCGACGACTTCAGTCCATGCCATCGTCTCGGGATCGTACCCGCGGCGAGCGGAGGCCGCCATGGCGTCCGCGGAGAACGCTGGAGACCGGCTGCTTGGCTTTAGGCCTGGCTAGGGCTCCCACGGGATGAAGACATAAATGGGCCTAAAAGGCCCAAAAATTGGCCCACCCGGTCGAGAGCGATGTCTTCGGGTGCCGGGTGATGTTAATCGTCGAGTACAAACAAAATTTTCGCTGTCGTAGGGAATTTTTCGGTAATCCGGACGAAAATTGTCGGAGCCGAAATGAGGCGCGTCCGCTAGAGACGCGGGCGGAGTATGGAATTGGGATTTGAGCGAGTTAAGCTCGCTGGCTAGTTTTATGCGAAGCATACTAAAATAGCCCAACCCAGCTCCTCGAGCGCGGCGGTGTCGTTACCATTGACCTTTCGTGACCTCCATGTCATACCACGTGGTGCGTGACGTCACAGCAGATGAGAAACGGGGCCCAGCTCGCGCCGTCGCGCGAGGCGTCGCGACCAAGGAGGACCACGTGATGCGTGACGTAACGACATAGGAGAAACGGGGCCCCAGCTCGCGCCGTCGCGCGAGGCGTCGCGGCCAATGTGTTTCCTGCTTCTGCCGCTAGGTGCGCTGTAGTGAACACGTGATGCTGGAGCGGTGGTATACAAGGGGGTGCGCCTGCCTCTGCTAGGCGTACACGGGATAGAGATGCTTCCTGGAGACAGGGCTGCTCGTAGGAATGAGAAGCAAAAGTTGCGGCGTGCTACAGAGACTGATGAAGAGCGTGAAGAACGTCTAGCCAAGGGGCGTGCTCGATATGCAACTCGGCGACAATATGCTTCGCATATGACTAGGCTTAACCTAAGCTAAGCCTCAGCCATTTTTTCGTTTTGAGCTCGCAAGAGGGCGAGCTCGCGCTTGAGTTCCTGAGTCTCGGCGGTGCTGGTGGAGGAGGAGGGAGGAGGGGAAGGAAGGGAGGCGACCCTCGCCCAGCTGCCTACGTTGGGTTGGTTGTAGGCGCCGCCGCCAGATGAAGGGCTGAGAGCTGGGAACTCCGCTGCTCCGGGTGGTGGCGTTACCGTTGCTGTCTTGCCAGGGGGAGGCATCACGCCACGCCGTGGCGTCTTCTGGTTGTTTTGCTGCCGCCCTCCCTGTGTATCGCCGGCATTGGCTCCCTTGGATGGCGTCCTGGGCCCTGGCTGCGGCAACTTGATGAATTTGGCGGTGCATTCGCGGGAGCTGGTGAGGTGCGGGCCCCCACAGATTAAGCACATAGGATTGCAGACGTGGGCTGCCATCCCCTCAGTACCAAGCCCCATGTTTTGGCCACAAAGGCCGCATCTTTCCTTGACCGAAGTGGGACAGTTGTCCACCCGGTGCCCCAGTGTGCCGCAACGGTAGCACGCTGGCACTGTTTTTGTGTACTCCTTGACGGGAGTCAGTTCTTCGTTATAGTGGACGTAACGCGGAACGGTGCGTCCCTCGAAAGTCAGCACAGCTGTTTGATTGTCCCAGCTTGCGCACATGAACAAGTTCATCACTGTGCCACTGCACATTATGTTTTAGTGACTCACTGGTTTCTAAGTTGTGAACAGATATCACACCGCGACACACATCACCGGTGAGCTTGAGGTGGCCGTGAAATGCGAGCGATCCTCTGCTGGTGTTGAGTTGAATGTACATGAGCAGCCTTTTAGCCACCTCTGGGTTCTGCGTGCCCCAGACGATGGTGTTTTGTTCCCAATTTGGTGAAATGGTGATGGTGTTCATGTGCTGCCTACCGATGAGTTGCGAAATGGCAGCGCCGAGCTCACCTTGCTGGAAGGCCGTCTTGAGGGAGACTGTACTGCGTGGCCGCAGCACGACCACGTAGTCGTCAGGGTTCATCCTGACCGTTGGCTTGGGAGTCCACTTCGAGACTGGTGAAGTCTTCTGTGGAGGTGTAGAAGACAGAGCGCGAGCGTCTCCCGTTGTTGAATTGTTGAGAGGACTCTTGGGCATTGCCGCTCCTCGTGCGTTCTGCCGGCGGCGGCGCGGGATCTAAACGACTTGGAAAAGGGCAGCTTGCTGCGCCGAAATGGTTGATGGCCCGTCCTCTGGCTCGCTTACAGGGACAGATGAGCCGTGTTGAGAGGTTGGCCGGCAGGCGTCTCCGCAGCCAGCTGCGGAGGAGCGGCGGAGGGGGTCGGAAAGTTCGCTCCTCCGTCTTACTCAGCCCCTTTGCAGGGGCCGGGAAAAGGCGGTGGTTGTCGCTATAATGCGTTATTATTTCCCTGAATCGCAGCAGCGGCTGGTTAGTCTCCAGGCCGGAAGTGCTGGGATGAGGAGCCCTTTGAGAAAGCGCTCGGGCAGCCGCGTGAGCGGCATCATTACTTCCCCCCTGGTGGCCAGGAGCCCAAATGATTCTTTTGGGTGTTGATCAGTGGTAGTCCGTCTTAGAATACAAGCAGCTAATGGGGAGATCTCCCCAGCCAAGTAATGATCACATGCTTTTCGGGAGTCCGTGATGATGATTTTCAAATTGACGTGGGCGGCAGCAAGCGCTATCGTCTACAGCTCACGCGTGGCTACCGGCCGCCGCTGCGCGACGACTCAAAGCCTATTCGGTATTTGTTGGTTGGTTGGTTTGTTGGTTGGTTATTGGGGTTTAGCGTCCCAAAGCAACTCAGGCTATGAGAGACACCGTAGTGGAGGGCTCCGGAAATTTCGACCACCTGGGGTTCTTTAACGTGCCCTGACATCACACAGCACACGGGCCTCTATAATTTCGCCTCCATCGAAATTCGGCCGCCGCGGCCGGGATCGAACCCGCGTCTTTCGGGTCAGCAGCCGAGCGCCGCAACCACTGAGCCACCGCGGCGGGTATTTTTTTATATTTTGTTTTTGATGTTGTTGCGACTGAGAGAAAGAAAATGGCTGAGGCTTAACTTGGTTAACCCTGGTCAGATGCGAAGCATATTAATGGCTAGGCTTGGTAATACATGGCTTTCCTTGGTTGAATACTTGGTCATTTTAATACAACCACTAGAAGCCTTCGTCGTGGGGGAAGACAACGGCATGGCTACAGCGGAACGCCGACTAACCCCGAGACGCGCGTTGGGTGGGCGCCTGGATTTCCACGGAAGCCGCGTCCGCCTGCCCGGTGGAGCGAGCGTTTCACCTACACCGAGTGTGAACGCGCGTTCGAAATGCGCGGGAATGCCGCTCGAGGACATTCCGGTGTCTGTGCGATGACATCGTTCTCCCTCTCCCAGCGCGTGACGGCGATCCGTCGTGACGTCATGTGCCACGTGGTATGTCACGTGGTGTGACGTCACTGTACCACGTGTTCTGCACGGCGTGCAACCACAGCGACGGCGCGAGGTGGACGCCCATCTTCCTCTGTCGTGACGTCATGTGTCACGTGGTATGTCACGTGGTGTGACGTCACTGTACCACGTGGTGTGCACGGCGTGTAACCACGGCGAAGGGCTGTAGTGTACCTCTAGTAATATGCTTCGCATAAAACATAATCTACAGCTGGTATGATGTCACAGCGGCAGTAGCGCCACAGGGGCGCAGCACGGCAAAGACACACCGTAACTGCAGCCGGGCTCTTTGAAGGAGTGAGTTGGTCGCCCATAATCTACAGCTGGTATGACGTCACAGCGGCAGTAGCGCCACAGGTGCGCGGCGCGGCTTAACTGACCGGGCTATCTGAAGGAGCGAGTTGGTCGCCCATATTCACTCTGCTAAAGGTCACACGTAACTGCGGCCGGGTCACGCGAAGGCTTGAAAGTGCGAGTAGTATTGCTTTCGCAATAAAATCGTGCTGCGGTGGCTCAGTGGTTGGGGCGCTCAGCTACTGATACGGACTACCCAGGTTCAAACCCGACCGTGGCGGCAGCCTTTCGGTGGAGGCGAAGCGCCAAAGGCACCCGTGCGCTGTTCGACGTCAGTGCAGGTTAAGATCCTCGAGTGGTCGAAATTATCCGGAGCCCTCCACTACAGCACCTTTCAGCTCTTTGGCGCCCGTGTCTTCGTTTCACGGCGTTGCCGTCGGGGGGACAGGCGAAAGTAACCAATTGGCAGCAATTTCGAACTCAGGACACCCCTCCCGTACTTTTCTCCGACGGCTATGCGGAGTGGGCAACACAGGTCACCAACATACAGAAACAACACACGCAAACACTTCACGCCACCGACGAGATCCCCGCAGTGGAAAATCACCTCCTGCATCTATGGGAGGCGCGTCGGAGCTTAACAAAACGATGGAAGGAACACAAGACGAATCGCAAGCTTAGAGCTCGCATTGCACAACTTACGGAGCAGGCTGCGGCATATGCCGCCCAGCTCACAGACACCAATTGGATAGAACGCTGCAACTCGGCAGCGCGTCAGATGAGCTCGAATGGGACTTGGCGTCTCTTACGCAGCCTCATCGACCCTTCTCAAACGAAAGGGGAGACGCAAAAACAGCTCCGGCGGGCTCTGCACGGGTACCAAGGTACGACGGCGCAACTTGCGGACATTTTGTGCGACAGGTATCTCTGCCGCACAAATGACCCGGTTGGGCCCGAGTATACGTACTCCGGCAAGCCAAATCAGGATTTAGACGCCCCTTTTGAGTTGCATGACCTTAAGGCGGCCCTGGCTAAAATTCGTCGAGGTGGGGCACCGGGTCGGGATCGCATAACAGTGAAACTGTTGGCGAACCTCTCCGACTCTGCATACCTCCACTTGCTACAATACATAAATCAGATCTGGGATGGGTGTCCACTCCCACTCGAATGGAAAACATCGCTTGTAACATTCATCCACAAAGCAGGTAAAACCGTGACTACGGACAACTTGAGACCCATCTCATTGACCTCGTGTGTGGGAAAACTCATGGAGACGATGGTTCGGGATCGCCTCTCTCCATACATGGAGGGTAAGGGCCTCTTTCCAGACACTATGTTCGGGTTCCGCCCGCACATGTCTGCACAGGATGTCCTACTCCAACCACACAGGGACATAATACGACCCACAGCTATGCAACAAAACGACAAGGCCATTCTCGCCCTCGATCTTAAGGGGGCGTTTGACAATGTTAAACATGGCACCATACTCTCTAACTTGAACACCACTAACTGCGGGGCGAAGGCCTTCGCCTATGTCAGAGACTTCCTCTCTGCGCGTCAGGCACTCCTCCGGATCGAGGACGAGGAATACGGCCCGTACTCTATGGGTACACGAGGTACACCACAGGGGGCGGTGTTATCACCGCTCCTTTTCAACATCGCCATGATGCACCTGCCCGGCCGACTGGCTCAGGTGGAGGGCATAAAACACGCACTCTTCGCAGACGATATTACAATCTGGACCACCGAGGGGAGCCTTGGAGAGATGGAGGATCGCCTTCAGCAGACCGCCTCCATAGTCGATGCATATGCTGCCGACTGTGGTCTCCAATGTGCTCCCGCCGAATCAGAGCTTCTACACGTCGGCTCAGTGGCTATGGTGCTCGGCTGCTGGCGCGAAAGACGCGGGTTCGATCCCGGCCGCGGCGGCTGAATTTCTTTGGAGGAGAAATTCGAGGCCCGTGTAATGTACGATGTCAGTGCACGTTAAAGAACCCCAGGTCGTCGAAATTTCCGGAGCCCTCCACTACGGCGTCTCTCATAGCCTTAGTCGCTTTGGGACGTTAAATCCCATAAACCAAACCAAACCAAACCACAAACCACAAGGAAAACACGTCTCTACACATATCTCTGTCGGGCGGTCCCATCAGAGAAGTGGCAGAGCTCCGGATCCTGGGTCAGTTCATCAATAACAAACTTAAGCCGGACTCTACTATAGCAAAACTCAAGAGCATAGGTGAACAGGTAGGGCGCATGATCCACCGTGTTTTCAGCAAGCGGGGTGGTCTGCGGGGCAGGGACGCGCTACGGTTCGCCCATGCCTTCGTGACCAGCCGGATCCTCTACGCCGTGCCGTACCTACGCACCACCAAACAATAAGACGAGAGCATTGACGCCATCATCAGTAAGGCAACAAAGCGACCATTGGACCTCCCGGTGGCTACCTCCAACGCCAAACTGAAGGTGTTGGGAGTGGTAAACTCCTATCAGGAGTTGCGGGAGGCCCACCTCGTGAACAAATATACGCGGCTATCGCAGACGGTTCCTGGGCGCCGCCTGCTAAACCGCTTACACATCCAACACACATGCATACCAGAGGGGACGGAGAACATCCCGGTGCTGTGGCGCCACATGCTCTTGGTCGCACCGCTCCCTCGTAACATGGACATGGCTTCACATGAAGGCAGACGACAAGCGCGGGTTCGCACGCTTGAGAGGCAGTATGGATATAAAGAGGGCGTCTACTACGTGGACATCACAGGGCCGTCACTCACGGGATTCTTCACGGCTGCCGTAGTCCACCGGGGAATGAATGTCGCTGGCCTATCTTTTCGGGCCCCAAATTCAACACGAGCGGAGGAAGTCGCAATAGCTCTCGCTGCCGCCTTTCCAAAATCGAAAACGGTTATCACAGACTCGCCGGGCCTGTGAACATTATCTTGCAGGCGAAATATCCCCTCTTGCCTCCCAAATTCTAAGACGCGCTCCCGCCGATCCAACTCGCACAAAAGTGATCTGGGCTCCTGGCCACCAGGGTCTACGAGGCAATGAGGCCGCTGATGCGGCCGCCCGAGCGCTCACGCACCGGGCTCCTCATCCTAGCTCTCCTGGCTCAGAAGCTCATAAACCGCTTCTGCGGTTCCGCGAAATCCTAATTCATTATTGCGACAGCCACCGTCTCTACCCAGTACCTGCCAAGGGGCTGAGTAAGGCGGAGGAGCGAACTCTGCGGCGCCTGCAGACAGGAACTCTTCTCTGTCCTGCCATAGCAAAACACTTCGATCCGAACACAGATGGGCGCTGCCCGCACTGTGGAGAGATCTGCGATATCTTTCACATGGTGTGGACATGTACTCAGAATCCTCACCTTCCCCCTTCCCCCACCCCCAGCCGAGAGGCATGGGAGACTGCCCTCCTCAACTGCTCCACACTGGAGTCTCAAAGGGCTCTAGTAAAGCGGGCGCGATACGGGGCCTCGTCGTGCGGTGTCCCGTACTAAGGATACCGACCATGTAGCAGGGTTGTTTGGCCCTCAAACTCTCTTTGAAAATTAAAGTTTTTCACCACCACCACCACCACCATGCCCCCGGATTTTTCAGCGAAAGCATCACTTTGGTAGGTGAACATAAGGTCACTGTGTCTGGAGATTTCACCTTCATTTGACATTCAGATAAAGCAAAGGAGCATAACTGCTCCACCCCCCGTCCCCCGGCTTCCCTAGGACAGTGTACACCTCAGACGCGCCTTAAGATATGAAATCGATGAAGACCCGGAGCTTGGAAACCAAAGGTAGGGCGCATAACTGGCAGCGTGGGAAAGTGGGCACCGCAGTCGCGCTTTAAGCTAGGTGGAAGTAGCCAGAGATGTGCACTGCATGCGCTGACAATAAAAACATTGTGGCAGAAACGCGGCACTGAAGCCATAGCCCGTCGGCGTCCATTATGTTTGGCGTTGGCTTTGACAACGTTTTAGACACAGGTGATTTTAATGAAAGGAAGTGCGCATAAGTGGCTCCCTGGGTCAGCGGACGGCTGAATCGCGCTTTGAGTTATGTGGGGTGGTGAGAGAGAGAGACGTGGGCTGCATGCGTTAGCGCTGACAACGTTGTGGCAGCCACGCGGCACTGGAGCAATTGGCCGCAGCGTTCATTGGGTGAGCGAACTCTCGCGATGAACATTAACTTCCACCTGCCAGGGTGGCAAGGTGGAGCGCTGCCTATCCAGTGGAGCGCTGCCTATCCAATGAAAGTTAAAGACGCCAAGCCGATGAGTGAGTGAGTGAGTGGAGTGAGTGAGTGAGTGAGTGAGTGAGTGAGAGAGTGAGTGAGTGAGTGAGGGAACATTATTTCCGCCAGAAGGAGAACCTTGCCCCTCCGTGTCCCCACGCAGGCGTCCGGAAAGGGGAGCGTCGCAAGACTAGCAACGACATAGTGCGCAGCTTCTGCTGCGAGAGTAGCGTTGCATACTAAGGTCGGCGCTTCTTGTATGGCCCGTGTTCCGCATCGTCTATGCGTATATAGGCTTGACGGTCTGTAAGAAATTGTCCGGTAATGAAATGTTTTGTGGCCACAGTTGCTTTGTGGCCACAGTTGGACCACACAGGTGGTCCAAGATTACTTCGTGTTTGACGTTGTCTGAGTATGGTCTCCCATGCTCTTCATTATTAACGCGACAGCGTTAAGGACCCCGTGTCGCAGAAGAGCCGGTGTCGGGGTCGGCGTCGGCGGCCGTGAGTGAAAAATCCCAATTGCTTGGTTTGGTTTGGCTTATGGGGTTCAACGTCCGAAAGCGACTCAGGCTATGAGAGACGCCGTAGTGAAGGGCTCCGGAAATTTCGACCACCTGGGGTTCTTGAACGTGCACTGATATCGCACAGTACACGGGCCTCCAGAATTTCTCCTCGAAAAAAATTCCGCCACCGCGGCCGGGATCGAACCCGCGTCTTTTGGGTCAGCAGCCGAGCACCATAACCACTGAGCCACTGCGACGGCAAAAATCTCAGATGTATTAATTGATTTTTAATAAAAAAAAACTTCTAGGAAATTGGCTCCGTTGGGGAATCGAACCAGGTCCTACGGTATGCGAGGCGAGCATGCTAACCACTCCGTCACCCCACCTCTTTTATTTTTCTTCAATATGGTATTTATTACAGTGATGTAATATTCTACGTACATGAACTATATACAAGCCATTATGAAAACAGTATTAAACAATACATATTGAAAAGACCATGCACTAGAAAAGGGGCAATGCAGAGCACATCACTAATAGTGAGTACCACTCCGGTTCGTACTCAGTCTGGGCATACATGTCTCTTAGATGAACAACCATTCGACTGAAGTAATCCTTTGCAGACACAACAGGTTCACAGTGTCTGTCCATCATGCGGGTTTTCCAGAGGCTGTGCAGTCCAATCAGAAAGAACATGTCCAGTGGTTCATCAACAAATGGCAGCGCAGTGAGATAGCGAACAGAATGTGGAGTCAGATGATTTTTTTTTAATGTGCGTTGGAGGATATCCCAGAAGAGTACTGCATCTTTGCAACTGATGAAACAATACTCAATTGTTTCTGGTTCATCACAAAGGCGGCAATTAACGGTAGACAGAAAAAATGCCGTTTTTCTCTAACCATGTTCTAACGGGCAACGTACCGGTGTGTAGCTTAAAGAAAAAGGTATTTGTACACGGCGAGACTGGCACCTTACATACTCTTTTGAGTACGTCATGCCCCGTAAACCAAAATAGAGAGAGCGGTACATGGGCGGAGGGAAGAGCATACTAATCAAATCCTTGTACAACTTTTTCCTCGACACTAAAAAAAGGAACTCAGGAGAAAAACGAACAAGTAGGAAACGGACAGCCAAATACACCTCTTGCATTATGCCCCACAAACACGGACGGTCACAAACATTGGAAGACACAGTGAGGTTGGGTAAAACATGAACTAAATTTGTTTGCAGGAATAAACGTACTGTTGGGTGTGTAGTGTCACGGAAAAACATGAAACGTGACACTATCTGTCGGACATACAGGTGAACTAGACCAAGGCCGCCAGCACTTACAGGCCGAAAAAGGTTATCACGCCTCATGGATTCAAGAGACGAATCTCACAAAAAAGTAGCGAAACCCCTGTGAAAACTCTGGATAGGAAGTCTTGCGCAATGAATAATTTGCAGGACATAATATATATTAGTGCCGAGAAACAGATTACAGGCGGTCGCCCTGCCAAAAATTGAGAGGCCATGGGGGACAAACGTTTGAGCATAGCGCTGAAGAGTTGACACGCGGTCTTTCCAATAATGTGCGCTATGCTTATAGGCACTCAAAGGGACGCCAAGGTACTTTGGTGGCCTGCATGTCCATGTTATATGTCGTGTCCGGTCGCTGTGTTGAATGCAGCGAAAGACGCACACGGTACTTTTAAGACTTTGTTTATTTAAAGCTGATGAGGGTGCGACCAGCGTCGACCGAGGCAGGAGCCGAACTGGCCGCCCGAAGAAAGGAGGGAGCGGAGAAGCGTCCACGGGAGGGAGTGGCTTCCCAAAAGAGGAGGAGGATGCGGGTGTGCACCATGGGGGGCATCTGGCGACAGCGTGCGACGAGGGGCAAGTGGTCGTTAGGACGAAGCACTGCACTGGTAACACACAAGAGGGGGGTGCGACGAGGGGCAAGTGGTCGTTAGGACGGAGCACTGCAGGGGTAACACACACACAAAAGCAGTAAGGGGACACAACACTTCCTTCCCCCTTAGAAAGTTGCCTGGTATCGTGCAGGGGGTCGGCGCTCACGCGTGGGGGCGCGCTGGCTTTGTGCGCTCGGGGGAGAAACACTTGTAGGCTGGCTGTTGTTCGCTGTGTCAGGTCTGTCCTGGGCGAAGTCTCTTCTTCCGGGGAGAGGTGCCAGGCTATGTGGGAAGATGGTGCACGTGTTCTCCCCGCTGGCGGACAGCTCTCAGACGGCGTCGTAAATCTTCGCAGCTGGTTGAGATGTCGGCGTGCTACTGTGCCATGTATGTTGACGAGCCAAGAGCGCAGGCCTATGCGTCTGACAATTGTAGTTCCTCCCAGCGTGGCGTTTTCAGAAACTGTCGGGCGAGTACGCGCTGCCCCTCATTAAGCGTGTCGCAGCGCGGAATTGCTTTTTCTTCCCGGAACGTCTCTGCCTTTGGCTCGGGGAGGATGGCTGTGAGCTGGGTTCGCATTTCACGCTCGAAAATCATTTTCGAGTGGGTCTCGCCTGTTGTGCTCTGAACCGTCGTGTGCTGCTTGAAGAGAAAGCGCGCAAGGCGGCGCTGCAGCGAGCCTGTCTGATCTCTTTCAAGGGCGCGTTTTAGCTCGGCTACGTAGCGCTCGGCTTGTCCGTTTGTCGCTGGGTGGTGGGGGGCCGATGTAACAGAGGAGATCCCGTTGTCGCGATAAAACTTGAGAATCTCCGCAGACACAAACGGTGTTCCGTTGTCCGATACTACCTTGCGTGGCAGGTCGAACGTTGCAAATAGTGATCGGAGGTTGTCAATGACTGCTGCCGAAGTCGTCTGTCCCATTTGCCTTATCTCAAGCCACTTTGTGTGGGCGTCTACGACCACAAGGAAAGTGCAGCCCTCAATTGGTCCTGCAAAATCAATGTGCAATGTGTGCCAGGGTGTGTCTGGCTTTTCCCATTCTGGGACAGGAGCTTTCGGCGGGGCGCTCCGGCTGCTCTGGCAAGGCTTGCATTCTCGCACCACTGTTTCGATGTCGTTGTCAATGCCAGGCCACCACATGTAGCTTCTGGCACACTTTTTCATTGCAACGATGCCCCGATGTCCGGCGTGGATGAGAGACATAGCTTGTGCGCGTAGTTCTCTCGGAATCACAACTCGGGACCCAAATATGATACAGCCGCGATGGGTGCTCAACTCTGTAGCTCGCCTGCGGTAAGCGTCGAAGTTGTCCCCTTTGAGTTTGTGCACGTTGCCTTGTTGAACAGCTGTGTAAACTAGCCGGAGAGCTGCGCACTTCTGCGTAGATGCTGCAACTGTGCCTGCTGTAAGCGGAGGTTCTGGCAGTGCTTCGAACATCAGAACGTCTCCTGGTGGAAATGGTTCGTCAACAGTTGCGTCTAGTGGCAGACGGCTTAGCGCATCGGCGTTTTGATGTTTACTCCCATTGCGGTAGACCAGAGCGTAGTCGTACGCTGAGAGTTTGATGCACGAACGTGTCATTCGCGGAGACAAAGTTGGTGGCATAGGCCTTTGTGGTCCCAGAATGCCCAATAGCGGTCGGTGATCGGTTATAAAGGTCACCTTTCGGCCGGCAATGTACTGGTGAAAATGTGTCGCCGCGTAGACGATGGCTAGCCCTTCTTTGTCAAGTTGCGCGTAGTTGCGTTCTGCTTGCGACAACGTACGTGAGGCGAAGGCGATGGGAGCTTCCCTTCCTTGCTCGTCAGTTTGCGATAGAACCGCGCCGACTCCGTACGGTGATGCGTCGCAAGCCAAAAGCAGAGGCTTCCTTTCGTCGTAGTGGCGGAGGACTGTACATCTTCGAATCAGGTCTTTCAGGGCATCGAATGACTACTGATGGCGTGGCGACCATGTCCATGTCACATCTTTCCGAAGGAGTTGGTATAAGTCGTTGGCCACGGTAGCTCTTTGTTCCAAGAACCGGTCGTAGAACGTCAAGAGTCCGAGAAAAGCCTGTAGCTCCTGCTTGTTTGTTGGAGCTCGTGCTTCTGTGATCTCTCGCACTTTGTCCTCGGTAGGGTGAATGCCTTCTGCATCAATTCTGTGTCCCAGAAATTGCACCTCTGGCATCGCAAAACAGCACTTCGCTTTGCTTATGCGCAAATTTGCGTTTGCTAGCCTTTCGAGAACGAGCTCTAGGCGCACTGCATGCTCTTCAGTGGAAGTGCCACTGATGATGACATCATCAACGTAGACACAAACTCCTGGGAGGCCCTGAAAGACTGTCTCCATGAATTTTTGAAATATGGCCGGGGCTGCAGCTACGCCAAAAGGCAGTCGCTTGACTTTGTACAAGCCTTTCAGTGTATTAATTGCCAATAATTCAGCAGTTGACTCACTCACCTTCAGCTGCTGATACGCCTGGGTGTCGGTAGCGGGTAAGAGGACGCTTTAGTCGCAAGATTGACGGTGCTCCGGTAGTCTCCGCAGAGGCGTATGGTTCCGTTCTTCTTGCGAACTACGACAAGTGGTGTGGCCCATTCTGAATGCTGCGTCGGCTCGATGACACCTTGCTGCTCCAGTTTGTCCATCTCCTTTTCAACTGAATCTCGGAGAGCAAACGGCACCGGCCTGGCCTTCAGAAATTTGGGTTGCGCGTTGTCCAACAACTCCAGTGTGACCGGGGGCCCTTCGTTTCCTGGAATCTCTTCCGAGAATACTCTTTCGTATTTCTCTTGCAGTTGCTCAACCATGTTCTGGCTCGGCGTCTGGTGTATGCCGTATATCATCACGCCTAGTGGAGAAAACCAATTTCTCCGTAGAAGGCTTGATCCTGTGTCCTTCACAACAAGCAGAGGTAGCGTATGGGTCTGGCCGTTGTAGTTAACCTGCACGTTGGCAGAGCCCAATAGTGGCAGATTCTGTCCTGACCACGTTCGCAGGTGCGTGTCGTCTTGTTGCAGGGCTGGTGCGTCAGATGGCCATGAAGTTCGGAACGTGTCCTCACTGATCAGAGTACAGGCTGCGCCGGAGTCCACCTCGAACTTAATCAGCTGGTGATGTACGCTTACTTCTGTAAAAATCTTCGGTCGCGTGCCGAGATACATGGTGTTCAGGTCGTACAACACAGATGGTGTTGCTGATGTTGTTCCATGGAGATCAGATAGCGGCGTATTCTCTGAGGCGTTGACGCTGTGATTAGGCTGGGAAGGTGACTTTATCTTGGCAAGTCTCCGTTTCGTAATGCATGCTCTTTCGAGATGTCCTCGCTTGTGGCAAAAATTACACGTGGCTGACTGGAATCGACATCCCTGGGGGTTGTGTTGGTCGTCACACCGCCAGCAGCGTTGTGCCTTTTTGACCGATTTTACAACAACAGAAGGCTTGCGCACCTGGTTGCTTGTCTGGTGTACCGGCTCGGTGTTCCGGCGAATCCCTCTCTGCTGGTGACCGGCGCTCTCCGCTCGAACGGCGATGTCGTAAGCTTTGCTGAATGTGAGGTCCTTCTCAGCGAACAGGCGCTGCTGCAGTGACTCGTCACTCAGTCCGCACACAAATCTGTCGCGTAACATCACCTCCAAGGGAAGCATGGTGGTGTTAGCAGAAGAAGCTGCGTCCATTTCCTGCCCGGTAGCTGTTGTCGACAGCGTTCCAAAATTGCAGTCGGCAGCGAGCGTCTTGACCGCGGCTACGTAGGCGCTCACAGTTTCTCCTCCCAGTTGATCTCGTCGTTGGAAGCGAGCCCGGCTGTAGACCTCTGATGGCCTTGGGTCGTAGTGCTTTTGCAGTGCTGATACGATGTCGTCGTAAGACACTGCCGCTGGTGTGCTTGGCTGAATAAGGGCGCAGACAGTATCGTAGGTCTGCTCCCCGCACAGCGTCAGCAGGTTGGCCCTCTTCAAGGCTGGGTCTGTGATGTTGTTAGCTTCAAAGTAGAACTGAAGGCGTCCAACCCACGATGACCACGATGAGCCGTTGAATTCTGGTATCTGACTGGGAAACCCTCGCGTAGCCATGGCTTGTCAATAGCGTTGCGTAGCGCGGGTCGAATCCACTTTCTCGTCGCCACTGTCGTGTCCGGTCGCTGTGTTGAATGCAGCGAAAGACGCACACGGTACTTTTAAGACTTTGTTTATTTAAAGCTGATGAGGGTGCGACCAGCGTCGACCGAGGCAGGAGCCGAACTGGCCGCCCGAAGAAAGGAGGGAGCGGAGAAGCGTCCACGGGAGGGAGTGGCTTCCCAAAACAGGAGGAGGATGCGGGGGCGCACCATGGGGGGCATCTGGCGACAGCGTGCGACGAGGGGCAAGTGGTCGTTAGGACGAAGCACTGCACTGGTAACACACAAGAGGGGGGTGCGACGAGGGGCAAGTGGTCGTTAGGACGGAGCACTGCAGGGGTAACACACACACAAAAGCAATGAGGGGACACAACATTATACCAGCATATTCAGCAGGTGTCGAACCCCAGCTACCAAACCAAAGACCGCAACTCTTAGAGCGATTAATCCGACTTCCTGACACCGAACCAAAGTCCTCCGTTAAACGAATAACCTCATCGATGCTTGGCTTATCAGTGCAAAAAAACGCAAGGTCATCTGCATAAGCCAATACCTTCAGTTCGAGGCCCATTATTCGGAAAACATTGACAGCTCTACTGTTTATAACGGTTATGCAAAGTGGCTCCAAGTATATTGCGAACAGGAGCGGAGACAGTGGGCACCCTTGTTTCACCGAAGACTGGATTGGGACTGGTTGCGAGAGACAACCATTAACAATCAAGCGCGTGGTACAGGATTTGTAACAAAGGCGTATGCCAGTAGAAAGTATTGAACCGAGATTGACGTGATTTAAAAGTGCAAAAAGAAATGAATGGCACACTCGACCAAATGCCTTTGCCAGGTCAATTTGCAGCATTGCTAATTTTTCTTGAGCGTCACAGCAATACTGCAACACCGTACGCGCTACATGTAGGTTAGATTGTATTGATTGTCCCCGCAACCCACATGTTTGATGAGGCCCAATCAAAGTAGACATTGCAAGCTGCAGTCGATTTGACAGTATTTTAGCAAAAATCTTATAATCTACATTAGAAAGCGTGATTGGTCTGTAGGCATCTACAAATCGAAGTTTTTCCTTATCCTCGGTTTTTGGTATAGAGACAATATGACTTTTCGTAAATGAGTGAGGCAGAAATTCAACATCAATACTTGTCTCAAAAATTTGGAGCAGGACAGGGGCTAGAACGGATTTAAATGCCTTGTAAAATTCTCCTGAGAGGCCGTCAGGCCCTGGGGTTTCCGAAAGCGGCAATTGATCAATTGCATCTTGCAATTCACCCAAGCTTAAAGAGCCACTTATTGCCTTGCACTCATCCTCATTGATTAGGTTAATCATGGACACCAATCGCGCTATACGATCATCATCATCAGTGCTAGACGTGACAGCAAAGAGAGCTATAGTGGTTTTCAAACTCGGTAACTATGACATGTGTACTTGTGACCAGTGCACCACCACAGTAGAGCTCAGAAATTCGCTTGGCAGCCACGTGACGACGCTCATCTAGCAAGGCCTGTCTAGTAGGCTCCTCAAAGTGCAGAGCACGGTTGCTGCGGGATTGTACACGGGCCGCACGATATCGTTCTGCATCAAACTTCTGAAGGTTGCACTTAACAGCACCAACTTCGTCTGTGTACAAGCCAGGAGCCTCACATTCAAGCGCATGCAGATTATAAAGACTATGAAGTAACCGTTTCTCTTCACCATGCTTAAGATAAGACTTCACGGAGCCGATCTCAATAGCTATGCTACGAACTTCTAGCTTGAACATCTCCCAAGCTGCAAATAATGCGACATCCATGACCAAGCAAGATTCCAAAGCTGTCATAACTCGCTGCTGAAAATGCTCTTTAGAAGCTCAGAATTAAGCTTCCACAGTTCCCACTGCGGCTGAAATTTGGGACGGGCTCATTCTCCAATCCGCGCAATGACCATAGCATGATCTGAAAAAGAAACAGGCTTGACATCACATGAGATGTGCCGTTTAAGGAGATCTACGGAAACGTAAATGCGATGAAGGCGTGAATGTTGGCTCCTCTGATGTATGTGAAGGCGGATGACAATCCGGAATCAATTAAACCTGCGTTTTCGGTAGTAGACAATAATATACCAGAGCTCTTATCGGCGTTTTGGTTAGGACCTGTGCGACCGCGTGGCTCGCACACACAGTTGAAGTCACCCATGAAAACGACATAACGATCACATCCTAGGAGAGTTGCAATGTCATGAAAAAAAAAACTGCTCGTTGCACAGGATTATTTGAAGCATACACATTGATAACCCTCCACGACTCGCCATGCAGTCGAAAGTCGCAACATATCAGACGGCCTTCTATGTCAACCTGGTACTTAAAGGGCCACGGACCACCCCAGCTCAGCAGACACTCTCTACCTCTCTTTCAGCGAGCCTCCTCTCCTTCCACTCCCTCCTCGAAATTTTTCTCTCCCGCTCCTCGTCGAGTAGGCTCGGCAAGGCAAAATCACCCCTTCGTTCTCCGGTGTAAGCCGGAGGCGTGGTGTCTGTGGAGTGCGTCACAGGCGACGTCATGGCCCCGCCTTCAATAGAATTCTTTTCTTGGTTTTTGCATTTTCTCCGCACACTGAACGATCGAGAGGCGCGATCGGCTCGACCACCTAGACTTGTTAGCGAGCGCATCCTTTCATACATCTGTTTGTCATTCCCAGTTAACGAGCCACCTTTTCATTTTCTTTTTAGGCCTCCCCACCGTTTCACGAGCGGAGGGGCGGAAGTCGGTTGTGTTCGAAACACACGGCGAAGCGCGGACCCGGCAACCGCCCGTTTGCTTTTCTCCATGCGTGTTTGTGTTCTGTGTGTTTGTGTCTTTTCTCCGCTCCAAAGCATAAGTCATTCATTGGAGTCAAGGCGTACGCAAGATGCACGAAAGATAAGCGGTATGTGTGCGGAGCGGTAAAGTGGGCGAGCGAGGGAAAGGCTCTGCTGCACTACTAATTAAAACCTTGTTTTGGGGGGCTCGCATAGAAGAAAAGAAACTGAGAAGGGAGCGCGCACGCAGAGCGTCTCGTGACGGGATCACGGCGGGGGGGGGGGGGGGGGAGGGGGAGGGGGGGGGCGAGCCAACTCCCTCAGTTTTACTGTTTTTTTACTTTTTATGGCTAGGGTTCAAGGCTGTCGCCGCACGCTCCCTCCGCAGTTTTTTTTTTTTTTTGTTCCTTCATGCGGGTTTGTAGGCATGAGCCAGAACAGAAGGCGCTGCGGAAAGCGTTGTGCAGACGACGCGACGCCAAGGCTACGCCCAACCTTCTCCCGTCAGTCAGAACGATGCACCAATGGAGTGCCTTTAGCGAAAGTAGCCCCCCCTGACGTCAGCGGGGTGCAGAGTAGTGGGCCGGGCCCGTTTTTGAAGGAAGGAAAGAACGAACGGGCTTTGATTTGAATTTTCGCAGCTTTTCGGGGCGCGCATGGCTCTAGTATTTTGCAGAGGCTATCTTCGATGCCTCATCTATGCAGTGGGCTTGTTTTTCAAAAATGTCCGGACCCTGGTCAGTGGCCCTTTAAAGTCAGAAATAGGTAGACTCTTGTTTAAGAAAAGAAAGCAACCTGCCGAAAGACCCACTGAGTGCGACACAAAGACTTTGTAATCTGTTAGGAAAGGTCGCAGGGCTATCTCTTTATCGACTTCACTTTCTATCTTAGTTTCTTGAATAGCGACAATGTCTAGCCGATTGCCCTAAAGCAATCGGCGTAAATGTACCTCGATGGTCTGGATTGAATGAATGAATGAATGAATGAATGAAAAAAATTATTGTTACAAGGGTTCTCTCAGTGTAGGTGGAGCCCTCAGTCCACGGCCCCAGTGGCCTTTGCAGTCTTGAGAGCCCTGTCGATCAGCTTGAGCTGCTCTTCTGGCTTCGAGCTGGAGAGCGCAAGCCTCCCACCTCTCCGGTGTTGGTGTGTTGTTTATCGGCGCTGCCTGCATTTTCTGACAGGCCCATGTAAAGTCGTAAAGTGTTGGGTGTTCACCGCATAGCGGGCATTTCTTGTCATATGCGGAAGGATAGATTTGGTTTAGTAAACTCAGATTAGGATATTTATTAAGGGGGGAGACTTTAATGACTCGTTGTTGTAAGCAGGAGTTGTCGACAGAAATGTCACGCTTTTCAATTGGTCGAAATTGTCGTGACGTCACAAACGGGGCCAATTGTACCTTGGCTAGTAACCATGCAACCAATTAAAGGGGTGCTATAGTGATGCTCCAAGTACGTGGCACTGAGTTTTAACCAATTCGCCTAATTAAGCTTCCACTCAGACCAGATAAATAAATAAAACCCAGTAGGAAATTGGCCGAGTTGGGGAATCGAAGCAGGGCCTCCGGAGTGCGAGACGAGCACGCTAACCACTCCGCCATACCAGCTGGATAGTTTGGAATGGACAAAGACGCGTCTAGCTAATACGGCGTATTCGTTCACTCCCATCTTCCTCCCTTCCCGTTACGGCGAGATTCAGGTGTCCACCGAGATATGCCACACAGATACATTTCCTTTCCTCAAAAACCAATTTACCGATGAGCAAGGCGTAGAGCCGAACAGGCGATGGCGTTCTGTGGATTCCCTGGGAGCGTTGCAAGACGCTGTCTGTCTCTTTTAGTCTGCAGTTGTCTCCAGGCAACCGACTGCTCTCTACTAATCTCTCTGTGGGGAGGAAGGTAGGTCCTCCTGAGGGCTCGTTGGTGTTCTAAGGCGGCTCCATATCGTCTAGTGACAGCGTCCACTACCCCTTCGGTGCGCGCTTCCCGGTTGGCGTATGCTCGGGCGTTGGCTACCGTACGTTGGTTCCCTTTGACAGCCTCATGTCCTGGTGTCCACGTGATGGAGCATCTCGTAATTTTTATTTTCCTCGCCTTGAGTGTGCGAATGGCTGCAGTGGATATGCGTCCACTGCTGTATCTTCTGCACGCCTCTTGCGAGTCTGTAATGATGTGTGCATGGGGCTCGTCACCCTGCTGGGTGATGGCGAGTGAAATTGCTGCTTCCTCACCCTCGAGGATGTTGTTGGATTTTATCGAAACGCATTTGATTTCCATGAGCTGGTAATCCACCACGTTGGCTATCGAGCCGTATCGGTGTCTGTATGTGGTTGCGTCAACGTATAAGACGTCCTCTGCACCAGCGAAGCTTCTTTCGTGCAATTCGGATCTTGCCTTTCTTCTCGCCTTACGTATATCTGATTGCATATTTTTCGGAATCGGGCTGATCTCAATGATCCTCCTGATTTCATTTGGTATGCTCGCTGTGCTGTTCATTTCTTTCAAAGCGTCCCTCGTGCCCCGCAACCACAGCGCGTTTCTGCCCGTTTTGTAAAGCATCACTCTTGTTTTCTGCGCGAGAAGGTGGGCCTCGGTATGTTCTTGTATTATGTTGTTTATGTCCCGTTTAAGAAATTTCTCTGTCGAAATGTTGACCGGCAGTCCGAGAGCGCATATGTATGCTTTTCTAAGAATTGCCACTAACTGCTCCTTTTCGTGCTCGAGCGGTGTTTTGTAGGTGACGCCGTATAAGCTCCTACTGACGACGAGGGGCTGTACTGGCCGATATGTGGCTTCCGGCTTCATAGCTCTTCATCCGTTCGAAATTCTTGCAATCATCCTGGTGATCTGTGCTGTGGATTTGCTAGCTGTCTGATCATGTGATCTATACGACGGTTGCTCTGGATCGACATGCCAAAGATCCTAAATTTAAATACTTCCGGAATCTTCGTTTCCCCTATGTAGATATCTATGGACTTTTGCAGATCATACCCTTTTTTGTAGACTGAGCACCTGGGATTTTTCAGGGGAGCATGCATGTCCGCAGTGTCGGGCGTATGCGTTGACCGTGTCTGCTGCTCGCTGATGAAGCTCTTGTTTTTCTCCTAAGGATCCCCTTGTCATCCAGATTGTGATGTCATCTGCGTAGATGGCATGCCTGATTCCTTCAATCTCTTCGAGCGTCCTTGCTAAGCCAATCATTGCAATGTTAAAAGCATAGGGGATAGCAGGGCCTTGAGGTGTTTCTTTTTTAGGGGTGTCCAAGGTGTGAGTTCTGATGCCTTCTATTCCAATGGTAGCGGTTCTATTAGTCAGGAAGGCTTTCACATAGTTGAATATTTTATGCCCGCAACCCAGTTTGCTGAGCCCCTCCTGCAGATCCCTGTGGCTGACGTTGTCGAAGGCTGCTTTAAGATCGAGAGGGAGCAAGATGTTTTCTTCATATTTTGGGACGGTAGTACGCACCTCCTCCTTGATCTGCAGGATGACGTCTTGTGTTGATAGGTATTTTCGGAATCCAAACATAGTGTGCGACATGAGTTCATTGTCCTCAAGGTGGGTCCTGCAACCTGTGATGCACAACTCTCTCGCACACTTTTCGCAAGCATGATGTTAACGAAATGGGTCTAAGAATTTCCAGGTTTGGAGTCTTTCCGGATTTTGGAATCGTTACTATTTCCGCATGTCGCCAGTCGTCCGGGAGGGTCCCCTGTTCCCAGTGTTTATTGAAGAATTCCGTGAATCTTTTCATTGAATTGTCATCCAGATTCCTTATCATGGCATTGGTGATGCTATCCTTCCCTGGTGTTGTGTTCTTTGTGGCGGAGATCACAGCGTGTCTGACTTCTTCTGTGGTAAGTGGTTCGTCCAGAGCGGGATTCTCTTCGCCCGTGAATGCCAAGCTGCTGTTGGCGTGTGTTGCATTGCCGATGTAACGCTGCTTGATGTTCTGTAGCATTTCCTCGCCAGTGCCTTGTAATTTATGCGCGATCCTTTGGGTCGCCTTACGAGTCTCGGATTTTGTCGTGGTGTGGTCTATGAGAGCCCTTAGCAAGACCCATGTCTTGGCCCAACCTAGAGTCCCTTGCAGGTCGTTGCATTTTTGGTCCTAGTCGCGCCTCGAGAGCTCCGTCGGATATTCTTCGGCTTGTCGCGTGACCTCAGCGATCTTACGCTTGAGCCGCCAATTATGCTTTTGCCTTTTCCACCTTCTTAGTGGGCCCTGTCTAGCGTCCCAAAGGTTTAAGAGACGTTTCTTCATCTCGGGTGTGTTGGTAGTGAGGGTGGCCTTTCGCGTTAGTTTTTGCCAGTCTGTGTTGATTCTTGCTACCCAGCCTTTAAATCGGTGATCTCAGCGCCTAAAAACTGTGCCCTGGATCTCCTATGGGCTTCCCAGTTTGTCAGTCTAGCCTGGCCATGTTGTCTCCTGATCGGGAGGGTTTCTATATGGATGCGCAAGATGCAGTGGTCGCTGCCTAGAGTTTCTCCGTGGTTTTCCCATTCGCGTGTCTTACCCCACTGACGAATGATAAGTCTGGACATGAATCTCGGTTGATGCTGTTCTCCACTCGCGTGGGTTGGTTGTGGTCAGTGATGAGGGTGAGCCTTCTACGATCAGCTTCTGTTGCTAGATCCCTGGCTTTCTGGGTTTCCCGAGCGTAGCCCTAGCTTTTATACCAGGCACTAAAGACCCCAAGGATGACGAGACCGTTCTTGCCTGCTGCTTCCTCTGCATTGCCTAAAAGGTAGCTGAAATTGGCTTTCCTCTGGCTTGGCGGGCTGTACACGTTAAGCAGGGAGGTGCTTTCTTGGCTTCTCTTTTGGGTAATGATTTCTATAAGGAGGTGCTCAATGTCCGTTCTATCGATGTCGTGTCTGATTGCGGTGACTGCTTTCGCAGCCAGCGTGGCAAACTTGCTTTGCCCCTGCCCCTCGTAGTCGGAGTACCCCGCGAGAGTGAGTGAGCAGCCGGTTTCCTGAAGGGCGATTATGTCTGGCAAAGAGGTGCAATTTTTGATGTATTGTTTAAGAAGACCCTGCTTTCGGCGGATCCCACGGCAGTTCCACTGCCATATTTCGAAGGTTTCCAACTTGACCGAGAGTTTACGATTGCTCGCCATAGTGAGACGGCCTGTTATGGGGTTTTCCTGCGGATTTCATTGCCGTGAATTGTACTAGGCGCTCTGTATCCTTGCGCGTCTCGTCTTTGATGTTGGAGATGACGTAGCTAAGATTTGCCAATGCATTGTTAACAGCCGTCATGGCAGTTGTAAATTCCTGCCGCTCCATAGTTGTCGCCTGATCTTCGTCTGTTTGCGGTTTAGTGTCGTTCTCTCTTGTTCTTTGGGCCTTTAGTTCGTCTATGAGATGTTTTAGTTTCTGTCTCAGCGCGGCGTTTTCAGCCCTGAGCATCTCATTTGTTTGTCTTAGCTCTTAAGCTTCCTCGTTAGGTTGCCCTTTAGCGTTGTCACCTATCGCTGTTGTCGGTGCGTTCGTGTTTTAATGAGAAGTGGGAGAGGTAGCGAAAAGATGCTCTTTCTAGCTAACCACGGTTTCTTCCTCCTTTATTTGGTGTGGTCTTCTTCTGCTGCTGCTTCTTTTTGGTTTGCGGAGCCTCCCGGGTCCTGGGCGCCGATCTAAACTTTGATCCTGATCTTGATGGTGATCTGGACTCGGATCTCGAACTGGTGTCTTTGCTGAACCAGCGTTTCCGGGCCGGTTGCGTCCGCCACTTCCACCATCGCCCTTGTATCCGCCGCCTGGTTCCTCCTATTTTCTCGTCCGTGGTCTCGGTTTGCTGAGGCGTTCCTTGCACTCCCTTGTCCCTGCAGGATGCGCTTCCGTGCATAGGACACACCTGGGCTCGCAGGAGTGTCCGTCCTCGATCACTGGCTCGGTGCATTTAGAGCAGACGACGACGTCAGGTGTGGGGCATACGTCCGCCCTATGTCCGGCCTTGAATCATGTATAGCAAACTTGCCGCGATGATCGATAGAGGGAGCAATGTATCTCGCCGCCGTAGTAGCTCCGGTACCGCGACACGATCTTTCCCTTGAAGCTAATGACCGCGCTTTGGGATTTGCCAGGCTTTCTTGCATAAAGTATTCTGACTCCTTGGGCACGTACCCGAAGATGTGATAGTAATTCATTTGACGTGGTCCCGATGTCCAGTCCATGAATGACACCTTTGCGCGAATTGTCCGGCGCGGCAACGTAAGACGTCACTGCGTAGTCCTTTGCACCAAAGCGTAGACTAGAAATACACTGCACAACAGCACTGGCAGTGTCCATGCTTGGTGTGCTGAGTATACCGATGTTGGATCCTTTGGGCAGCCGTATAAGGAAGCTGCCTTCGTTGCAAATGTCTCGTTTTCCGCATGCTTTCGTATAGCCCGGGCCATCTCATGCGTGCTCAGTTCGCTGAGGCTGAGTCCATTCTTCGGTCTAAGGATGACTTTGAAGTCGTTTTTTGGCACAGGAGGTAGCTTCTCTCTCCGAACGGGATTGCACCTCAGTTTGGGTTGGCTCAGCGCTGAGTTGTCCGCCGCGTCTGCCCCGGCCTCCGGAACGGCAATCAGTCTCGAGTTGTGGCATTTGGCAGTGAACCATCTCCCGTTGTCGATTGTTCTCTCCTGTGAGAGGTCGGTAGCGTTGTCGGTAGTTGTCGTCGCTTGAAGATTCTCTTCGAGCGGTGTCGTGGCTCCGGCCGACGCCGCCGCGTCAGCGTCAGCCATCGTCACGGGTGCGACGTGAGCTGTAGCAGCGTTCCCTCGGGCCGACGGCCTGACGCCGCCTAGGCTTAGCGCGGCGTTCTCCGCCTTGGATTTTCCGACGGGCAGAAAATCGCTAAATCTGGAATTACGGATGAAAGCCGGTTGGCCAAAGATTTCGCTTGTTCATGAACAAAGGCGCTTCTAGTGAATACGAGTGTTGTCTTAGAACGGCGCTTTAGAGACGTCTATACTTTGGCGTCAATTCCTTTCCGTTGTATACCGAGATATGAGAGACAGGCGTATTGACAACACGCTGTCGCGTCCCTTCAGGTATAGGCACCCCACATCGGCTCCGCACAAAGACAGCGGAATTCGCCAATCGCCAGCATCATCAGCCAAAATTTCGCCACCCACGGATCTGCGAATTTTTGGCCCGCCTACGCCATTTTTCGGGCTCCCACGGCCCTTTCTTCTCTGTGACCTCTCCGCCTGAGCTAGGAGCTAGGCCTACTCCGACGGACGCTTCCGCCACCAACGCGATCATGGAGGTGCAGGTGCAGGTGCAGGGAGAGGTTCTTAACCCCAACGACTACGACCCAAGGGACTGGACGAACATTCTTAGTGTGCCTGCCCGCTCCAAGGACGTCCTTTCAACAACCCGACGCCAGGAGGGTGCAGCCTCTGCTACCGGTACCCCCAAGTCTCCATGCCATGAAAAGTCAGCGCACCTGCAAGCAACGCGCACAGCTGCGCAGCGTTCGCGGCAGCAGCCACCGCTTCCTGCTGCAGATTACAAGATCGTTTTTAGATCACGAGGCGGGCTGCAGCTGGGCCTGCTTCCACCCCGACAACTACGAGAGGCCATCCTCCAAGCGGCGCCCCATCTTAAGGAGCCAGCGCGTACCCAAATCAGGGTACACCCGGTCAAGTATACCTGCACCGTAAGCACGCCCCTAAAGGATGACGCGCTCGCTCTGGTTCGGGTAAACACCACCACACACCAAGGCAAGGAATTCGCCGTAGCACCATACATAGCCCCGCCGGACGGAGCTGTACGCGGAGTCATCTCCAATGCTTATTGGAATGAGACCCCGTCAGAGCTCCAGCAAGACCTGCTCACCGGCAACCCAGACGCCCTCATCGTGGACGCCCGCCGAATGGGCTCCGCGCGTTCCATCTTAACTTTCCGGGCTGGACCTGTCCCACGCGCAGTTCTTTATGGAGGAGCCCTCCACAGATGCACACCGTACCGAGGCCATATAGACGCCTGCACGAACTGCCGCGTCCCAGGTCACCGGGCGGATGTGTGCGTTCATCCAAGGTCTCATAAGTGCCCCCGCTGCGGGCAGTCCCATCCCAAAGAAGATGTGCCCTCATGCACCCCCAGCTGCATTCTCTGCGGAGGCCCTCATATGACCGGAACTGGCAACTGTAAGGCACGGGGCCGTAAACTAGCGTCCCCGAAGAACGCTCTCTCTCCCCCTTCTTCATCGCGGCTTTGCCGCTGCGATCAACGCAGCACAAGCAACGGACGCAGCTCGACGCCTTCCCGGTCATCGTCTAGAACCAGACGGAATGACAGCACCAACTCCTCGCGTCTCACCTGGGCAGACCGCGTTTCTGGCAAGGCTACCCGTCATCCCCCACCACCCCAGTCCTCCCAGGCAGATCCGAGATACCAGGAGCTCAAGGCCTTGCGTGAAGAGGTAAGCCGCCTTTCCTTCCTCCTAAGCACCCCCGCCCCCTCCATGCCCCCTAAACCCGCACCCGCTGTCATTAACTCGACCCCATCATCCACAGACACTTCGAGCACCCCTCCCGCAAAGAAACAACGCACCACAGACGCCACACCCCCTCCCGTACCCTCAGAAATAGACGCTAAATTAGCAGCACTCGAAGCCAAATTGGACCACAAACTAAAAGAGCTAGACGCACGCCTCGAGGCCAGATTCAATCACCTGGCCGCCACGCTCACCGAAAAACTTGAGCAGCGCATGGACGCTATGCTTACCAAGATGATGGAGCTCTTGGAACATAATCTTAACCATCGCTTCACCCAACTTCAAACCCCCTCCACTCCCCCCATCCTTCCTCCGCAAGCACAAACCACCTATCCTGAGCCACACATACGAATTGACACCCGTCTTACTTCCATCCTCAATCCCCCTACCGCCATGGGGGGGAACAGTAATTATCTACCCATTTTAACTTGGAACTGCCGCGGCTTCCGGGCAAAGCGCGCGCCTCTGCAACTTCTCCTACCCACCATCACACCCACGCCCCACATACTACTTCTACAGGAGACTGCACACCAGGCAACCCTCCCCTGCTACACATCTACACACTCGGATACCAGTAACACACCCAGGGCGTCCACACTCATCCACCGCAGCCTCACCTACAAAACTCATCACATCACGTCTGAGACGCCCTGCGTGATCACAGAACTTATACATCACACACATTCACTTCCTTCTATATATATAGCAAACATATACCACCCCCCGTCCCAGCCGATGGCCCCGCTAGAATCACTTCTGCGAAAGCTACACCATCTAGCAGGGAAACATCCCCTACTAGACGGTGGGGACTTCAACAGTCAGCATACTGACTGGGGATACACAACCACGACACATCGAGGTCGCAGGCTCTGGTTGCTCTTGCAGAACCTCCAACCCACTGTGCACAACACGTTTCAGACGCCTACGAGGATCGGCAACAGTGTCAGCATGGACACCAGTCTGGACCTGACGCTGAGCCGTTCTATCCGCGGCGTTACCTGGAACAGAACACAACATACACTGGGCAGTGATCATTACATTATACAAATCACTGTCCCGTACAAAGCACCCCGTCACGCAAATACAACACACAAACTCATTAACTGGGAAGCCTTTCGCGCTGTACGCACCGCCCTCCCAGACACTCCCATCGCAGACATCGACGAATGGGTGCAGTCACTCAAGCATGACGTTCACCGCAACACGCGAGACATTGAAACTACAACCGAAACACCTAACCTTGAAACACGCCTAGCCCACCTCTGGGAGGCTTATCACAGCATCCTAGAACGCTGGAAAGGCAACAAACACAACAGAACGCTTAAGAAGCGGCTGGCCGCGCTGCAGACACACATCCAACAGCACTCTGAGGAGCTCTGCCGATCCACTGGGGACAGATATGTGACGGCATCGCCGGAAACCTGTCCAGCAAACGCGCATGGCAACTCCTCCGACACCTCGTTGACCCCACGCGCACCAAATGAGCAAACACAGCAACACGTGACACACCTCATACATGAACACATTGACGATACCGACACCCTTCTAGACACACTTCAAACCATGTACACATCTCCAGGCGGCCCTATACCTCTACCGCACTACACAGGACAAGCAAATCCAACACTCGACACCGACATCACGGAGACGGAAGTCAGAGCGGCCCTCCTGACTCTCCGCGCCAACTACGCACCTGGTGCAGACCAAATCACAAACTCCATGCTCCGTAATCTGGATGACCAATCGGTCACCCAGATTACGAAATACTTCAACCAGTGCTGGAGGGAGGGTAACCTCCCGCAGTCCTGGCGCCACGCGAAGGTAATATTCATACCTAAACCCAACAAACCACTTACACTTCAAAACCTTCGCCCTATTTCGCTAACATCATGCCTTGGGAAGCTCCTAGAGCATGTTGTGTTAGCGCGACTCACAAGTCACATGGCGGACAACAATCTTTACCCGCACAGCATGGTAGGATTTCGCCCCCATCTATCCGCACAGGACGCTATGCTGCAACTCTCACAGGACATTTTCGACCCCCTTCTTCCGGGTCACACCAAGCCAGTCTTAGCTTTGGATCTCTCCAAAGCTTTTGATCGCATTGAACATCAGGCGATCATGACTGCTCTATCCCCCTTGAATGTGGGTGCGCGCTCGTATGCCTACATTCAAGCATTCCTCACCGACCGCACAGCTGAGATACACTTCGGCCCTCTGTCTTCCCCCTCCTACACTCTTCAGAGTATCGGCACCCCTCAAGGGTCCGTCCTTTCCCCCTTTCTCTTTAACATTACCCTCATCCCCCTCGCCCGAAAATTGGCCACTATTCCCCACCTGATGCACACTCTTTATGCCGACGATACCACCCTGTGGACCACTCACAGCAGTGACGGAGACAGAGAACACCTTACAGGAAGCAGCCACCCTCAAACAAAACTACGCACGGACCATCGGACTGTCTTGCTCCCCAGAGAAGACCGAACTCTTCCTCATCCGGCCTAAGAACCACCGCTGCCCCCGCTCCCCCATTGCCATTGAACTGAATGGTGACCCGGTACCTGAGGTTGGAACCCTCCGTGCATTGGGCCTGCACATCCAGAACGATGGCAAAAACACCACCACCCTCAAGAAACTCAAGCAGGTTGTAGGCGCGATATCGCACCTCATCCGCAGGGTTTCGGGACGTCATAGAGGCATGAAGGAGCGCGACCTATGTCGCCTCATTCATGCCTTTGTCATCAGCCGTGTGTTGTACACTACCCCATACTTACACCTATCCAAACATGACATAAACGCTTTGGATGCTTTGATTCGCAAGGCATTCAAGGTAGCACTTCACCTTCCCCTGAACACACCCACAGACAGATTACTAGGCCTGGGCCTCCACAATACGATCGGGGAACTGGTGGAGGCCCACCGACAGGTCCAATACATCTGGCTCACACAAACCTCCACAGGTCGGTATATCCTGGACGCCCTCGGAATCAAAATAGCGGCCAACGACCCAACCCTCCTCGCCATCCCACGAACCCTTCACCGCGAGCTCTTCATCAGGCCGCTCCCGAGGAATATGCACCCGTCCCACCATGAGCAGCGCCGCAGAGCCCGTGCGAAGGCACTCCATCGTGCGTACGGCCCCCAGCCGGACGCCGTATGGGTGGACGGTGCCTGCACGGGTGATGAAGCGACAGCAGCTGTGGTGGACTCCTCTTTATCCGCCATCCTCACACTACCTCTCCCAAGTCCAAGAATTGGGACTTGAGCATAGTGGCGCCGAGGGAGCTCGGATGTGCCCTGAGAGCGGCAGCGAAGCTGACGAACGCGACTGCGGTGGAAGAAGACCTGGTGCGGGTCAATGAGAGAAACAACACGATGACGGTGAGCACGCGGTGTATGAATCGAAGTGGGGCATATGCGAATGTCAAGACGCTCAAGCTGGGCGGTCGTGACCTTGAGGTTTCGGCGTACGTGGCGGCGCCGGAGAACTCTGTGCGCGGAGTAATTTACAATGCGTGCAACGGATGCCCACTGGCAGAAATTCGCGCAGGATTCTTGAAGAAGAATGAAGACATGGAAATTTTGGATGCCAGACCTTTGGGCAAGTCAAAGGCGATTCAGATCACGTTCGGGGGAGAGCGCGTTCCCCGGCAAGTCATCTATTGGAACTGTCTGTACGCTGTGATCCCATATAGAGAGTTAGTCGAGACCTGCTATAACTGCAGACGAGTGGGACATCGGGCGGACGTTTGCTATCGTCCGAAGACTAATTTGTGTCGCCGCTGCGGGAAAGAACATCCTGCACCACCGGAGGGAGAGTCGCTGACCTGCACGCCGGACTGCATCGTGTGTCATGGGGCGCACAGCACGGGAAGTCGGAACTGCAAGTTTCGCCTAGCCCGTCAGCAGCCGACGGGTCTACAGCAGAGCAACGAGGACAAGAGCCAAACTGGCGAGGAGGAGCGGCGTTCGAGGCCCAGGAAGCGGTCATCTAGCGGTGCGAGAGGCGATAGCAAGAGCAGGGACCGGTCAGCTTCCTTCCCGCCACTGTCCGGACCCGAGCCTGGCAAAGGAGGAGGGCAAGGTTCCGGTCATGGAAGAAGCCCAAGTGCCACGAGGAAAAAGGTGAGCTGGCCCAACGCGGGCTCCCAAAATGAGACTGCTCGAGAGAAGGAGCTACAAAGGCAGGTGCTGCAGCAAGCCGAAACTATCAAAAAGATGGAAGCTAGGATAGCAGAGATGGAACGCGCGCTTAAAACCGGCAGAGTAGAAAGGGTACAGACGCCGTTGGCCCAAGCCCCACAGCAAGCGGCGCAGGCGAACGCTTCTCGCGTGGACGATAACACAGCTATGAAAGTGGAGAAAGTGGAGAATCGGAGGACGGTCAAAAGGTCACCTCCGGCAGATGAGGGAGCTCATGCAAAGAGAGTAGCAGAAACTTCGGCGGCGGACACGCCGCAGCCAGTATTTAAAGTCACTTGCCTTAAGAGGGACATGCTTACCCTTGCGGAGAGAGTAGGAAAAGTGGAAGAAAGACAGGATAGGTTGGAAGGCCGGATCGAGAAGATAGAAGCTAGACTAGGCAACATTGAGGAGCGTCTTGACGCCTTCACCAATGACATGCGGGGTTTCCAGACCCAGGTAATGGGCATGTTTAAACAGCTAAATGCTATGCTAGAGATTAGATTGCCTCCCGTAGTCGGCCAAGAGCCGATGTTAGTGAACCTACGGCCTCACCATGGCCCCTCGCCAGCAAATTGAGGTTTGGTAGTGGAACTGCAGGGGCTTCCGTCGCAAGCGGGGGAACCTGCAGTTGCACATACAAAATCTGGATAGTAAGCCGGACATTATAGCTTTGCAGGAGGCTAGCGGCTCGGTGAAATTACCGCGATTTAAGACATTTACACCACCAGAGATTGATCGAGGGGGCGTATCGAGCGTCTTCACGGCCGTGTTAGTCCATCGCAACACCACAGTGATTCAGCATACCATAGATAGCAGCAGGGAGGACTACGTCCTGCTGGAGATTTTGCCCAAAAGAAAGGACGATAAGAGTCTATTTGTTCTTAATGTATACTCTTCTCCAAAAGATAAGGGGGTGGGCTTGCCAGACCTTTTGATAAAGACGCAACGGCTAGCGGCTAGGTCTCAACTCATCGTGGTGGGAGATTTCAATGCGCCTCATCCGGAATGGGGCTACATCCGAGCCAGCCCGAAGGGAAATAAGCTTTGGCAGGTTGCCAAGGACCTGCGATGGACGATCTTGAACAACCCGCTAGATCATACCAGGATAGGCAACAGCGTAAGCATAGACACCTCTCCAGACCTCACATTTGTGAATGGTATCAGGGATGCAAAGTGGGTAAACACGAGACAGCCACTGGGAAGTGATCACTATATCCTTTCCACGATATTTAGTGCTGCTAAGCACAAAGACACGGTGAAAGGAGCTTGAGTGACGGACTGGGACCGATTTCGGCAATACAGGAATGACACAGTGAACGGGGAAATCGAGGACTTAGGAGCCTGGATTGACACACTCAAGCAGGCCGTGAAGTGTACCACAGAAGAGGTTCCGACGGAGGAGGAGGGCTTTACGGCTGACTCTATGTGGGAAGCACATGCGAGTCTCCTTCGGAGGTGGAGGAAACAAAGGCATAATTGTGTCCTCCGTAGGAAGATGGCCAAGCTAGAACGAGAAATCGAAACCTACACATTGGAGTTGCAGTGCAAACAGTGGGGGCAGATTTGTGACCGGATGAATGGGCAATTCGGATGCAAAAAAACATGGCAGTTATTGAGGCACCTTTTAGACCCGGCGGCAACCAAATCTGCGCAGAAGGAGCAAATGGATAGGTTAGTGCATCGGTATCAAGGCACGATTGGGGAATTTATACATGAACACCGAAGTCGTTACATAAACAGAGAGGCGGGCGGTTGCTTGCCGGATTACTCGGGAGAGGAAAACCTTGAATTGGATGCAGACTTTACGGTGGCGGAAGTGGAGTTTGCAATGGGCCAGCTTCGTACCACGTCAGCAGCGGGTCCGGACGGGGTTACTAATAAAATGCTGAGGAACCTGGATTTCAAGTCAGGGGGGGCACTCACGAATTTGATGAATAAATATTGGGCGGCCGGGGAGATTCCGCCAGAGTGGAAGCATGCTAGGATTACATTTATTCCTAAAGCAGGGAAGAAGCTCTGCATTGAGAATCTGCGTCCCATCTCGCTAACGTCGTGCTTGGCCAAATTGATGGAGCATGTAGTCCTGAACAGGCTTCAGGGTTATGTAGAGGATAATGAGTTGATACCTGAAACAATGATTGGCTTCAGGGCTAATTTATCAACGCAGGACGTCATGTTACAGCTCAAAAAAGACGTGGTTGATCCTGGGTACGGCACGGGCACCAAGGCTATCTTGGGGCTCGACCTCATTAAGGCCTTTGACAATGTTACCCATGAGGCAATATTGAGGAACCTATCGCACATAGGACCGGGGGGTAGAACCTTCCGGTACATCAGATCGTTTCTGGAGGGTAGGACTGCGGAGATTGTAGTCGGAGAAATGAAATCGGATCCCTTCCCATTGGGGGGCAGGGGGACACCGCAAGCGTCGGTATTATCGCCCTTCCTATTTAATCTCGCCTTGATCAAGATACCACCCAGGCTGCAAGGGATATCGGGACTTAAACATACATTTTATGCGGATGACATTACTCTATGGGTAACAAGAGGCAGTGACGCACAATTGGAAGAAACTCTACAACAGGCGGTGGATATTGTGGAGGAGCTAGCAGGGGAAGCAGGACTCTCGTGCTCTCAGCCCAAGTCCGAGCTTTTTGTGCTGAGGGATAAACCAAGAGGGATACATGCGAGGCACTATATGCCGCCACCACCTTTAGAGGTGAAAGTGGGGGGAGTATCGGTCGCTGAGGTGCAAACGATCAGGATCCTGGGTATGTATCTGCAGACTAACAGGAAGAATAGCGAGTCCTTGCAAAGGCTTAAATATACGCTCAATGCTACCGTGCGGCTAATCAGGAGAATCGCCAATCGTAAGAGAGGTGTTAAGGAAAAAGACTTGTGTAAGCTAGTGCAGGCATTTGTGCTCAGTAGAATAGTGTATGCGACGCCTTATTTGAAGTTGGACGCGGCGGAAAAAGGAAAGGTGGAGGCTATGATTAGGCAGGCGTATAAAGCGGCCCTTGGGTTGCCTCAGAATGCGTCTACCGAAAGGCTGCTGGGATTAGGGGTGCAAAACACCCTAGAAGAACTACGGGAGGCGCACTTGGTGATGCAGCTCGGTAGGCTTTCAGAAACAAAAGCAGGAAGGGACATATTAGAAAGGGTCGGCATTGGAGTTGACGTTCCAGCCGGTGACACGAAAATTCAGATGAGGTGGGAAATGCACAAGGGCTTGTACATAAAACCTTTGCCCAAGAACATGCATCCAATACATCATGAGGACCGCAGGAAGGCAAGAGCCAAAGCTTTACATGCCAAGTACGGGAAGTACAAGGGGGCAGTCTGTGTAGATGTCGCCGAGTATAAGGACAAGGATGCATTTGCAATTGCGGTGGTGGACGGGCGGGGACGCTTGACCGCCTCCGGATCAGTCAGAACCCGCTCCCCAGAAACTGCAGAGGAAGCGGCGATAGCACTAGCTATGACTAGTAATAATGCTGACCTGATCTTCAGCGATTCAAAAACAGCCATCCGAAATTTGGCGAGGGGCAGAATATCTGTCACAGCGGCGCGGTTGCTGAATCGGGCCACGGAGCGAGGGATTACGGAGGCGGAAATTGTCTGGGTACCTGCACACTCTGGGAACCCTGGGAACGAGACGGCTCATATGAATGCTCGAGGTTTCGTCAGCCGAGTAGGTGAGCCGGACGTCCCGGGAAGGTCCACGAGAGATGGGCTGGTATTCTTTCATGACATTACTAATCATTTCAGACTTGAGCGGAGGATTTACCCACCCCCGGACAAGCAATTGGTGAAGGCGCAGGAATGCGTCTGGCGACGATTGCAGACTAGATGTTTCTTCAACCCATACGTGTTGAGCAAAATCTACCCGGACATTCAGCCGGAGTGCAAATGGTGTCACGAATTGGCAACATATGACCACATATAATGGAGCTGTAGCATAGCACCGCCACCGGCGGACATTATGCGTGATCCTTCCCTCGAGCAGTGGGAGGCCGTGTTGGCCAGCTCAGACCCGGTCGTCCAGACCAGGGCCGTGGAGTGGGCCACCCAGGTCGCCGTCAGCCATGGGTTGATGGCCATCTAACACGGAATCGTCCACACATGCTCTCTGACGAAAATAAAGTTTTTCCATTCATCCATCCCCATCAGGCCGCTCCCGAGGAATATGCACCCGTCCCACCATGAGCAGCGCCGCAGAGCCCGTGCGAAAGCACTCCATCGAGCGTACGACCCCCAGCCGGACGCCGTATGGGTGGACGCTGCCTGCACGGGTGATGAAGCGACAGCAGCTGTGGTGGACTGCTCTTTATCTGCCTTCCTCACACTACCTCTCCCTCCAGACACGTCCCCAGAGGCTGCATAGGAAGCAGCCATTGCTCTTGCTATAACCCGCACGGAAGCCCGGTACATTTTAATCGATTCTAAAACTGCGATTCAAAATTTTGCTCGAGGCCGAGTCCATGTCCCTGCTTTTGGCATACTGGACTCGCCCGATGCCCCCCCGCCCCGCCAAGTGGAGCTGATATGGGTGCCCGCGCACTCCGGGAATACCGGAAACGAGGCCGCCAACCTTTTAGCCCGAGGTTCTTTAAACCGGGCTGAGGTGGCCTCTGATCGGGGATTCACGAAGGAGCGCATGCACTCATTCAGTGAGTTGACCCAGGCGCACAGAGCCTTACGCCAGCTCTACCCCCCCTCCCCACCCCTCCCTAGATAACAAACACGCAACACTCTGGCGCAGACTACAGACACACACACTCCCTTCACCCCTTACCCTAGCCCATTATCATCCCTCCTTCCCCACTCCGGCATGCACTCTATGCCCAGAACCCTTCGCTTCTTCCCTCCACATCCTTTGCCTCTGGCCGGCGGACCCTCCCCCGCGGGACCTAGAGAACCTCAAGACCTGGGAGGACTGAGAGACCCTGCTGCGCTCGGAGGACCCGGCCGTACAGACCATCGCCACCGGCCGTGCTGCCAGTGTTATGGACCTTCGGAACATAAACACTTGAGTGCAGTGGGGTCGTGCGGGGACCCTGGGGCGTGCCCCGAATTCCTCTGTAAATAAAGTTTTCTCTGCCTCTCTCTCTCTCTTTGCTTAAAACCAATTTTCATTTCATTTTCCTTAATGCCCTTACAGCGCGGTGCAGGTGTCCACCGAGGTATGAGAGGGAGACAAGCGTCAGTTTCTTTCATTAAAACTAATTTTCCTTTATTTTCCTTCCTTTACGGCGCGGTCGGGTGTCCACAGAGATAGGAGAGATCATCGTTTTCCTTAAAACCAATTTTTATTTCATTTTTCTTCTCTTACGGCACGGTTCGGGTGTCCACCGAGATATGAGAGACAGGCGTCGTTTCCTTTCCTTCGGGCATGGCGTCGCGCCGAACGGGTTCCGGGGACCCCCTTGCAGCGCTGGAACACGCTGTCGCGTCGCCCTCTCAAGGACTGAGCTTAAGCATCCTCCAGGTTTAAATTCTGCCATGCCCTGGGGCACTGGGGCATATCTCTAATTATTTGTTCGAGTGTAGCGGTATGACCGCAGAACCAACGCCCCCTAGACGAACTTTCGTCTAGGTGGTGTTGGCAGAACTCGCAGGGCTCCTCTCCTGCGCAGCTCGCCCAGAGGGGGGATGCGAAGTTTCTAGCCTGGAGTCTTCTCCAGTCAGAGGCCACAGCCGGTCTAAGGGATCTATCTGGAGGAGGACTGATCATTCTGCTCTTTTATTGCGAAAGCAATACTACGCCAGGCGTCGCCTCTTCGCGGTACCGCAGCCTACCCCAGGCAGCATAAACCATTGGCCCAATATTGGGAGTCTGTTGGCTATGTGTGGCCCTATACAGGGCCAATGTTGCCTTCATTGTCCCCATATTGGCACTGCCACAATGTGCCATTTCCAACATTGGCCCTACTTGTCCGATGTTTTCCCCATATTTGCAATGCCGCTTAGTTACACCTCCAACGATGGCCCTACTTGTCCGATGTTTTCCCCATATTGGTAATGCCACTTAATTACACCTCCAACGATGGCCCTAAATGTCCGCTGTCATCCCCATATTGGCAGTGCCGCCTCATTACACCCGCAACGATGGCCCTACTTGTCCGCTGTTTTCCCTGTATTGGCAGTTCCGCTCCACGACACACCAAAGGATGTCCCTGTGATTATCTGTGGTTATTTCTCTCAATCCGTTTTTTTTCAATATTCGGACTTGTTTATTTATTTATTTTTTATGACCAACAACAGCGCTAGCGTCGAACTCTGACGCGAAATTACAATAAAAAGCGCGATGTAATTGATCGTTCGAAAGTGAGCAGAGGTCAGATTCATTCACGAAGGTATACGAATTTTGAAAAGCGGCGTCTTTTGTAATTATGGTATGCGAAGAAAAAAAGAAAGAGAGAAACAGGTGCCACAATCAAGAACATGAAATTTCGATTCGAGGAATGGTATAATAACGCACTAATTAACGTACTGCCTCGCATATCTCTCGCATACCTCTCATACCACAGCCCCCGATTATAGGTTGCCGGTTCAAATTCGTGTCTCAAGATATAGGCTCAACTTAACTAATAAGTTTATGCTGCACGAAACGCTGAATCGTATGACACAATCCGGAACACAATGCCTCACCCACAGGATGCTCACCCTAGAAAAAACAAATAAAGCGCTTTTTCCTCTACTACAATTTAACTAGGTCACACATTATTGCGTGGCGCATTTGGAGAGAAGAAACGATCTGAGTAAAACGGGATTTTGGTTTTGTCGCAAATAAACAGTTGACGTGAACAACTTGCTGCACATTTACTGCGTGAAGAAGCAGCAGACGGGAAAGAAAATGTAGATGTATGTTAGATTTAAAAAAAAATAAGCGAACAAACCGCTCTGCTTCCTGAAGCCGCGAAACTAAGGTGGCTAGGTTTTTTTAATGTCGCATATTGTTTTGTTATTCTGCTGTGCTTTTTGGGTATTCTATAACGACGGCTCTAGCATGCGTTTTTGCTTTAAATTATCACGCTTATCAAATTAAAGATCGGAACTTTTTCCCGGTCGCATTTTCACTAGTTTTTTTTGCCTTTTCATTGCGCGTATCTTTAATACCAATGACCCATAACAGGTGCATTGCTGAGTAGCGCGCCGCGTCATTTCGAGCTAGCGCAGACACGCACGGGTGGGCCGCATGACTATGGCTTAGACCGACCTGCCTACACTGGTGTGTACAAAATGTAGGGTATTCGTCGCTCTAGAAGCGAATCATTGGATTATATTGATGAATGGTGTTGCTTGGACGCATGCCATCCTACTTTGTCCGCCACAAGTATCATATATGAAACACTCAAAGAACACGCATTGTTCCCGCTAATTTTATTTATTGTTTTATATTTCCGGTATTTTCATAGTATATTTCCGGTATTTTCATAGTAAAATACCAGGCGTACGAGAAAAAGCGGAATTCCTGGTCCCAGCGCACTTTAACCATGTTGTCTCGGAATTAATCACCCATGGACTATCGGAAGAGTGATTTCGTGTGGTTTTCAAGTAAGATTTCCGTCTGCCCCGTTACATGCATGCCAAGCGGCATCGATAATCTGCTTACTTAAAAAAGTGTATTCGGTCTCCTGCGTTCAGCGCATCTCGCAAAACTGTGCAAGCCGTCTTTGCATGGAATATTATATTTCATAGCGAAAAAAATTGCTCATAGCTGTTCAATGGGGAGGAGCTGCTACCACCTGTGCCATGCTTTGCTGGAACAAAAAGGCAAACAACCAGCTCGCAATAGACATGTAATTTTGATAGGAAATATAAAAATAGATTGATTTGTATTAAACACTATATTTATCTCTTTTTGTGACTTTTAATATGTATTTGAGGGTGTGACACGGCAAATTGGGATTAGAAATTAGTAATACGGTGGAAAAAAATTGGTAAAGTTCAACATTTTGCTATTAGTGTGGGGATTTATATCAAGAGTCATTTAGAAATTATACTTTCAACATATGTTGCGAGTACCTTCTCGCACACTGCGCGCCACTAAGATCAATGTGTTATTTTATTTCTTGTCTTTTTTCTGCGATGGTTGTACTTACACTCATGCACCTCTTTGCAGCTGCGATGTACAGCCAGGTCATCGTGCAAGAGCTTGGCGAGGAATTTGTTTCAAGGGACTGCAACAGTTCTCTTACAAGAAGAGTGCAACGATTAGTGCCGATATGACTCATCGATTCAGCGGCTCCGGCACAGTGCATTTCACGATGTACTGGCACCGTAGATGCAATAAATTTCGTTCTTTGAATCCGTTCTTTCTTTTTTGTATGTCTGCTGACTGCTTATAAGTAAAATGTTACACATACAAGCTCTGGCTGGTGGAAAACAAGCGGTATATGTCTGCATTGTTGCTGGCCAGCAAGAGGTGTGGTACAAAACTAGGTGGGACCCCCGATCGCATACAATTTCCCACTGGCCTTGCAATTGATGTGCCACCTATAAAAGTTAGATCAAGGGTGGAAAAGTGGGCGCAAGTCGGAGCGAACCTGGGGCTATTATTGATACTGGCGGAATGTGGCCATACTATTGGCGCGAATTTCGGGCCATTATTGACAGATCGACTGAATGTGGGCATACTATTGGCGTGAATGTCGTACCATTATTCATAGATTGGCTGAATATGGGCATAGTATAGGCACGAATGTCGGACCATAATTAATAGATTGGCTGAACATGGGCATAGTCTTGGCACGAACGTTGGCCATTTGTGGATGACTGGCTGAATGTTGGGTCAATGCTGGTAGCTAGACTGGCTGAGTATAGGCACAATCTTGGCATGAATGAAGGGCCATTGTTGGAAAAAGTCTCGGATTGCTCAAATGCCAGTGTAGGACCAATATTCATGCCAATTTCAGCCACTCTTTTGCCACTGTTGGACCAATCAATTTGTGCTGCTTGGGACCCTTCATGGTCTGTGGTCGGATATGCGACTACTGACTTCATACCAGAGCAAGAGATGGGGCACTAGGTAGGCTCTCCAGTGCGACGCAGCTTCGCGGCCGAACGAGAGTTGGCGGTCGGTCATGCGACTACTGACATCAAACCAGAGCGAGAGATGGGGCACCAAGTCGGCTCTTCAGCGCGCCGCAGCTAGAACTTCGCGGCCGCTCGACCACCTGCGACCACTTGCGTCATCGTTCACTACCATCTTTCTACCTTCCTTTAGGCGAGGTTCGGGTGTCCACCGAGATATGCGAGAGAGATACATTTCCTTCCCTCAAAAACCAATTTACCGTCGAGCAAGGCATAGAGCCGAATGGGCGATGGCGTTCCGGGGACTTCCTGGCAGCGTTGCCAGACGCTTTCGCGTTCCACTCTTAGAGACGAAGCTTAACATCTAAACCGCACATCAGTGAGACAAGCAGCAACACTGTGCTTTCATTTCGTGGGTACACACAGACATTAACAATGTGCACCACCCATAAGCGAAACAGATAGCGTACCCAAGGGGGTATTGCTTTCGCAATTACCTAGGCTTAACCACAGCTAAGCCCCAGCAATTTTTCTGATTGTCGGTGACGCTATTAAAAGTGTTGGCTACCTGTTTAGTGCTGAAGTCGTTTGAGCTGTCCACGGCTCTCAGGGCTAAAGAGCAGCGGGCGAGCCTGTGGGCGGCCTCGTTTGCAACTAGGCGCGAGTGGGCTGGCATCTAGTTGATTAGAATATTGTGGGCTGGCATGAGGCCGCGCAGATATTTAGCCGCCATCTCGTGGATACGCCCCTCGCTGTAATTTCTCATTGTGGCTTTACAGTCCAGTAGCTTACTACATATTTGGTACCTGGCTGAGTTAGAGCGATCGCTGTTGCTGCCTCCTCCGCCACGATCGGTGTTAAGTCTAGGTGCCATTCAACGCGTATAATTGTCCGATACGCCATTGCTTTCGCTCTTTAACCAGGTTAACCAGTACTTAAACCGCAGCTAATTTTTCTATGCGAAAGCATTGTTGGACTACTGGACCACAAAATCCGCCTGTTGGCATGAAGGCTCTAAGAGTCAGGAGAAAGGCCCATAACTGGCTCCCAGGGTCAGTGGACACAACTGCCGTTTGAGCTACGAAGCACTAGACATAGGTGCGCTGGCATTGACTACCCTGTTGCTGTAACGCGGGTGGCGCTGCTTGCCAATGGGGCCCCAGAATAGGGGCTCCACCTAGTATTGTGAGGGAAAATGGCCAATAGGGCCCTACCCCAATCACCTCTCCTTAAAAAAAAAGAGTTCATAGAAGATGTTTTCACAACCGCACCAATAACCCGTCGGCGTTCACTGGGTTCTTTGTGGTTGTTGAGAACGTTTTAAGCCGGAAGCCTTTAATGCCTCCTCGTTTTAAGCAGGAGTTGTCGACAGAAATGGCACGCTTTTCAATTGGTCGATATGGTCGTGACGGCACATTGCGCGAATTTCAAACGGGGCCAATTGTATTTTGGCTAGTAACCATGAGGGTAGAAGACAAGCAAGAGCCAAAGCCTTACATAACAAATACAGACAGTGCGCTGGAACACTTTATGTAGATGCGGCAGAATACAAAAATACCAATGCCTTTGCAATTGTGGTTGTGAACGAGAATGGTGACCACATCGTCTCGGCGACAATCAAAACGAAATCCTCTGAAACGGCAGAAGAGGCGGCTATAGCCCTCGCCCTAGCGCATACCCAAGGGAGCATCATCTTCAGCGATTCCAAAATGGGTATCAATAATTTCGCTAAAGGGCGAATTACAAACACCTCCCTTAGAATCCTTAACGCAACCAAATTCTCACCAAATTATTCCCAATTGATATGGGTCCCAGCCCATTCGGGGAATCCGGGGAACGAGCCAGCCCACAATAAAGCCCGAGGTTTCGTCGACCGGGCAGTGGATGAGTCTGGCTCCCTGAATTTCACGAAGTACTCCATGATCACATATCATGATCTCACCAATCATTTTAAACTAGAGAGGAGAATTTTCCCCCTCCAGACAAAAGACTTACTAAAGAACAAGAGGTTACGTGGCGTCGTCTACAGACGAGATCGATACGCACCCCATCACTCCTCGCGCACATTTATCCAGATCTTTACAACCCAAACTGCAAACACTGTGGCCAACGTGCTACCTACGATCACATCCTGTGGGACTGCAAAATAGAGCCACCTCCGGGTGATCTAGTTACAGCTCCTTCTCTCGAGCGGTGGGAGACCGTGCTGGCTACCTCTGAGCCCAGAACGCAAGTTTTGGCGGTGGAGTGGGCTGACAAAGTCGTCGAGGGTTATGTACTCTCGACCACTTAACGCGACCTCTTGCCAAGCTCTTCCCGGCGAATAAAATGTTTTGCAATCAATAGTAACCATGCAACCAATTAAAGGGATCGTAGTGATACTAAATGTAAGCGGGAATGAGTTTAGTTAATTGCTTCTTTACCCAAATTAACCTTTCTAGTCAGGCCAGATAAATAAAATCGAGTAGGAAATTGGTCGAGTTCGGGAATCGAGCCCCGGTCTCCGGAGTGCGAGACGAGCATGCTAACCACTCCGCATGCCAGCTCGATGTTTTGGAATGCAAAAATGGCTGAGGCTTAACTTGGTTAAGCCTGGAGAATGCGAAGCATCATCGTGTCGCGTAATTTGGAGGCGCACAACCACAGCGACGGCGCGAGGTGGGCCCCCGTTTCTCCACTGTCGTGACGTCATCGTGTTACGTGGTGTGACGTCATGTAGCACGTGATTTGGAGGCGCATAACCACGGTGAAGGGCTGAAGTGATAGCTAAAGTAGTATGCTTCGCATAAAAAGGCCCGTCTAGTGAAATACGGCGCCTTCGTTCACTCTCATCTTCCTCCCTTCCCGTTACGGCGCGGTTTAGGTGTCCACCAAGATCTGCGAGACAGATACATTTACTTTGCTCAAAAAACAATTTACCGACGAGCCAGCCGTAGAACCGAACGGCCGATGGCGTTCTGTGGACACCCTGGCAGCGCTGCAAGACGCTGTCGGGTTTCACTCTTACAGGCGAAGCCTAACATTTTAACAACGCATCAGTGACACGAGCAGCAACACCCGATTTTAGGCTTTCGCCTGACCGCACTTTAGGTCAACAAAGTGCTATCCCTGAATTTTAGACTCCGTCGATTTTGAGGAAAGGAAAGGTGCATGGCTGGCATCCAGAGGCATTGGAAACCTCATTCGCGTTTTGAGGTACTTGCCTGCGGTGTCCACTTGAAAAAAAATTCAGGGGACACTTTGGCTTTCTAAAGTGCTACACGGCGAAAGCTTTTCCTGGCGCACTTTGTTTTTGTTTATTTTTTAGATTTCATATTTTGTTTTTCTGTTATTATATTTTATTTTTATTTTTGTTTCTTTTCTTTCTTTAATTTTTATTCTTCACATTTTTTCATTTTGCTTATTTCTGTATCTTTTATTTTTATTGTTTCATTGTTTTTTTTTCATTTTTTTGTTTCCTCTATTTTTTCTATTTTTATTTATTATTTTGTTTATTATTTATTATTTATTTATTATTTTGCGAAAGGTCGCCCTCACTACCGACACACCCGAGGTGGACAAACATCTCTCACACTTTTCGGACGCCAGACGGGGCCTACTAAAAGGTGGAAAAGGCAAAAACATAATAGGCGGCTCAAGCGTAAGATCGCTAAGGTCACTAAACAAGCCGAAGAATATGCGACGGAGCTCTTGAGGCGCGACTGGGACCAAAAATGCAACGAACTGCAGGGGACTCTAGGTTGGGCCAAGACATGGGCCTTGCTAAGGGCTCTCATAGACCCAACCGCGACAAAATCCGAAACACGTAACACGACCCGCAGGATCGTGCACCAATTTCAAGGCACTGACAAGGAAATGCTACAGAACATCAAGCAGCGTTACATCGGCAATGCAACACACGCCGGCAGCAGCTTGCCACAGACGGGCGAAGCGAATCCTGCAGTGGATGAACCCCTTTCCCATCGAAGAAGTCAGACACGCTGTAATGTCCGCCACAAAGAACACAACACCAGGGAAGAATGGCATCATCAATGCATTGATGAGGAATCTGGATGACAATTCAATCAAAAGATTCAAGGCATTCATCAATAAACACTGGGAACAGGGGACCCTCCCGAACGACTGACGACATGCGGAAATAATAATGATTCCGAAGTCCGGAAAGACTCCAGAACTGGAAAATCCTAGACACATTTCGTTAACATCATGCTAGAGCAAAGTGTACGAGAGAATTTTACATCACAGGTTCCAGAGCAACCTTGAGGACAACAAACTCATGCCGCACACTGTGTTTGGATTCCGAACATACCTATCAACATAAGACGTTCTCCTGCAGATCAAGGAGGAGGTCCTTACTGCCGTCCCAAAATATGAAGAAAACATCTTGCTCGCTCTGGATCTTAAAGCGGCCTTCGACAACGTCAGTCACAGGGCTGTGCTGGAGGGGATCAGCAAACTGGGTAGCGGGCAGAGAATATTCACCTATGTGAAAGCCTTTCTGACCAATAGAAACGCTACCATTCGGATAGGAGGCATCAGGACTGACACCTTCAACTCCCTCAAAAAAAGGAACACCGCAAGGCTCTGTGCTATCCCCTATGCTTTTTAACATCGCGATGATTGGCTTAGCAAGGACGCTCGGAGAAATTGAAGGAATCAGGCATGCCACCTATGCAGATGATATCAAATATGGATGACAAGGGGATCCTTAGGAGAAAAACAAGAGCTTCATCAGCGAGTAGCAGACACGGTAAACGCATACGCCCGACACTGCGAACCTGTATGCTCCCCTGAAAAATCCGAGGTGCTCAGAGTCTACAGAAAAGGGTATGATCTGCAGAACTCCATAGATATCTACATAGGAGAAATGATGATTCTGAAAGTATGGAGAGTTCGGATCCTTGGCATGTGGATCCAAAGCAACCGTCGTATTGATCACACGATCAGACAGCTAGCAAATACCACAGCACAAATCACCAGGATGATTGCAAGAGTTTCCAACAGAAGAAAAGGTATGAAGGAGGAAGACATATGTAGGCTAGTACAGGCCCTCGTGGTCAATGGGGTCTTATACGGCGTCCCCTACGAAACACCCCTCGAGCAAGAAAAAGAGCTGTTGGAGGCAATTCTTAGCAAAGCATATAGTTGCGCTCTCGGACTGCGGGTCAACACTTCGACGGAGAAATTCCTTAAACTGGGCATAAACAACACAGAACAAGAACATATCGAGGCCCACCTTCTCGCGCAGAAAACAAGACTGATGCTGTCCGCAACAGGCAGAAACACGCTGCGGTTGCTGGGCATGAGGGACGCTTTGAAAGAAATCAATAGCACAGCGAGCGTTCCAAATGAAATCAGGAGGATCATTGAGATCAGTCCGATTCCAAAAAACATGCATCCAGATATACATAAGGCGAGAAGAAAGGCAAGATCTGAATTCCATGCAAGAAGCTTCGCCCGGGCAAAAGACGTATTACATGTTGACGCAACAACATACAAACACCGATATGGCTTGGTAGCCAGCGTGGTGGATCACCAGCTCAGGGAAATCAACTGCGCTTCGATAAAAACCAACAACATCCTCGAGGCTGAGGAAGCAGCAATTGCACTCGCCATCACCCAGCAGAGTGACGAGCCCCATGCACACATCATTACAGACTCGCAAGAGGCGTGCAGAAGGTACAGCAGTGGACGAATATCCACTGCAGCCATTCACATACTCAAAGCGAGGAAATTACCTTTGCGAGGTGCTCCATCGCGTGGACACCAGGCCATGAGGCTGTCAAAGGGAACCAATGTCCCGACGGCAACGACCGAGCGTACGCCAACCGGAAGGCACGCACCGAAGGGGAATTGGACGCGGTCACTAGACGGTATGGAGCCATCTTAGAACACCTCCGAGTCCTCAGGAGGACCTACCTCCCCCCTCACAAAGGCCTTAGTAGAGGGCAGTCGGCTGCCTGGAGAAAACTGCAGCCTAATGCATACCCCAATCTGAGTTTACTAAGCAAAATCTATACTTCCGCATATGACAACAAATGCCCGCTATGTGGTGAACACCCAACGCTTTACCACATTACATGGGCCTGTCAGAAAATGCAGGCAACGCCGATAAACAACACATCAACACCGGAGCAGTGGGAGGCTGCACTGTCCAGCTCGAAGCCTGAAGTGCAGCTCAAGCTGATTGACAGGGCTTGCAAAACTGCAAAGGCCACTGGGGCCCTGGACTGAGGGCACCACCTACGCTGAGACAACCCCTGTAACAATAAAGTTTTTCATTCATTCATTCATTCATTCATTCATTCATTCATTCATTCATTCATTCATTCATTCATTCATTCATTCATTCATTCATTCATTCATTCGATGTGCCTTTATAGGTGGTCGAAATTTCCGGAGCCCTCCACTACGGCGTCTCTCATAGCCTTAGTCGCTTTAGGACGTTAAACCCCATAAAACCAAACCAATCATGATCAAACCTTGAGCATTCTTGCCGGAGTGGTAGCGTCTCAGCTTCAAATGCTAAAGGCCCTGGTTCGATTCCCAACCTCGACGCAGTTTCTTTTTAAGCAGTGACGCCGAAACGCGGACAAATTTGCACGACGTGGCTGCCGACGCGGCTGCTAACGACAGTATGAGGCATTAAAGGCTCTCTCGCCTTAAAAATTGTGCTGCGATGGCTCAGTGGTTGCGGCGCTCGGCTACTGATAAGGAGTACACGGGTTCGAACCCGACCATGGCGGCAGCGTTTCGGGGGAGGCGAAGCGTCAAAGCCGCCCGTGCGCTGTGCGATGTCAGTGCAGGTTAAGATCGCCAGTCGGTCAAAATTATCCGGAACAATCCACTACAGCACCTTGCAGAGCACAGCTCTTTGGTACCCGCTTCAACTGCCCTCTTGGAACAGTGGACACCTCAAACGGGCTTTAAGCTACGTGCTGGTAGTGAAAGATGTGCGCTGCACGCGTTGGCTTTGACAAAGTAAATTGGTAAGTTGGTTTTTGAGGAAAGAAAATGGCGCAGTATCTGTCTCACATACCTCGGCAGAAACCTGAACCGTGCCGTAAGGGACGGAGGAAGCTGGGAGTGAAATAAGAAAGCGAGAAAAAAGTGCCGTATTGGAGGTCTCCCAAATATTTTCGACCACCTGGGGATCTTTAACGTACAGTGACATCGCACATTACACGGGCGCCTCTTGAGTTTCGCCTCCATCGAAACGCGGCCGCCGTGGTCGGGTTCGAACCCCGGCACTCCGGCCTGGTAAACGAGCGCCTTGCCACTAAGGCACCCGCGGTTGTGCCATTTTAAGGAAATGAAGTCCGCATCACTGTCTCCTTCGGTCAGTGGACGCCAGTATCGCGCTTAGAGGTATGTACGTGGGGCAATGAGAGAGAGATGTGGGCTGCAGGCAATGCCTAAGTTGCGCCAGAAACGCGGCGCCGAGGCCATAGGCTGACGGCGTTAATTGTGTTATTAGCGTTGACGTTGACAACGTTTTACGCTTCCATCAATTTAAAGAGAGAAAGTGCGCCTCATTCGCGCTTCTAGTTACATGGGGGTATGAGAGAGAAATGTGGGCTGCAGGCATAGGCAACGTTTTGCCGGAAAAGCGGCGCTGAAGCCGTAGGCCGTCGGCGTTCAAGGCGTCGGCGTTGACGACGCTTTACAATTCGATCATTTTAAGAAAAGGAAGTGCTGGCAACTGGCTCCCTGGTTCAGTGGACGCCTGAATTGCGCTTATTGGTACATGGAGTGATGAGAGAGAGATGTGGGCTGCATGCGTTAGCGCTGACAACGATGAGCGTACTCTCGCGATCAGCCATTAACTGCCACCTGCCAGGGTGGCAGAGCGGGTGGGGAGAAAGAGAGAGAGAAAACTTTATTTACAGAGGAATTCGGGGCACGCCCCAGGGTCCCCGCACGACCCCACTGCACTCAAGTGTTTATGTTCCGAAGGTCCATAACACTGGCAGCACGGCCGGTGGCGATGGTCTGCACGGCCGGGTCCTCCGAGCGCAGCAGGGTCTCCCAGTCCTCCCAGGTCTTGAGGTTCTCTAGGTCCCGCGGGGGAGGGTCCGCCGGGCAGAGGGAAATGATGTGGAGGGAAGAGGAGAAGGGTTCTGGGCATAGAGTGCATGCCGGAGTGGGGAAGGAAGGATGATAATGCGCCAGGGTAAGGGGTGAAGGGAGTGTGTGTGTCTGTAGTCTGCGCCAGAGTGTTGCGTGTTTGTTATCTAGGGAGGGGTGGGGCGGGGGGTAGAGCTGGCGTAAGGCTCTGTGCGCCTGCGTCAGCTCACTGAATGAGTGCATGCGCTCCTTAGTGAATCCCCGATCAGAGGCCACCTGAGCACGGTTTAAAGAACCTCGGGCTAAAAGGTTGGCGGCCTCGTTTCCGGGATTCCCGGAGTGCGCGGGCACCCATATCAGCTCCACTTGGCGGGGCGGGGGGGCATCGGGCGAGTCCAGTATGCCAAAAGCAGGGACATGGACTCGGCCTCGAGCAAAATTTAGAATCGCAGTTTTAGAATCGCTTAAAATGTACCGGGCTTCCGTGCGGGTTATAGCAAGGGCAATGGCGGCTTCCTCTGCAGCCTCTGGGGACGTGTCTGGAGGGAGAGGTAGTGTGAGGATGGCGGATAAAGAGGAGTCCACCACAGCTGCTGTCGCTTTATCACCCGTGCAGGCAGCGTCCACCCATACGGCGTCCGGCAGGGGGCCGTACGCTCGATGGAGTGCCTTCGCACGGGCTCTGCGGCGCTGCTCATGGTGGGACGGGTGCATATTTCTCGGGAGCGGCCTGATGAGGAGCTCTCGGTGAAAGGTTCGTGGGATGGCGAGGAGGGTTGGGTCATTGGCCGGTATTTTGATTCCGAGGGTGTCCAGGATATACCGACCTGTGGAGATTTGTGTGAGCCTGATGTATTGGGCCTGTCGGTGGGCCTCCACCAGTTCCCCGATCTTATTGTGGAGGCCCAGACCTAGTAATCTGTCTGTGGGTGTGTTGAGGGGAAGGTGAAGTGCTACCTTGAATGCCTTGCGAATCAAAGCATCCAAAGCGTTTATGTCATGTTTGGATAGGTGTAAGTATGGGGTAGTGTAGAGCAGACGGCTGAGGACAAAGGCATGAATGAGGCGACATAGGTCGCGCTCCTTGATGCCTCTCTGACGTGCCGAAACCCTGCGGATGAGGTGCGATATCGCGCCTACAACCTGCTTGAGCTTCTTCAGGGTGGTGGTGTTATTGCCATCGTTCTGGATGTGCAGGCCCAATACACGGAGGGTTCCAACCTCAGGTACCGGGTCACCATTCAGTTCAATGGCAATGGGGGAGCGGGGGCAGCGGTGGTTCTTAGGCCGGATGAGGAAGAGTTCGGACTTCTCTGGGGAGCAAGACAGTCCGATGGTCCGTGCGTAATTTGGGTGAGGGTGGCTGCTTCCTGTAAGGTGTTCTCTATGTCTCCGTCACTGGTGTGAGTGGTCCACAGGGTGATATCGTCGGCATAAAGAGTGTGCTTCAGGTGGGGAATAGTGGCCAATTTTCGGGCGAGGGGGATGAGGGTAATGTTAAAGAGAAAGGGGGAAAGGACGGACCCTTGAGGGGTGCCGATACTCTGAAGAGTGTAGGAGGGGGAAGACAGAGGGCCGAAGTGTATCTCAGCTGTGCGGTCGGTGAGGAATGCTTGAATGTAGGCATGCGTGCGCGCACCCACATTCAAGGAGGATAGAGCAGTCATGATCGCCTGATGTTCAATGCGATCAAAAGGTTTGGAGAGATCCAAAGCTACGACTGCCTTGGTGTGACCCGGAAGAAGCGGGTCGAAAATGTCGTGTGAGAATTGCAGCATAGCGTCCTGTGCGGATAGATGGGGGCGAAATCCTACCATGCTATGCGGGTAAAGATTGTTGTCCGCCATGTGACTTGTGAGTCTCGCTAACACAACATGCTCTAGGAGGTTCCCAAGGCATGAGGTTAGCGAAATAGGGCAAAGGTTTTGAAGTGTAAGTGGTTTGTTGTGTTTAGGTATGAATATTACCTTCGCGTGGCGCCAGGACTGCGGGAGGTTACCCTCCCTCCAGCACTGGTTGAAGTATTTCGTAATGTGGCTGATCGATTGGTCATCCAGATTACGGAGCATGGAGTTTGTGATTTGGTCTGCACCAGGTGCAGAGTTGGCGCGGAGAGTCAGGAGGGCCGCTCTGACTTCCGTCTCCGTGATGTCGGTGTCGAGTGTTGGATTTGTTTGTCCTGTGTAGTGCGGTAGAGGTATAGGGCCGCCTGGAGATGTGTACATGGTTTGAAGTGTGTCTAGAAGGGTGTCGGTATCGTCAATGTGTTCATGTGTGAGGTGTGTCACGTGGTGCTGTGTTTGCTGATTTGGTGCGCGTGGTGTCAATGAGGTGTCGGAGGAGTTGCCATGCGCGTTTGCTGGGCAGGTTTCCGGCGATGCCGTCACATATCTGTCCCCAGTTGGATCGGCAGAGCTCCTCAGAGTGCTGTTGGATTTGTGTCTCCAGCGCGGCCAGCCGCTTCTTAATCGTTCTGTTGTGTTTGTTGCCTTTCCAGCGTTCTAGGATGCTGTGATAAGCCTCCCAGAGGTGGGCTAGGCGTGTGTCAATGTTAGGTGTTTCGGTTGTAGTTTCAATGTCTCGCGTGTTGCGGTGAACGTCATGCTTGAGTGACTACACCCATTCGTCGATGTCTGCGATGGGAGTGTCTGGGAGGGCGCTGCGTACAGCGCGAAAGGCATCCCAGTTAATGAGTTTGTGTGTTGTATTTGCCTGACGGGGTGCTTTGTACGGGACAGTGATTTGTATAATGTAATGATCACTGCCCAGTGTATGTTGTGTTCTGTTCCAGGTAACGCCGCGGATGCAGCGGCTCAGCGTCAGGTCCGGACTGGTGTCCATGCTGACACTGTTGCCGATCCTTGTAGGCGTCTGAAATGTGTTGTGCACAGTGAGTTGGAGGTTCTGCAAGAGCAGCCAGAGCCTGCGACCTCGATGTGTCCTGGTTGTGTATACCCAGTCAGTATGCTGACTGTTGAAGTCCCCACCGATGAGCAGGGGATGTTTCCCTGCTAGATGTAGCTTTCGCAGAAGTGATTCTAGCGGGGCCATCGTCAGGGACAGGGGGTGGTATATGTTTGCTATAAATATAGAAGGAAGTGAATGTGTGTGATGTATAAGTTCTGTGATCACGCAGGGCGTCTCAGACGTGATGTGATGAGTTTTGTAGGTGAGGCTGCGGTGGATGAGTGTGGACGCCCTGGGTGTGTTAGTGGTATCCGAGTGTGTGGATGTGTAGCAAGGGAGGGTTGCCCGGTGTTCAGTCTCCTGTAGAAGTAGTATGTGGGGCGTGGGTGTGATGGTGGGAAGGAGAAGTTGCAGAGGCGCGCGCTTTGCCCGGAAGCCGCGGCAGTTCCAAGTTAAAATGGGTAGATAATTAGTGTTCCCCCCCGCCATATTGGATGGTAGGGGGATTGAGGATGGAAGTAAGACGGGTGTCAATTGGTATGTGTGGCTCAGGATAGGTGGTTTGTGCTTGCGGAGGAAGGATGGGGGGAGTGGAGGGGGTTTGAAGTTGGGTGAAGCGATGGTTAAGATTATGTTCCAAGAGCTCCATCATCTTCGTAAGCATAGCGTCCATGCGCTGCTAAAGTTTTTCGGTGAGGGTGGCGGCAAGGTGATTGAATCTGACTCGAGGCGTGCGTCTAGCTCTTTTAGTTTGTGGTCAAATTCGGCTTCGAGTGCTGCTAAGTTAGCGTCTATTTCTGAGGGTACGGGAGGGGGTGTGGCGTCTGTGGTGCGTTGTTTCTTTGCGGGAGGAGTGGTCGAAGTGTCTGTGGATGATGGGGTCGAGTTAATGACAGCGGGTGCGGGTTTAGGGGGCATGGAGGGGGCAGGGGTGCTTAGGGGGGAGGAAAGGCGGCTTACCTCTTCACGCAAGGCCTTGAGCTCCTGGTCTCTCGGAGGATAATCACCTTTACGAGATGCTTCACCACGGGGACACCAGGCCATCAGGCTGTCAAAGGGAACCAACTTGCGGACGCCAACACCGGAGCATACGCCAACCGGGAGGCGCGCACCCAAGGGGAACTGGACGCAGTCAGTAGACGGTATGGAGCCATCTTAAAAGACCAACGAGCCCTCAGGAGGACATACCCCCTCCTCACAAAGACCTTAGTTGAGAGCAGTCGGTTGCCTGGAGACAACTGCAGACTATTACATACCCCAATCTGAGTTTGCTAAGTAAAATCTATCCTTCCACATATGACAACAAATGCCCGCTATGCGTTGAACACCCAACGCTTTACCATGTTACATGGGCCTGTAAGAAAATGCAGGCAGCGCCGATAAACAACGCATCAACACCGGAGCAGTGGGAGGCTACGCTCTCCAGCTCAAACTGGAAGAGCAGCTCAAGCTGATCGACAGGGCTCGCAATAGTGCAAAGGCCTTGGGGCCCTGGACTGAGGGCTCCACCTACGCTGAGACAACCCTTGTAACGCGGACAAATTTGCACCACGCGGCTGTCGACACGGCTGCTAACGACAGTATGAGGCATTAAAGGCTTTCGCCTTAAAATCGTGCCGTGGTGGTTCAGTGGTTGCGGCGCTCGGCTACTGATAAGGAGTACACGGCTTCGAACCCGACCATGGCGGCAGCGTTTCGGGGAAGGCGAAGCCTCAAAGGCGCCCGTGCGCTGTGCTATGTCAGTTCAGATTAAGATCTCCAGACGGTCGAAATTATCCGGAGCCCTCCACTATAGCACCTTGCAGAGCACAGCTCTTTGGCGCCCGTTTCAACATTTCACTGCGTTGCCGTCGCCGTTGTCCGTTGTAACAAACAGTAGACACCTTAACGCACTTCAAGTAGTAGTAGTAGTAGAAAACTTTTATTGAGATCTTTTAAGAGATTCGCGGATTCGAAGCCTCCGTCGTCTTTCGTGGCGCCGGCGACTTGAGGCTTCTCTTCAGCAAGGTTGGGCCCCTAGTCCAGGGCTCCACTGAGTCGCGCTGCATCAGTAGCGTGCCGCACTAAGGCCCTTTGGGCCGCGAGCTCGCTGCTGGTGAGCCGGCTCTCCCATTGCTCCGCACTCGGGAATTCGTGTTGGTGGAATGCTTTATTTCGTTCGCACTCCCATGTGATGTGGTATAGTGTGGGTGTGCCGCCGCACCAGGGGCAGTTTGCTCTGTATTGTGTTGGTGACATCTTGTTATAGATGTACAAGTTGGGGAAGGAGTTTGTTTGTAGCCTACGCCAGCCGACTGCTTCCTCCCTCGTGAGGGCTTTGTGTGGTGGTGGGTACTTGAATCTAGTCCCCCTGTATAGTTGTAATGTCTCTGTGTATCCCCCCTCGCATGCTAGTAGCTGAAGCTCCAGAACATCTGACATGCCTGCTCGGTATGTAAGCCCTCGAGCTAGGCTGTCTGCTCTTTCGTTCCCCGCTACGCCTGGGTGGCCTGGGACCCAGATTATGTGTTGTATGGGTGTCTTCTCAGCAGAGGCTGCTGCCCCACTGATTATCCTGAGGGCCATGCTGCTAATTCTGCCCTTCGTATAGTTTTTACACGTGTCTTTCGAGTCTGTTAAGATGTTTAGGGATCGGCCTTTCCTATAGCCTTCTGCTACCGCCAGCGCGACGGCAATTTCCTCGGCCTCCGTTATGCCCGCGACCACCACTGAGGCGCATGTGGCCATGTCTCCTGTGCTATTAACTACCACCGTAGCGGCTAAGCGCTTCCCTGCATGTACGTACATGGAGGCGTCCGTATAGACTGTGTTCTCTGATCGGCCTAGCCTCCTTTCTATCTGCTCGGCCCTTGCTTTTCGTCTGTCCTAGTGTAGGTTAGGATCCATGTTTTTAGGCAGGGGTCCTACACTAAAGGTCTTTCTAAGGTCGTCCGGTACGTCCGCGTATCTGTCTATCAGTCCGCACGTGTTCCGACCCAACCTTCTCAGGAGCGCCCTTCCCGTAGAGGAGCCTCTGAGTCTGATGAGTTGTGCCCCCAATTGAGCCTCGGCAAGCTCATCGAAGGTATTGCTGATTCCGAGTTGGAGTAGCTTCTCGTTTGATGCGTTTCTGGGCAGGTGTAGAGCAATCTTGTATGCCTTCCTCAGAATACAGTCGGCTTGCTCTCGCTCCGCCTTTGTTGTTGCGTGGTAGGGCAAGGAGTACATAACTCTGGTAACGATTAGGCTGTTGACGAGTTTGAGGGTATCTTCTTCTTTCATCCCGTACCTTCTCTGAGAGACTCTACTGATCATTCTGCCAACCTGCTCCGCGGCTCTTCTCAGCAGGCTGATGGTATGGCTGCATTTTCGGCTGCTCTGAAGCCACATGCCTAGGATTCGTACCATGTTCTGTTCTTGGAGCAGTTGCCCCTCTAGAACTACTTCCAGCGAGGCTTTGGTAGGATTTCTTCCGATCCTGATGATTTCCGACTTCTCCGTCGAACATCTCAGGCCTCTCTCCCTGACGTAGGTCTCTACGCAGGTCGCAGCTTCTTGTAGTCTGTCTTGCTTCTCCCCTAACGATCCTTGGGTGACCCACACCGTGATGTCGTCGGCATACATCGCGTGTTGGATGCCCGGGATTTCCTTGAGTCGTCTTGCTAGCCCGATCATCGCCATATTGAACAGGACGGGCGATATCACGGAGCCTTGGGGTGTTCCTTTGCAAGGCGTGGTGAAGACGTCGCTTCTCAGCTCGCCTAGTCCCACGGTCGCTGTTCTGTCGCTCAGGAAGGCCCTGATGTAGTCGTGGGTTCTTCCCCCGCAGTTGGTGTTGTTGATGCCTTCCATGATGGCGGCGTGGCTCGCGTTGTCGAAGGCTCCCTTTATGTCGAGGGCCATGACAACGTTTTCGCCACTTCTCGGCATTTTCTCGAGTACTTCCTCCTTGAGTTGGAGTAGTACGTCCTGCGTAGACAGGTGGGCTCTGAACCCGTACATGCTGTCTGGGTACAGTTGGTTCTTCTCTAGGTGCGACTGGATCCTTTTTGTGATTACTTTCTCGTACATCTTGCCCAGGCACGACGTGAGGGAGATCGGCCTGAGGTTCTCGACCTGGAGTTTCTTGCCTGGCTTCGGGATCATTACCACTACCGCGTGTTTCCACTCGGCCAGCACTGTTCCTTCTTGCCAGAGCTTGTTGAAGTAGGCTGTGAGCTGATCTATGGCTCCATCGCTGTGGTTTCTTATGAGCGAGTTCTTGATTCTGTCCGCCCCCGCTGCTGTGTTTTTTGTTGCCGACCTGATCGCCTCGACGACTTCCTCTCTCGTTATGGGCCGATCCATGGTTGGATTCTCTTCGCCCTGGTACTCTTCTTGGTAGCTTTCGACCTGGTCTCTGCGGTAGCATTTGACCCGGACTTCCTCGAGTAGCTGTTCGTCCGTGCCCGTGTACTGGTGCACCAGCCTCTGAATCGATTTGCCGCTTTCTGATTTGTTCTTGCTCGGGTCCATGAGGGACTTGAGGAGCCGCTTGTCCACCTCCGGAGTTTGTTCGGTTCTATCCACCTCTTTAGTATAGAGTTCTTGGATCTGTCTGAGTTGCTGGCTCCACTCCTCCGCAGATACAATGTCGCCCTTGATCTGCTTGCAGTGTGCTCTGAAGGCGTCCCAGTCCGTTAGGCGGACCTTGCCTATTTTCCGCTTGATATTGTTTGCGGTTGTGCTGATCCTTATTATGTGGTGGTCGCTTCCAAGGTTCTCGAGCAGGTTCTCCCATTCTGCTTGTCTGGCGCCCCTTACGAAGGTTAAGTCAGGGCACGTGTCTGGACTGACGCTGTTCCCCTGTCTAGTTGGGTGGCGTTCGTCGGTTAGCAATTCGCACTCTGCCTGTTCTGCTGCAGCGCAAATGCCGCGTCCCTTCTTGTCGTCTTTATTGTAGCCCCACCTCGGGCTCTTGGCGTTGAAATCACCTGCTCTTACTACGGTGTTGTTCCCCGCTAACTTTTTTGCCTCCGTAAAGTGCTTAATAAAGTCCCCATCTCTCTGTCTGGGCGGGCTGTATAGGTTTATATTATAAGTGCTTTTAGATCGTGCTTTCTTTTTGGGGATTATCTCCGTGATCACGTGTTCGATCCGGGTGTCCTCTATTTCGTTATGTGCTATGGCTACTACTTGTTTGCTAATGAGAGTTGCCGTACGGCCATTTTCCTGACACGTGTAGCCCCTAAGCGTAGGGGTGCGGTTTGTTTCCTGTAGCATAATTACGTCTGGTGGGGTTCCTCTGGCATAGATGAATTGCTGCAGGAGGCCTTGTTTTTGCCTGTACCCCCTGCAGTTCCACTGCCACATCTCTAATTGTTGGAGGCGTTCTGCCATGATGGGTTACCATTGTTTGCGTTGGGGGTTTCTGTGCCGAACCTGCGTTCGTTAAGTAGTCTGTCTCTAGCATCATTGGTTATTCTCTGTGTGTTTTGGCTCTTGATGTGCGTCCTGACATTCTGTTCTAACAGGGCAAACTTTTGTTGTCCCTGCTGCATTTCGCTTTTTAACTGCTGCATCTGCTCTTGCATCTGCCTCTGCATGTTCATCATGAAGGTTTTAAGCTCATCGTTGGAGGTCCCTCCCTCGTGGTGTTGTTGCCCCGTCTCCATCGCCCTAGGCGGTGGGGTCTGAGTCCTAGGCGGTGCATAGCCTGTCCTCGATTCACGTAGTTCTCTGATAACCTCGCTTAGCTGCTTCCTAAGCTGCTCAAGTTCACGTTTAAGTGTCTTATTTTCCTCCGCTAGCTGTTTCTCGCGTGCGGTTTGTGTGTTATTTGTGTTCGAGTGCGGAGCAAAGAGTGATTTGGGAGGGCCGTCTCCCCAGCTCACCTTAACGCCGCCGCTCTTCTTCTTTTGCTGTTGCTGCCCTTGCGTCTGCTTCTGCTGTTGCTTGCCGTTGCCGCCCAAGGGTGGGAAGGACTCGTCCCTTTCGGATCCCCGGCTCTGGCTCCGGTTCCGGCTGCCCCCGCGGCTGCTCCGGGCCGACTCCTGACTCTCGTCACGAAACCATCTTGGTTTTCTTCCCCGGCTGCGGCCCCGGCTACGGCGTTGCTGCTGCAGGGGGCCCCACCGCAGCTCGCTCGCCGACTTGAGTCGCTATTTGCAGTCTCTCGTGCCCGCCACGTGGTCGCCGCCACACAGCAGGCATTTGGGTGTGCATTGGTGGTCTGCCGCCGGGTTCTGGAGTCCGCACTGTCTGCAGGCCCTAGTCTCCGGATTCGGGCAGACGTTCATTCGGTGCCCCTGTTGGCCGCAGGTGTAGCATACCTGCCTCGTGGGCCGGTACGGGTAGCACCAAAATTCTCCGCTGTGGTAGAGAACTTGCTTCGGGAGGGTGGGGCCGTCGAAGGTGATGACGGCCGTGCTGGATCTCCCGAGCATTCTGGCTGTTAGGATCTTCACGCCTTGCATGCGAACTCTGAGGCTTGCCTTGAGTTCCTCGGTCGAAGTCTCCGGATCCACTCCGTGGATCACCCCGCGTAGCGTGCCTTCCGGCGCCGCCACGTGTGCGTTTACGGCGTAGTTCTTGCCTCCGAAGCTCAGCTGCTTGATGCGCATAATCTTCTTGGCCGCTTCTTCGTTGCTGGTGCTCACAATTATGATGTTCGATCCATTGCGCAGCCGGATGATCAGGTCTTCTTCCTTACATCCCCGCTCGGTAGCCGCGACTACCGCCCGCGCCACGTGGTGTTGGTGCAAGTCTCTGACTGCGAGTCCTCTCGGCCGGAGGACGATTTTAAAGTCGTCTCTGGGAAGCGGAGGCAGGCGTCGCCTCGGCGCTCCCTCCCTCTCGTTCTTCTCCGCCGCAGCTGGCGCGCCAGCTGCGTTCTTCGTCGCCCCTGAAAAAGGCGCGCAATCTGGGCTGTTTACCGCCAAAACTTGCTGCTTGCCGCCGCCATCTTGGCGTTTCCTTTGTTTCTTCGACATGGCGACTATCCAGTCGTCTTCTTTCTCTCTGTCGATTCCGCTTACTTGTGAGCGTTGGATCGGTGAGGTGCTGCTTCCCGGGGCTTGGATCCCTGCTGCAGCGAGGCCGTCTCGGTCTTGCTGCATGTGGGCCACTTCGATGGTGTCGTGGAAGTCTTCTTCCATGTTTTCCTGGGATTCTGCCGAAAATCTTGTCGGTCCTAAGGTCACGGGTTGGTCGTAGCTCGGATTTCTCGTTCGGGACATCGCTCCGATGCGTCTTCTTCTTCTTCTTGTGGTTCTTGATGAAAATGATTTGAAATGTGGGGACACGGCGCGTTCAACTGTCTCCTCTGTGAGGGAATCACCGCCGTTGCGCCGTGTTTAGGGAAGGTGGAATGAAAGGATAGTGATGAAAAGGGTCCGGGTGAATGGCAATGAAGGCAAGCAAGGGATAAAATTACGGCCAAAAAGGCGGAAAAGGAAAATATGCCCAAATCCAGCATTCACGGGACACGCGCGGACCGGTGGGAGGCGCAGACGCTGATTGGCTGATAGAGGCGAGCGAGGGAGCCAATGGGAGAAGTAAGCGCTCGAAATCGAGGGCTGTGGGCTTAATATCCATGAAATAGAAAAGATAGTGATGAAAAGGGCCAGAGTGAAAGGAATTGGAGGCAAAGGAAGGACAAAATGTCGCGCGGAAGTCGGAAAGAGGAAAATATGTTGAAACCCAGCATTCAAGGGACGCGTGATAGCTGATTGGCTGAGGGGCGCGTGTGTGAGCCAATGGGAGAGCGAGCGCTCGGAATTGAGGGCTGTAGGTTAATTTTGCGTGAAATAGGGAATTGTCTTGTGCTATAATGATGTTTGGAGAGCTATAGTCGCTCTCTTAGTGTGGTTTCTTCGAGAAAACGAAGAACGAGCTTCAAGGCGCGTCGTGTTTTTTCACGCGGGCCATTTGGAAATAGGATGTTGTCAACAGATGCTGAAGGAAGAGCGAGCTCGCGAAAGCCAGCACGTATAGACTGTCTGGGGCCATTAAAGCTTGGGCAGTCGCAGATGAGATGTGAGAGGGTTTCAACTCCACCACATTCCTTACAGGAGGGGTCGCCAATGCCGCGAAGGCGGTGGAGTCGCTCTGCCGTCCACACACAGCCAATGCGCATTTTAAGGAGCGTGGCTCGGTCGTGGACTGAGAAGTCGACGCAATGAAGAGGGCGAGGTGGCTTGTGTGAAGCAACACGCTCGTCGGGGTGTCGAGAAAGGACGGTTTCGTAGATGGCGAGGTGGGCGGTGTCAAACTTTGTGACATCTGAAGAGATGGGAACATCCTGGTTGTGAGCCCATTTGGCCAGGGTGTCAGCCCGCTCGTTCCCAGTTATCCCGACATGGGCGGGGATCCAGTGGAGCGAGACGTTTGTGCCGCGATCTTTGAGAGCGCGAAGCTTGCGGTCGAGAATTGGTACCACGGGGAGATGACGGGTGTGGTGTTGGTTTAGCTGCATGAGAGCAGCTTTCGAGTCGCAAAGTATGGCGACTGGATTGAGCCAGGGTCGTTCTAGTACGACATCTGCAGCCAAGTTGGGAGCGGCGAGTTCGGCCGTGGTAGAGGAGGCGCGGAATGGAATGCTGCATTGTCTGGTGAGATTGAGAGCAGGGACGACACATGCAGCAGTGACAGAGGTGCCGCCAGGGGCCACAGAGCCATCCGTGTATATGTGTGTGCTGGTTTGGAGCTCGTCGTGAATGAGCGCCGCGGTGTGTTGCTGCATGGCACAGAGGGGCGTGTTGCGCTTATTTCTGATGCCAGGTATTTCGAGGCGGACGGCGTGTGGTGTTGCACAGTGCGGAGCAGGTGGTAGAGGCGCTCTAGGAGGGGGTTTTGCAATGTTGGCGTCGAAAGACCTCAGAGCGCGGCCCATTTTTGAGTCCGGCGCTTTAAGTACGCGGGAGATGAGTAAGTCAGTGCTTGTTGTGCCTCTAATGCGGCGTATGGCACTTAGAGCGACTCGTTCGGCGCGCAGAGATACAGGCCAGGATGATGTTTCTGCGTAAGTGGCAGCAACGTGGGAAGAGTGCGGGAGACGAAAGAAACAGCGGATGGCGTTTCGGTGGTCCGTGTCTATGCTGCGCCAAAGGTTGGGACGAATGTCAAGAAATGGCAGAGCATACAGGAAACGAGCAACTGCGATGCCGTTGTAAAACTGCAGAACAAGTGCAGGAGAGCAGCCGTCGCCCTTCGCGATGAGCTTGTTGGTGGCTGATGCGACTTGTTTTGCCTGCTTCCTGAGATGGGTGACTGGGGGCGCCACGAGAGTTGGCAGTCGATGATGAGGCCGAGGTATCGGGCAGAGGGCTTCCATGGGATGGGGGTGCCATCGAGTTGGAGAGGGGGAATGAGGCTTCTTGCGGCAGCGCGTGGGTGGAAGACGAGAGCCTCTGTTTTGGTAGGCGAAAGAGAGAGGCCAACAGAACGGAGGAAAGTGTGGACTACATTTAGTGCAGCTTGGAGTTGAGCACGAACTATTCGTCCCTGTAGGGTAGGTCCAGAGCAGTAAAGCGCAATGTCGTCCGCGTAAATGGAACAGCGGACTGGAAAGCCGTTTGTGACATGGAGGTAAGCTGGAAGTTTGGCCAATACTAGATTAAAAAGAAAGGGGCTCAAAACGCTGCCTTGTGGCACCCCAGCAACTAGTGGGCGAGGTGTGCTCATGGAGCTGCCAGCTTTGACGCGAAAGGAGCGGCCAGTGAGAAATGAGTGTATGTATTGGAACAGCCTTCCCGTCACGCCAAGAGAGCGGACGGAGTCCAATATTGCAGTGTGTGAGAGTTTGTCAAAGGCACTTTTCACATCGAGGAGAAGGAGGTAGGTGCGTTGTTTGTCGTGCTTGGCTTGTTCAAGGGAAGCTACAAGTTCGATGATACAGTCGGCTGTCGAGCGGGAGTTTCGGAAGCCACTTTGCTCTTGAGCCAGTGCGTTGGAGGCGTTGGCAATCCACTCAAGTCTTTGCAGGGCGAGCGCCTCCAGGAGCTTCCCAGGAACTGAGGTAAGGGAGACTGGGCGATAAGATTTAATGCTGTTGACAGGCTTCCCCTTCTTGAGAATTGGGATAACGGTGGCAGTGCGCCAATCGTCCGGTAGCTCACCGTTTTGAAAAATACGGTTGTAAGCAGCGAGTAGTCGGTTGCGTTCTTTGTTGTCAAGGTTCCTGATCATTTGATATGTAATGCCGTCGGGACCTGGCGCGCTTCTGCGTTTCCTGGTGGCGATGCATTTATCCAGCTCATGCATTTTAAAGTCTTCCATGCAGAGAGTAAGGACATCATCTGCTATGTGCGCTGGCACAATAGTGATATGGAGAGCAGTAGTTGGGGATGAAGTTGCTCCACTCACCACTGTTGTGAAGTGATCTGCGAGGATGTTGGCAAGGTCAGCGTTGCTCATGCGCCGTGTGATAGCGATGGCCAGGACTGGGTGACGTGGGATTCTCGGATTGAGGATCGCAGACAGAATGCGCCAACCACGTGCAGGCGAGCCGGGGCGGTCGATTGATGCACAGAGTCTGGACCAGCTGCGGCGGCGAAGGCGCTTGGAATGGCGGCGACAGGCGGCATCCAAGCGGTTATAGAGCGTCCAGTGATCTGGTCTGTCTGTGCGGCGTGCCCTTCGTTGGGCTCGGCGGCGAGCAGCACGAAGATTAAGGAGTTTTATGTCAGGCACTGGTGATGGAATCTGCACAGTGCATAGTGTAGTTGCTGAGAGGGCACATTTGTTTATATGCGAGAAGAAGTCTTCATCATGACAATCACTGGCGCAGAGTGCGCGGAAAAGAGACCACCGCACGACACTGTAGGTTTTCTTGAGCGGTGAGGATGGAGAGGAAGGGATGATGTCAATTAGGAGATGGTCAGAGCCCTCCGTATCCGGAGCGATGTGCCAGGAGTACGAGCAGCCGGTTGAGGCGAGGGTGAGGTCGATGGCCGTAGGATTGCTGTGCGGGCCGATGCGAGTGGGACTTCCGTCATTCAGAAGAAAAAGTCCTGCAGCATGGATGGCGTCCATAAGTTCGCGGCCTTTTTTGGTGGTTATGTGGGAGCCACAGGTGGTGTGGTAAGTGTTAAAATCACCACATATCACTTGGCCTTTAGCCAGACGGGCAGAGAGAGTTGTGACAAAACGGGCGTCCCAGTTGTAGGTGGGAAGGCGGACATAAACAGATGCAACAGAGGTGTCATGGCCGGACATGCGAACAGTGACAGCTGCGCACTCGACACGATCGGTGGAAATGTCCGTGAGATCGATGAGAGTATGTGGGAGCGAAGCGCGCACATAGATGCCAACACGAGGGGGACGATGCGGGTGAGCAGAGTCGGCACATGGAGAGTTCCTGCATGAATCAAGAATGCAGGGAGTGGGGCTACTGTAGCCTATGTAGCCAGGTATCTTTAGCTCCTCCGCGCGTGCGTAAGTTTCTTGTAATGCAAGTATGTCGCACTCAAAACGCGGAAGGAGCTGAACCAATTCAGCGTGACGGCGGCGCAAGGAACGGCAGTTCCATTACCTTATGCGCGGCCGGGGGATTGTTCGCTGGTTAGCCATGCTGGCTCAAGGCCTGTTGTGCGGCCAAGGCCGCTGCACACAACTTGCGCGCAGTTGATGGCGGCGGGAGCTCCTCGATGATTGCCTGAACGGCCGCAGTGAGTGCGGCGATGATCGTGTCACGCTGGTCGGAAGGTGACGATGAGGTTGATGGAACAGCACGAGGTCCTAAGACGGCGTCGCGGAAGGAGCGGCCCGTGGTTGCGACGGTGGGAGGAGCGCAGGGCGCCGAGTTGCGTGCAGCAGCTGAATCTGTGCGCTGCGCAGAGCTGAGAGCGCTGGGCTGGACTTGGCTGCTAGGTGCAGCAGTTGCTGGCGGTGAGAGCGAGGTGGGTTCTTTGCCTTGCCGTTCTCGGACAATTCTATTGGCCTCTTGTCGTGTGAGATGTTTTTCGCTCGTGGCGAGAACGATGGCAACTTGTCGCTCGTGTTGCCAGCGTGGGCAGCGGGGCTCGATGGTTGCGTGCGTGCCGCGGCAATTAGCGCAGCGTGGTTTAGGGGCGTCGCAGTTATCGGTGGCGTGGTCACCGCCGCAGCGAAGGCAGCGAGCCTTGTTTCGGCAAGTTGCCGTGGTGTGCCCGAAGATGCCGCAGCTGTGGCATTGTAGCGGGCGAGGGAGACGGGCGCGGACTCGTCGGCAGAGCTTGAATAGGGCCTCCTCTTGTGGGGGTTCGATGCCAGCGAAGCGGACAATGATGTTGGCACCACTGCGTGTGCAGCTGATGACGGGGACCTTGCTGTCGAGTCCAGCTGCGATATCTTCTTCGGAGAGGCCGCGGTCGACACCAAAAATGACGCCAGTGCAGGTTTTGGGGCCAAGGTGTTTGGCGCGCACCCTGACGCCACAAATCTCTTACACGGCGAGGAGAGGAGCTATATCGGCTGTCGAATGGGCGTCGACGGCGCAAACATTGCGGTTGATGTTGACACGCACTGCTGTGACACCAGGGAGGTGGGATAGTTGCGCGGCAAGTGCGTCGCGCGAAGTGTTCCTAAATGTCCCTTTGTTTCCCAGAGGGAAATAGAGAACAGTAGCGGGCTTGGCCTTGCTGCATTCCTGAGGCCTTGGCGCTGAAAAGCGACCAGTGGAGGGGGGGGGGCGATGTCTGGAGCTCCCGAAGGGGGTGCCTGTTTGGGCTTGGTTTGCTCAAGAGGACGGAAGGCGAGACGGCGCTTCTTCCGTTTGTCTGGTTTGCGACCTTGCTCTTTGGAAGGGAGAGCTTCGTTCTCGCCGTCTGAGGGGCGAGGGGGCGAAGGGGGATCCTGCTGAGGGGGGCCACGCTTGGCTTGTAGGTAATCTTCTTCAGTGAAGGCATCCACTATTGTGGGAGTGGAAGTGGTGAAAGTGTTCTTTTCTTTGGCTTCAGAACAGCTGATGCCAGGGCGAAGGCTGGGAGGGGAAGTCTGTGTTGCTGCAGCGAGCTTCCCTTCTTGTGGAGGAGGCGTTTGGTTGCTCTGAAGGTGCGCAGTGCTTGGCTGTAGAGGAGGAAAATCCTCTTGGCCTTGAGGTGTGAGTTGTAGGGCCTCTATTTCTTCATTTTGGCAGTTCGGAGGTGGAGTAACGGGGTTCTCGGGTGCACTGAAAAGTTGTGCCTGTGCATCGGTTGCCGCGAGTTGAAGCGGTGATGGAGAGGCCAGAGAGGGATTCTCGATGGGCTCTGTGGTTTGGATGAAGGCAGGTGCCATTTCAGTGCCCTCGGGGCTCATAAAATAGTAGACTATTGTGTCTTCTCCACTTTCGGTGGACACGTTTTGAAGTGCAGCAGTCGGAGTGACGGGTGCTACTTGAGTAGTTGGCTGCGACTCGGCATTGAGTGGCTTGCGTGTGGTGGGACTTGTTTCAGTCTTGCTGTCAGCCTTGGGGGAGCGGTGAGCAGCAGAGAGTAGGCGACGAGCGTCGTCTTGAGACTCGATAATCTTCTGTGCCTCGACGTAAAGTTGTTGAAGCATGCGCGAGCAGCCGACGCTGCCGGCGCGGCGGTGGTGGCGGCCCGGAAGCCGGGCGCTAGGAGTTGGAGGCAGCTTCTCCATGGTCCGTTACGGACAACAAAAAAAAAGGGGAAAAGAAATTAAGAAAGAAAAAAGGACCCCAAGGTGGGGTGAAAGGCGCGACGTTTACGCGACCTTAAGGTAGGAGTGGTAATACAGCAGCGATAACGAAAGATGCTGCAAGATAATACTAGAAGAGAGGGCTGATGGCTGCGGGAGCAGGATAAAATTGCGTCCGCTCGTTAAGAGAGTAAGACAAAGAATGTCCGATGCGTCTTCACCGCGGGCCGAAGCCGGGAAGGCCGCGGAGCCCCGTGCTTAACGCCTTGCCGACCACGTGGGAACTTCAAATGCCGATAAAATCCGAAAAAATGGACCCACCGGCTTGAAATTGGTATCCTCGTGGTCCTCTACGCTTCCGACGTCGATTCCGACCAAAATTTCGGTAGTCCGACGGGATTAACCGGGTCAAAGGACCCCAAAATCACGGATCGCATGTGAGGCACGTCCGCACTCTTCGGCGATCGCAGCGTTCCCCCAACGCACTTCAAGCTGCGAGGCCAATGGAGCCGGAGCATGGAAAGCAAAGGAAAGGCGCATAACTGCCCTCTTGGAATAGTGGACACCTCAAACGTGCTTTAAGCTATGTGCCGGTAGTGAAAGATGTGTGCTGCACGCGTTGGCTTTGACAAAGTAAATTGGTAAATTGGTTTTTGAGGAAAGAAAATGGCGCAGTATCATTCTCACATACCTCGGCGGACACCTGAACCAAAGCCTGAACCGCGCCGTAAGGGAAGGGAGGAAAGTGGGAGTGAAAGAAGACAGCGAGAAAAAAGTGCCGTAGTGGAGGTCTCCGATATAATTTCGACCACCTGGGGATTGGAGGCTTATCAAGGTTAAGCCCAGTAGATGCGAAGCATGTCCTTAGCGTTTGGAGGCATCTTGACCACATACACGCCCGGCGCAAAGACGCTGGCGCGGTTGCGGGCACAGAGACTGACGCGACGCCGTCGCGCGCCGCCTCATTCCTGGCGTGACGTCACATATCACGTGATGCAGCGATGGTGGCGCCGCCGCCGCGTCGCGCGCGACGACGCGAACCGAAGCGTGGAGGCCTCCGCCGGGGCAACGTCCGACGGCGCGATATAAGGCCCCATCTGCAGCCGGTGTGACGTCATCACGTGACGTCACATCATGTGATCTCACTTCAAGGTCAATGGTGGCCACCGCCGGGAGGCGACCGACTGCGCGATATGAGGCCCCATCTGCAGCCGGTGTGACGTCATGTCACGTGACCTACTTGAAGGTCACTTGAAGGTCAATGGTGGCCACCGCCGGGCGTCGCGCGAAGGCCCGAAACCTACGTTAATATGCTTCGCATAATAATTTCGACCACCTGGGGATCTTTAACGTACGCTGACATCGCACAGCACACGGGTACCTCTTGCGTTTCGCCTCCATCGAAATGCGGCCGCCGCGGTCGGGTTCGAACCCGGGCACTCCGGCTCGGTAGACGAGCGCCTTGCCACTGAGGCACCCGCAGTTGCGCTATTTTAAGGAAATTAAGTCCGCATCACTGTCTCCTTCGGTCAGTAGACGCCAGAATCGCGCTTAGAGCTATGTAGTACGTGGGGCAATGAGAGATAGATCTGGGCTGCAGGCATTGCCAACGTTGCGCCAGAAACGCGGCGCCGAGGCCATAGGCTGACGGCGTTCATTTTGTTATTGGCGCTGACGTTGACAACATTTTACGCTTCCATCATTTTAAAGAGAGGAAGTGCGCCTGATTCGCGCTTCTAGGTACGTGGGGTGATGAGAGAGCAATGTGGGCTGCAGGCATAGGCAACTTTTTGCCAGAAACGCGGCGCTGAAGCCATAGGCCGTCGTCATTCATAGTGTTCAGTGGCGTCGGCGTTGACAACGTTTTACACTTCGATCATTTTAAGAAAAGGAAGTGCTGACAACTGGCTCCCTGGGTCAGTGGACGCCTGAATCGCGCTTATAGGTACATGCGGTGATGAGAGAGAGATGTGGGCTGCATGCGTTAGCGCTGACAACGGTGAGCGAATTCTCGCGATCAGCCATTAACTGCCACCTGCCAGGGTGGCAGGGCGGGTGGGGTCTGTAATGCACATATAAAGTCAAACCGAATTTCTTACCACTTATGCGGGAGAACATCACGTTCCTATTGCTCGTAAGGCCTCCCACGGCTGTGACAACCTCGCGAAATACTTGCACAGACCTTTTCTTTGAGAACCAGGCATAGGTGCAGCAAAAACCTCGCCTATTACTGTTCTAAACAGTGTACAGAAAGTTCTAAATAAAAATCCACCGCGACCAACCCAGCGTAGGCTTTTAGAGGCTTCACATTGAGCAGCTTTCATTTTAGCTGTGAATATTAAAAAGTGGCTTTAAAAGCACGCAGCACTTTAGAGAACGCCCTTTTTCAATATGTGAAACGTCTTGAATTTAAGGGACGACAGCAATGAACAACAATAATTCCGCTATAGTACGGTGCTTAGTGTACAGAAAGCATTTTCATATATCATTGGACGACACAGCAATGAACTAAAATGCCTGGTCCCTACATTGGGCTCTACACTACAGTCGGGAACAAAAGTCTCCGGACCACGTGTTCCTCTAACGAAGCCGATAGCTCGGCTATTAGTCGGCGGCTGGAGACCACACTTGTGGAGGTAAAAGTTCAATTTTTGTTCTTTCATCTCCACAAGTGCGGTCTCCAGCCGCTGTCTGATAGTAGAGCTATAAGCTTCGTTACAGGAGCTTCTCATTAGGCCGCTCCCGAGGAATATGCACCCGTCCCACCATGAGCAGCTCCGCAGAGCCCGTGCGAAGGCACTCCATCGAGCGTACGGCCCCGAGCCGGACGCCGTATGGGTGGACGCTACCTACACGGGTGACGAAGCGACAGCAGCTGTGGTGGACTCCTCTTTATCCGCCCTCCTCACACTACCTCTCCCTCCAGACACGTCCCCAGAGGCTCCAGAGGAAGCCGCCATTGCACTAGCTATCACTCGCACGGAAGCCCGGTATATATTAAGTGACTCCAAAACAGCGATTTTAAATTTTGCTCGAGACCGAGTTCATGTCCCTGCTTTTGGAATACTGGACTCGCCCGATGCACCCCCGCCCCGCCATGTGGAGCTAATATGGGTGCCTGCGCACTCCGGGAATCCCGGAAACGAGGCTGCCACCCTTTTAGCCCGAGGTTCTTTAAACCGGGCTCAGGTGGCCTCGGATCGCGGATTTACGAAGGAGCGCATGCGCACATTCAGTGAGCTGACCCAGGCATACAGAGCCTCACGCCAGCTCTACCCCCCGCCCCACCCCTCCCTAGATAACAAACACGCAACACTCTGGCGCAGACTACAGACACACACTCTCCCCTCACCCCTTAACCTAGCCCACTATCATCCATCCTTTCCCACTCCCGCATGCGCCCTATGCCCAGAACCCTTCGCTTCTTCCCTCCACATCCTTTCCCTCTGCCCGGCGGACCCTCCCCTGTGGGACCTAGAGAACCTCAATACCTGGGAGGACTGGGAGACCCTGCTGCGCTCGGAGGACCCGGCCGTGCAGACCATCGCCACCGGCCGTGCTGCCAGTGTTATGGACCGGAGGAACATAAACACTTGAGTGCAGTGGGGTCGTGCGGGGACCCTGGGGCGTGCCCCGAATTCCTGTGTAAATAAAGTTTTTTCTCTCTCTCTTTGAGGAACACATGGTCCGGAGACTTTTGTCCCCGACTGTACACCGTGGGAATTATTCGGCATGTCGCTGCGAACTTACGTTACACGAGACGACTAAGCAATAAGGTGATCGCTTTCACAAGAATCAAGGCATGGGATTTCAACCAAGGCACAACTGCACGGAACGGTCCACGGGAGAAAGAGCGGCGCAGGAAAGCTTAAGTCGTGGCTAGGTAAATACGAGCAATCGTTTTCCTGCGCACTATATTATTTCTGTTACACGCAGGAACTCACACCTCCTATTACTTTCTGTAAGATTTTCCTCCTCTACATGCCGAAAACTTGTACAGCCACTACTCCACCCCCCTGTAGAGGCCTCAAAGAGGCTGAGGAGTGCTGGCTTCTCCGTCTATACACCAACACGGTGCTGAGTCCTGCAGCACTAAACCAATTCAATCCGGCATTTTGACGGGACTGCCCACATTGTGGGGAGGTGTTTCCTTCCTTCCTTCCCACCTCATATCCACCCTACCCGAGAGCACTGGGAGCCTGCCCTGCTCTGTTCCTCCGACCTCCAGGCCCGACAAGCCATGGTGTCTTCTTCCTCCAGAACCTCCAATTCACTGTGCACTACACGTTTCAAACGCCTACGCGCATCGGCAACAGTGTCAGCACGGACACCAGTCCGGACCTGACGCTGAGCCGCTGTATCCGGGGCGTTACCTGGAAGAGAACACAACACACACTGGGCAGTGATCATCACATTATACAAATCACTGTCCTGTACAAACCACCCCGTCACGCGAATACAACACACAAACTCATTAACTGGGATGCCTTTCGCGCTGCACGCACCGCCTTCCCAGACACTCCCATCGCAGACATCGATTCATGGGTGCAGTCACTCAAGCATGACGTTCACTACAGCACGCGACCCATCGAAACTACAACCGAAACACCTACCCTTGACACACACTGCAAAGGCAACAAAAACAACAGAACGCTTAAAAAGCGGCTGGCCGCGCTGCAGACACAAATCCAACAGCACTCTGAGGAGCTCTGCCGATCCAACTGGGGACAGAAATGTGACGGCATCGCGGGAGACCTGTCCAGCAAACGCACAAGGCAACTCCTCCGACACCTCATTCACCCCACACGCACCAAATCAGCAACAGAGCACCACGTGACACGCCTCACACACGAACATATTCACGATCCCGACACCTTTCTAGACACACTTCAAACCATGTACACATCTCCAGGCGTCCCCACCCCTCTAACCCACTACACAGGACAAGCAAATCCCACACTCGACACCGACATCACGGAGACGGAAGTCAGAACGGCCCTCCTGATTCTCCCCGCCAACTCCGCACCTGGTGCAGAACAAATCACAAACTCCATGCTCCGTAATCTGGAGCACCAATCGATCACCCACATTACGAAATACTTCAACCAGTGCTGGAGGGAGGGTAACCTCCCGCAGTCCTGGCGCCACGCGAAGGTAATATTCATACCTAAACCCAAAAAACCAATTACACTTCAAAACCTTCGCCCGATTTCGCTAACCTCATGCCTCGGGAAGCTCCTCGAGCATGTTGTGTTAGCGAGACTCACAAGGCACATGGCGGACAACAATCTTTACCCGCATAGCATGGTAGAATATTGCCCCCATCTATCCGCACAGGACGCCATGCTGCAACTCACACATGAAATTTCCGACCCGCTTCTTCCCGGTCACATCAAGGCAGTCTTAGCTTTGGATCTCTCTAAATCTTTTGATCGCATTGAACATCAGGCGATCATGACTGCTCTATCCCCATAGAATGTGGGTGTGCGCACGTAAGCCTACATTCAAGCATTCCTGACTGACCGCACGGCTGAGATACCCTTCGGCCCTCTGTCTTCCCCCTCCTACACACGTAAGAGTATCGGCACCCCTCAAGGGTCCGTCCTTTCCCCTTTCTCTTTAACATAACCCTCATACCCCTCGGCCGAAAATTGGCAACTATTCCCCGCCTCAAGCACACTCTTTATGCCGACGATATCACCCTGTGGACCACCCACGGCAGTGACGGCGACGCAGAGAACACCTTACAGGAAGCAGCCACCCTCACCCAAAATTACGCACGTACCATCGGACTGTCTTGCTCCCCAGAGAAGTCCAACCTGCTCCTCATCCGGCCTAAGAACCACCGCTGTCCCCGCTCCCCCATTTCCATTGAATTGAATGGTGACCCGGTACCTGAGGTTGCACCCTCCGTGTATTGGGCCTGCACATCCAGAACGATGGCAAAAACACCACTACCCTCAAGAAACTCAAGCAGGTTGCAGATGCGATTTCGCACCTCATCCGCAGGGCTTCGGGACATCATAGAGGAATGAGGAAGCGCGACCTATGTCACCTCCTTCATGCCTTTGTCCTCAGCCATGTGCTGTACCCTACCCCATACTTGCAACTATCCAAACATGACATAACCGCTTTGGATGCTTTGATTCGCAAGGCATTCAAGGTAACACTTCATCTTCCCCTCAACTCACCCACAGACAGATTACTAGGCCTAGGCCTCCAAAACATGATCGGGGAACTGGTGGAGGCCCACCGAAAGGCCCAATACATCAGGCTCCGAAAAACTTCCACAAGTCAGTATCTCCTGGACTCCTTGGGAATAAGAATACCGGCCAAAGACCCAACCCTCCTCGCCATTCCCGACCCCTTCACCGGGAGCTTCTCATCAGGCCGATCCCGAGGAATATGCACCCGTCCCACCATGAGCAGCGCCGCAGAGCCCGTGCGAAGGCATTCCACCGAGCGTACGGCTCCGAGACGGACGCCTCATGGGTGGACGCTGCCTGCACGGGTGACGAAGCGACAGCAGCTGCGGTGGACTCCTCTTCATCCACTCTCCTCACAATACCTCTCCCTCCAGACACGCCCTCAGAGGCTGCAGAGGAAGCCGCCATTGCACTTGCTATCTCTCGCACGGAAGCCCGGTATATTTTAAGTGACTCTAAGACTGCAATTCTAAATTTTGCTCGAGGCCGAGTTCATGTCCCTGCTTTTGACATACTGAACTCGCCCGATGCACCCCCGCCCCGCCATGTGGAGCTGATATGGGTGCCTGCGCACTCCGGAAATCCCGGAAACGAGGCCGGCAACCTTTTATCCCGAGGTTCTTTAAACCGGGCTCAGGTGGCCTCTGATCGGGGATTCACTAAGGAGCGCATGCACTCATTCAGTGAGCTGACGCAGGCATACAGAGCCTCACGCCAGCTCTACCCCCTGCCCCACCCCTCCCTAGATAACAGACACGCAGCACTCTGGCGCAGATTACAAACACACAGTCTCCCCTCGCCCCTTACCCTAAACCACTATCATCCCTCCTTCCCCACCTCTGCTTGCACCCTATGCCCAGAACCCTTCGCTTCTTCCCTCCACATCCTTTCCCTCTGCCCGGCGGAACCTCCTCCGCGGGACCTAGAGAACCTCAAGACCTGGGAGGACTGGGAGACCCTGCTGCGCTCGGAGGACCTGGCCGTGCAGACCATCGACCCCTGCCGTCCTGCCAGTGTTATGGATCTTAGGAACATAAACACTTGAGTGCAGTGAGGTTGTGCGTGGACGCAGGGGCGTGCCACGAATTCCTATTGAAATAAAGTTTTTTTTTTCTCTCTCTCTCTCGAGCCCGTTCTGCCGCAGAAGCCACGGGGGTCCCGTACTAAGGAGTCCCTCCCCTTTAATTAGTAAGCGTTCGACTCTAAACGTTTTACCTCGAGCCCTCTCTATATATAGTTTAATAAACGTTTACCACCATGAGTCCTACTTTCGTGCATCTCGACTGTTCGTGGAAGTTTCGTCCGCTCGTTATCGTCGCTCAGGTTTCTACTAGCGACCCAGGCCACTGGCATGGGCGAACGAGCATCGTTGAGACTGTCTGTGCGATTTCAGTGGTGATGGCGAAAAATATTTATCATCCATGAAACTGTTAGAGAGAGGTGATTGAGGTAAGGCCCTATTGGCCCTTGCCCCTCACAATACTAGGTGGAGCCCCTATTCCGGGGCTTCAATGTAGCGATACAGAAATATCGATAGTAATATCAATGCTATCGACAGTTGAGACACTATCGAACTATCAATGGTAAAAAAAACTATCGACAGTACTATAGATAGCGCACTATCAATGGTTAGTACTTTCGATAGTAGTATCGATAGTACTATCGATAGCCGTATCAAATCTACCTGCTATATTGCCACGTATCATTCTAGTGTCCGTTCTTGACGCGAGAAGCGACCGGACTAATCTCGATTGATCGCAGCAATGAAGAGCTGCATCTACGTTTTTCCAGATTACTGTAGATAATCTTGTCCTGCTGTCTCGAACTTTCCTTCCCGGCTTTAAGTTGTGCGATGCCGCGAGCGGCGGGCATTCGTAGTTCGACGACTGGCGAGCACGTTTGTTGCTTACGCCGCCGCCGAGTGATTCAGTTCTTTTTCGGGCGCAAGTCAGCCCAAGTAAAGAGCTTCTTTTCCAAGTCTTGTTGTGCCTTCCTGACCGCTGGACTGCCGTCACTACAACGTGACATCTGGTGGAGGTGCTTGGTAGCCTTCCATGTTGCGGACACCCCGTACAAACCGAGACGCCAGCCCTCTGAGCCATTCACTGCCGGACCTGAGTCCAGTCCACCGTGCAAGCCGACGTCTGCTAGGCCACGCACCTGAGTTCGGGATTCTGCCCGACTCTACGCGAAAGCGAAAGCCAGTAGCAACGTCCACCATGAGCTCTGCCCAGACGATGACTGCAACCATTCTTCAGCAGCCCCGGGTGCCACCAACCTTCGACGCTTCGCCTGGCGCCGACCCCGAAGAATGGCTGCAACAGTTCGACCGTGTGGCTATCTTTAACCAATGGGACGATGCCACGAAATTAAGGTACGTCTTCTTCGCCTTGGACGGACCAGCAAGTATCTGACTTGAGAATGAGGAAGCTAGCCTCAGGAACTGGGAAACCTTCAAGGAGCTGCTTCTGAAGTCTTTCACAAACGTTGTGCGAAAGGAGAGAGCGCAGCAGCTGCTACAGTCTCGCATACAACACCCAAACGAGTGTAAACTGAGGAAATGAAACGTCTCTTCGGGCGTGGAGATGTAAACATGAACGAAGAAGAAAAGGTAAAGCTGCTTATGCGAGGAGTTAAAGAACAACTATTTGCCGGCCTCGTACGTAACCCACCGAAAACCGTCGCGGAATTCGTAGAAAAGGCATCCACTATGGAAAACACTCTATGCCCGAGCTTGCCAGTATGACCGCCAGCAGCGCGTTTTCTCAGTAAACTGCCTGGACACCACTAACAACGATAACCTGCGGGAAGTTATCCGTCAAGTTGTGCAAGAGGAGCTCCGACAATTGCTGCCAACGAGAACGCAGCCGCAGCTTTCTTCGCTCACAGACGTCACCTGGGACGAAGTTCAACAGGCCTTGGGTGTGACACCGACCACCACGCAGCCTATGGAGCCCCCAGCCATGGCTTACGCGGCAGCAGTGCGCCGTCCTGCACCTCGACGACGGGACCCAAGCCCCTATCGCCCTAAGCCAGCTGCGTTGGACCGCCGCCCTCTCGCCCCAACCCGCCCGTCCTACGAGCGTCGCACAGGGCCGAGGAAATGCGAGAAGTGGAGAACACCCGACCAGCGCCGCCCACTACGCTTCCACTGCGGCGAAGCCGGTCACATTCTTCGGTATTGCCCATACAGGAGAATGCGCATCCGAAGGTTTTTTTGCGACACCCAACGACCCCGACCCGACCAGCGACCAGCCGAAATCGAGGAGTTTCTTGCGTCAGGAAGAATACTCATCGCCAAGCCGCCTATCACGTTCCCCCGTCGCTATCGTCACCGCGCTTTTTTTTTTTTCATTTCATTTATTTATTGGTCTTTGTTGCATAAAAAATGTACGCAAACACTGCCCGGACCCATAGCCAACGGCTAGTAACGGGTCCAATGGAAAAAAAGGTATACAAACATGCAGGCAACAATGTACCAAAATAAAGACAGTAAGTTAGTATAAAAAATGCTATACATCACTCTCAACACTTGTAAGAGCATCAACAAAAGAAATACATATATTACAGATTATATAAACTAAAAACTTAGATCAAACAAAACGCGTAGAACTTATACAAAAATTAAGGCATCACAAAAAGCGAAGGGAAAATAGCTGTTAAGTATTTACAAAGCATCACAAGGGTACAACACACAAGAACAGGATAAAATGATTTCAGTGCACACTTTTTAATCACAAACATCCTTAGAATAGACGCAAATGTACAAATCTGTAAATAAATCAAGGTATCAGGATTCGGCTACATGCAAATAATATCTGGCAAATATCTAAGACGACTATTAAAAAATGAAAGTATGAACTCAAAGTGTGTCATTCTTTTTAAGGTAATAATTTTTTATTCTAATGGAGAAGTTGTAGGCAGTCTTTAGGTCATGTGGTAGATTATTCCAAACTTTTACGCCCGTAAACTCTAGGAGACGCTCTCCATATACATTTCTTTTCACTGGCAAGTTAAAATTGCCGTACGTGCGGCTCCGTGTTGGAAGTGGCGGGATGTTAAATATTGATATGTCAAACGGGAGGTTGTTTGTTATTATTTTATGGACACATTCAGCAGTTCTTTTCTCACGAAGTAAATTGAGGGGTAATACGCGTAGTTTAGTAAATAGTGCCTTACTGCGTACAGTGTAACTAGAAAATGAAATTATTCTAAGTGCTCGCTTCTGTAACTTTTTAATAGGCTCTAGGTATGTGCTATACGTCCAGCCCCACGACTCGATGCAATATGAAAGGTGAGTATGTATTAATGTGAAGTATAGGACACGGAGGATATTGATATCAAAGTATTCGCGCGTCTGGAGAAGAGCATAACAACCGGAAGCCATCTTAGTGCAAGTCGCCTCAATATGATGTTGCCAGTGTAAATGTTTATCCAGTGTGACTCCAAGATATGTAAAATTATTTGTTGACTCAAGCTGGGACTGGTTAATAGTTAATGTAATATCAGTTGAAAGAATTGATTTTTTCTTTGAGTGGAACAGTATGTATTTAGTTTTCTTAGCATTGATTGTTAATTTGTTTGTGAGAAACCAGTCAGAGATTTTTTCCAGTTCTATATTTGCTATGCTTTCAAGTTCGACCGTATGATGAGCAGTAACTACAATGGCAGTGTCATCAGCATACATGATGGCTTTGGATGAAGCTAATACCTTGGGCAGATCATTTACGTACAGTAAAAAGAGCAGCGGACCAAGAGTAGACCCCTGGGGAACCCCTGTGTGTAGGCGCTGAAGGGATGACGAGAAAGATTTCATTGAAACAATTTGTTGGCGGTTTGTGAGGTAGCTAGAGAAAAAGTCAAGCACCTTATCGCGAAATCCATATGTTTTTAGTTTATTTAGCATAATGTCATGGTTAACTGTGTCGAAGGCTTTCTTAATGTCCAGAAAGATAATTGCTGCGAGTCTGTTATTGTGTAAAGCATCATTAATTGCCTGGGTAAGAGTGATGACTGCTGAGCTGGTGGAGTACTGTGGGCGAAATCCGTGCTGCTCTGGGCATATAATGTTATATTTCTCAAGAAACTGATGAATACGTTTGTAAAGAATTTTTTCAAATATGGTATTAATAACACTAAGTACAGAGATAGGTCTGTAACTAGAAGGGTCAGAGGAGTCGCCGTCCTTGAATACAGGAGTAACACGTGCTATCTTTAGGGATGATGGGTATGTGCTGTTGAGTATTGAATGGTTGAATAAATGGCATAATATGGGTCCTAGAACATCAATATTTTCTTTAATTAGCTTCACAGGAATGCCATCGTAGCCTGCCGCCTTGTTTGTTGCGAAATCCATAACGACACACATCACTTCATTTAATTCAACTTCGTGCAGAACGAAAGAATTTAAAACTGGCCGCGGAAGATCACTGCTAGTACTTATGTCAGGAAGTTTCGATGCTAGATCAGGGCCAACCTTGGTGAAAAATGTATTAAATTCTTCAACTGTCTGCTCAGTCACATTGGAGGGAAGTATGGAACGTTTTTTAAAGTTATGTGTCACCTCATTTACAATTTGCCACATTTCCTTTGAATTCCCAGTGGCGGCTTTAATTCGGCGTGCAAAATATTCCTTTTTGCGGGCTCTCATTAACGACACTGATTTATTACGTTCGCATTTGAACTGGTACAAGTAATACTGGTTAGTCCTATGATGTAGCCATTTGTGATACCAATAGTCCTTCTTCTTTAACACGTTCAAAATTTCTTCTGTCATCCACGGACAAATTGGCTTGTAACGCCTCGTGGCTGTTGTACTTCGGCTACTGTTTTTTATTAGATCCACAAGGGTGGTAATCAGGTTAGAGAACTCTATGTTAACATCTTCATGATAGATTAGGTCAGTATTGAGGAATAACAACTTTTTGCGGAATGATTCATAATCTAGCTTTGCGTCAGTTCGCGATTTATTCTCTTTTATTGCAGGAGGTGTGTCTACGTTAACGAAAATCGGCAAGTGATCCGAAATTGGGGTTTGATATACGCCTGCTTGTGCGCCTGTGTCAATATTTGTCAGTGCATGATCGATAGATGTTGCCGAAAAAGTGGTTATGCGCGTCGGAGAATTAATCAAATTGCGAAAGTTGTATGACTGAAGTAGATATGTATAATCCATGGTGTTCGTAGAAAGTGTGTCAATATTAACATCTCCAACGATTATAACTTCATTTTTGTAGTTCTTGGCTAAAGATGACAAGATAATTTCCAATTTGTCAAAAAACATGCAAAGACTTGAGCTCGGGGCTCGGTAAACTACGCCCACTACTAGTCCCCATTCAAGTTTCAGAAATAGTGCTTCAAGTTCAGGCGAACAAGATGAAAGTGATGATAAGATAGTGTAATGCAGGCTATCAGCAACAAACATCGCCACACCGCCACCACGAAACTGCGAGTTCCGTGGCTGTGATAATGTCGTGTAACCAGGAATTGTTATGTTTTCGTTCTTTTTCAGCCACGTTTCTGTGGTCGCTATGATTTCAAAAGACTCCCCCTGTTCAACGATAAACGAAAGTAGGGGGCTCAGGTTTTTGTTGAGACTGCGAACATTACTATGAAGTATAGATATGTTTGCTCTGGAAGCCATTATGAGCTCAAGTCAGGGTGATTATCACTTTGTGCTTGTGTCCCATGGGCCCGAGTTATTCTTTCTAGATCTGCTTCGCAGGTCACATGAACCACCTTCGATTTTTCTGCTTTCCTCATCAATATTTTCCCTTCAGACACCCAAGCAAACTTCCAGCCGACATCGCGTTTGGTTTGGATTGCTTTCCCCAGCAGTATCTTATTTTCTGGACACAAGTGTTCATTGACGAATATAGGATCAGTTCCTTCAAACCCAAGCATTGATGCGTTTAGTCGTGTCTTTTTTGCAGCAGCAAGGAATTTGTCTCGGTTGGTCCTTGCGGCAAACCGTACAATCACATTTGGTGGTCCTTTAGCCTTGGTAGCTACACGATGTGCAACCTCTATGGCATGTCTGGGTAGTTCTGTAGACAAGCATGAAGCGACTGTTTCAACAACCTTGTTGAGGTCCTCACTTTCAGCAACAGGTATGCCCTTCAGTTCGAGGTTGTTTTTCCTACTGTACTGCTTTAGTTCAATTAGTTGCTTCTTGGTTTCAGCAAGTTCCTTACTTAGAATCCGGTTCTCTTTCTGACACTCAAGGCCCAGTTTTTTCGCATCGTCAAGTTCTTTACGGAGAGTCTGAACTTCAATTTTGAATTCTTCGAAGTTTTCATTCATGAAGTCCATCCCTGTTCTGACCGAGGTAAGTTCCGCTTGAATGGCAGTATTTGATGACTGCAACTGTTTTACTTCATCCTTTAGTTCAGTCATGACTTCCACGAACCTAGAAGTCATATCTGTTAGAACTCTGACTATTTCTTTTATACTGTTCGGTGTTTTTTCAGCGAAAGTGTTTGCAAATTCAGCTAAAGGATCGCTTTTGCCTTCCATTATAACAGGGTGTATCACTCACGGCCAATTCAAACAATGACGATAACACTTGGAATTTCAGAGCAGCCCGGCAGCCACAGAAACATAACAGATAATAGATTTGTGAGCCCACCTGCAACAAGTGAAGACAGCGATTTAGCAGAAGTGGTAGCCACAGCTGCCGGAACCGCTCTGAATGTCCCTTGACTGGCGCTCAGTCCCTTTATATTGGCGAAGATGACGCCCCCAGTCGCTGAACTGCCGCAGCACAATGACACCTTCCGTTGCGATGGTGTCCGATGCGCATGCGCATAGCTCCTGATGATCGGGCTGCTGCAGACGACCGCTTTTTATCACATGCCTGCAACAAGTGAAGACAGCGATTTAGCAGAAGTGGTAGCCACAGCTGCCGGAACCGCTCTGAATGTCCCTTGACTGGCGCTCAGTCCCTTTATATTGGCGAAGATGACGCCCCCAGTCGCTGAACTGCCGCAGCACAATGACACCTTCCGTTGCGATGGTGTCCGATGCGCATGCGCATAGCTCCTGATGATCGGGCTGCTGCAGACGACCGCTTTTTATCACATGCCTGCAACAAGTGAAGACAGCGATTTAGCAGAAGTGGTAGCCACAGCTGCCGGAACCGCTCTGAATGCCGGAACCGAGGCTACGCCGTGCGTGGACGCTGCCCCAGCCCCCGAAGGTTAAACTGAATAAAGCAGCCTCTGGAGGTGAGGTTGCTTCTGAGCAAAAGAACAAAGATCCTCCATCGACGAAAACGCAAGACCGTTCTCAACTACGACGACAACACAGACGACGACGAGGCCAGACCTGAAGCTTTTACCACCGCCCAGAGAAGTAACGTCGGAGTGCGCCCACCGCAGCCTCACTACTCGACGAAGCCGAGATCGTACACCGAAGACAACGTGTAATACGAAAACGCGAACAAGTAACCTGTAAACAACTGTGGACCGCCACGCGGTTATTGCCTTGGTCGACACAGGGGCTGACTACCCGGTCATGAGTGGCCGCTCGCTGTCCGACTCAGGAAAGTGACAACAACTTGGGATGGCCCGCTGATCCGCACCGCAGGTGGTAACCTGATCACGCCGTCAGGACGTTGTACCCCGAGAGTTACAGTAAATGGGCGAACCTATGCTACAGCCTTCCTACGGACTTCTTGAATGAACATCGGACGATCAACGACCTTCGATCCAAGTCGATCAAGATTTCCACGGACAAAGCCATTTCTGCAGCGACGCCAGCGACTCAACACGTTGCCTTAAAGGGGTAGAGACACCAAATTTTTGTGTTGTATCTCTGGGTTGTAAATAATGCGTAGCGATTCAGTGAGCATGAAACACCATCTTAGAAGCATGAACTCGCATTGTATAATTAATAATCGTATTATTTGTACCCAGCAGTTTCGGTTTCGGTTCGTAGTTGCCAGGTTTTGCCAGGCTCTTTCATGACGTCAAAAACCAGACAATGCGTTGTCACGTGGGTCCGGAAAGCCGTGACGTCGTGTAGGCATGTAATCTGCTTGACACGCACGTGGTGCGCGTAAACACGGAGAGCCGGGCGGAGGGCAAGTCGAACAGCTCCGAGTCGGAAAGAAGAGTTTTATTTCGGCGAAGACACCGATTATTAGGAATCGCGGGATGACGCAGACGAGGAAGAAGACGCCGCGGTTCGAACCCCGACAACCACTTCATTTTTGATCCGCTGGCCAGCGATTCCGAAGAAGAGGCAGGCGTCAGGCCCGACGCAGCTCAGATTGTGCCAGCGAACGCCGAGCGTGTAGGCAACGTGAAATGGTAAAGGCGCGTTCACACTACGCCGACGATCGGCCGATTTCAGTCTGGCAATGGTCTGCGGCAGCGATTTTCGTGCCGTCGGCGCGTCTGTCACACTGCGCAGACGCCGACCGAGCACCGGTCGTCGCCTGACGAGCGCATCGCCGTCGCGTCGCCGAGGTAGCAGCCGTCGGCCGACCCGTGTGTCACACTCTGCCGACAACAGCGCCGACCTCACGCCGACGTTGTCCCATCCCGACAGCTCGACGCTGCTTCTTCGTGCGCGCTGCTCGTCTGCTAGCTCCGTTGATGAAGGCGTCGTGGAAATCGAACTTATCTTCTATTATGGGACGAGTTCGCACTAAAGCGATGTGAAGAGTAGGCCTTTTATTATAGCACAGTCGACTTCCAAAGCGCCGTCAACTGCGGAAGCGAGACCACCTAGGCCTAGCGACGACTAGGGCAGCCTGGGACCAGCACGCAGTTCAGGCGCGTTCACACTAGGCCGACGGGACCCCGAGGTCGACGCGACAGTGGCGCCGACGGTCGCGTCGGCCAACCTGGTCGTTCCCCGACTAGCCAGTCACACTGCACCGACGACGACGACGACGCCCCAACGACCAAGCGTCGTCCTAGTGTGACAACGCCGCCGACCAAAACGAGACCCGTCGGCCGACGTGCCTTGGGCATATCGGTGGCCGAGCGAAAACATTCGCCGACCAAAAACAAGTAGCGAGCTCAGAGCGCGAAGTGCAATCATTATTTAGACAAATAATGCACGCGCAGCAACATTCATCAAGCCATATGGCCACTTGGCCGACGCGCCGCACTGATCGACGCTTGCGAACTGCCGCCCCACTGCAAGCAGGGACACGGAGCGGTGAGCATCGCTGCGCCGCTCTACCCAAGCTCCGCCCGCAACCGGTGTCGCACTTCGCCGCCGTACAGCAGTCCCTCAGAAAGACTGCTCGAGCAGCGACAAAGCATGCCTGCTTATGTTTCGAGCTTTCGGCAACGGCATCGCTCGCGGGCGCTCCGGGCGACGAGCTCTTCTGCTGCCTGGTTGCCGTGGTCGTCGCTAGGCCTATAACCTCTTCCGCATCGAAGTCGTAGCGGCCGGCGCTTCGGAAGTCGCCTGCGCTATAATAAAAGGCCTACTCTACACATCGCTTTACTGTCAACAGCATCATCTCACAATAAAATAATAGTACGGTAAATCTCCACGACGTCTTCAGCAGCGAAGCGAGCGGGCGCCAGGCGAGCCGGACCGCAACGTCGGGCCAGCGGCAGTTGCGAGGCGGTTGCGGCAAAAAGTTTGCTCGTATCACAGTCGTTACCTTTGCCAGCAGCTCAGTATTCGTCAGCGATCCTCAAAAATGACACATTTTTCACATTTCTTATCCCAGGGTTTATTATTCACGTCAAGAACACACTTTAGCTCCTTTTTATGACGCCGGCAGACGGGATCCAGGCTGGCCGGCATGCTCGGCGTACTTCACGTTCGCACAAGAAAATACATAACATCCATGATACTAGAGAATGCTTCCTACATTAGAGCACGGGCAATATGCCTCTGCAAAAGTGGATCTTTCGGCAACGACATCGCCTGCGGCAACGCCGGGCGTAAAGCACCATCGCACTCGCGAGCGTGCAGAAAAAAAAAAAAAAGACTCGTGAGCACTCGTAACCAAGGTTGCTAGGCCGCGAAACCGCAAAACTTGGTCCCGTACGTCAGAAAACTGTGCAATGACGTAGGAAATACTTGCTTGTGTTTTCTTCTCTGTTCCTACGTCACATTGATGCACTAGCGATGGCTCAGACTTCAAGAGTGAGCATTTTCACAGACTTTAAAATGAAATTAAAATATGTTCTAGACCTCCCTTAAATTTAATACTTCGCTCTTTTGGTCCTCACATACAAAGGAAACGTATGGCAGTCTTTTGTACAACCTTGGAATTTGATGTCTCTACCCCTTTAAACGTCCTCGACGAAACATTGAGCGTGCCGCCCCGATCAAGTGTCGTCGCCTGCATAGGTACTGGAGACGCCGAAACTGCCGAAGGCGTCCTCGAAGGGAACACCCAGTTACTCCTGGATCGAGGACTGGGCTTCGCAAGGGGAGTCGCCCAAATCCGGTATGGCCAAGCCCAAGTGCTGCTAACTAACTTCACCGAAGAATAACGGCATCTAAACAAAGGTACGACGATTGCTTCTCTCGAGGAGCTGGCATACATCACAGACATATTTGCCTTCCCCGACCAACCTGCAGAACCATCTGACCAAGGCCAGCAACCCACGTTTGATATCAACCCAGCATTACCCCGGAGCAGACAAGACCTAATACGCAGTCTTCTGTCTTCTGTGCTGTCTTCTTCAAAGGCACAGCGATTGCTTCTCATCATCATCGAATGTGCGACAAACCCGGCTTCCCAAGCACCGAACTGTCACAGACGAACACGCCCGAACACTGCGACAGAGCCCCTACCGCGTATCGCCGCCGGAACGCCAAGCTATCCGCAAGCAAGTAGAGTAAATGCTACGTGACGACGTCATCCAGCGATCAAGGAGCCCCTGGGCAGCACCAGTCATCCTAGTGAAAAAGAAAGACGGCACCCTTCGCTTCTGCGTCGATTACCGCCGCTTGAACAGCATTACGAAGAAGGATGTCTACCCCCTCCCCCGCATCGATGACACATTGGATTTGGATCAGCTGTGCAACGCTAAGTACTTCTCATCGATGAACCTGAACGGCGGCTGCTCGCAAATTGAAGTCGACGAAAGAGATCGTGAAAACACTTCGTTCACCACACCAGACGAACTCTTCGAGTTCAAGGTGATGCCATTCGGCCTCTGCTCTGCCCCAGCGACGTTCCAGCGAGTAATGGGTACGGTGCTCGCAGGCTTGAAGTGGCAAATTTGTCTATTGTGCTTAGATGACGTTGTTGTCTTCTCCTCAAGCTTTGAAGACCACCTCAGAAGGCTCCGGATAGTGCTGGAAACAATCAAGTCTTCAGGCCTAACACTGAAACCAGAGAAGTGTCACTTCGCCTATGAGGAGTTGCTGTTCCTTGGTCACGTCGTAAGCAAGCATGGAGTTCGCCCAGCCCCCAGAAGACGGCTGCGATCGCAGTTTCCCCAGCCTAATGACAAGAAAGCTATACGCAGATTCCTTGGATTGTGCGCTTATTACCGGCGATTCGTAAAGAACTTTTCGCGGATCGCTGAACCTTTGTCCCAACTTACCAAGGCTGATATGCCTTTTAAATGGGAAACGCCGCAAGAAGAAGCTTTCAAAGAGCTGAAGCGCCGCATACAGTCCCCTCCTGTGCTCGGGCACTTTGATGGAAACGCCGAAACCGAAATCCATACCGATGCAAGCAGTGTGGGCTTAGGAACGGTCCTCGTTCAAAAAAATGGAAGACAGGATAAAGTTATCACTTACGCTAGCCGTTCACTGTCGAAAGCCGAATTCAACTATTCGACCACCGAAAAAGAATGTCTCGCCATTATTTGGACCACGTCGAAATTTCGCCCTTACCTGTACGGACGACCATTCAAGGTTGTGAGCGATCACCATGCTCTGTGCTGGCTAGCCAGCACAGAGCATGGTGATCGCGAAGCCGCAAAATTTTTTACCGAACAAATTCTCCTGCGACACGGCGCCCCCGAAGGGCTCATCACAGACAGAGGAACGGCATTTACAGCGGAGCTGACGCAAGCCATTTTAAACTACAGCCAGACAAGCCATCGGAGGACAACTGCTTATCATCTGCAAACCAACGGACAGAGCGTCTGAACAAAACCATCGCAGACATGCTCTCCATGTACATTGACGCCGAACACAAGACGTGGGACACCATTCTTCCCTACGTTATCTTCGCCTATAACACTGCCGCCCAGGAGACAACCAGGTTTACCCCATTCCAGCTGGTATACGGCCGGAAGGCCACGACAACACTCGACGCAATGCTCCCGCACGTTTCCGACGAAGACAACGTCGACGTCGCCGCCTACTTTCATCGCGCCGAGGAAGCCCGAAGACTTGCTCGGCTTCGCATTAAAGACCAGCAGCACACCGACGCCCGACGCTACAATCTGCGCCGAAGAGACACGGATTACAAGGCGGGTGATCGTGTTTGGATATGGACGCCAATTCGCCGCCGTGAATTGAGTGAAAATTTGCTGCGACGCTATTTTGGCCCGTAGAGGGTTCTCCGTCGCATCGGTGGCCTCGACTATGAAGTCATCCCCGACGGCACGACAGCATCTTAGCGACGACGCGCATGCCCGGAAGTCGTACATGTCGTACGCCTTAAACCATATTGTCACGGGCGCCGGTAGAACGTTCTGTCTCTGGCGAGCACACTGGGCGGAGCACAGCCGGCCGACCCTAGCACCGAGCAGAAGAGGACGAAGTCCGGCGCGCGACAAAGGTCGAAGACAAACCGCACGGGGGCGCTGGTAGAGTGTGGCATTGCCCCTCCCCTGTGGAAAGGCATCGACTCGATGGCTGGGATTGAGGGGGAGCCACGTGTGTGCGTGAACCGAGTCCCGGGCGCGGAACGTGGTGAGAGTTGTTCTAGCGGGCATGGTAAGGCTTGAGTCTTGCGACGTGCACAATTTCGGATGTCGGCGGGCGTCTTGAAGAACGAACACTCCCTTGCGGGAGCACTTCATACGTAACGTCGCTGAGTTTGCGGAGTACCTCGTAGGGACCGAAATAACGGCGCAAAAGCTTCTCCGAGCGACCGCGGTGACGGATGGGGCTCCAAACCCACACTTGATCTCCAGGCTGGAAAATGACTTCGCGATGACGAAGGTTATAGCGGTGAGCATCGACTTCCTGCCGCACGCGGGTTCGTTGCCGAGCCAGCCGGCGGGCAGCTTCTGCATGGCGAACGAATGCATCAGCGTCGGCAACGGATGGGTGCGCAATATCGGGCAACAACATCGTGTCGAACATAGTCACGACTTCACGACCGTGTACCAAACGAAATGGCGTGAACCCCGTCGTCTCTTGAAGGGCAGTGTTGTAGGCAAACGTGACGTACGGAAGTATTGCGTCCCAGTTCTTGTGGTCATCGTCGACGTACATAGAAATCATATCAGCGATAGTCTTATTGAGGCGCTCGGTTAGGCCGTTGGTTTGAGGATGGTAAGCTGTGGTCTTACGATGACTTGTGCCACTGAGCCGCATAACTTCCTGAGTAAGCGTGGACGTGAACGCTGTGCCTCGGTCAGTTAAAACAACAGAAGGGGCGCCATGGCGGAGGACTATGCTGATGATGAAAAAGTCAGCAATTTCAGCAGCAGTACCGCGGGGAAGGGCTTTCGTCTCACAATACCGGGTGAGGTAGTCGGTGGCAACCACAATATACCGGTTACCCAATGATGACGTGGGAAATGGGCCCAGTAAGTCCATGCCGACTTGGTGGAAAGGAATTCTCGGCGGAGCAATGGGTTGGAGCAAGCCAGCCGGCTTGAAAGGTGGTTTCTTCCGACGTTGACACTCGCGGCAAGTGCGCACATAACGCTTGACAGCCGCAGAAAGCCTGGGCCAGTAATAACGGTGACGAACTCGTGCCATCGTTCGAGAAAATCCGAGGTGGCCGGAAGGAAGCTCGTCGTGGCACGCCTGCAAAACGTCAGTGCGGAGCGCCGTTGGAACCACGAGCAGGTAACCAGAGTCCGTCGGGCCGTAATTTCGTTTGTAGAGGACGCCATCTCGCAAGCAAAACGACGACAAGCCACGCGCGAATAGACGAGGTGGTAACGAGGCGGTTCCCTCGAGATAATCGATGAGTGGGCGCAATTCCGTGTCGTCTCTCTGTTGTTGAGCGAGGGCGGACGTGGTCAGACCACCAATAAATAGAGGGTCATCTTCGAGGTCATCAGAGCTGGACGGGATAGGAGCACGGGACAAGCAGTCTGCATCGCTGTGTTTGTTGCCCGACTTGTAGACAACTGTAACGTCAAATTCTTGCAAGCGAAGGCTCCAACGAGCTAGCCGGCCCGAGGGGTCTTTAAGATTCGCGAGCCAACACAGTGAGTGGTGGTCACTCACGACCCGAAACGGGCGACCATACAAGTAGGGCCGGAACTTCGTTATCGCCCACACAACAGCTAGGCACTCCTTTTCAGTGGTTGAGTAATTTGCCTCGGACCGTGACAACGTGCGGCTGCCGTACGCAATCACGCGTTCAACACCATCTTGCCACTGGACGAGCACTGCACCGAGGCCAATGTTGCTGGCATCGGTGTGAAGTTCCGTGTCCGCCTCGTCGTCAAAATGGGCAAGAATGGGCGTTGTTTGTAGGCGTTCGCGGAGCTTTTCGAAGGCGTCCTGCTGTTCCTGTGCCCAGACGAAGGGCTGATCGTCTTTTGTCAGCCGTGTGAGAGGCTCAGCCAGCCTGGAGAAGTCTTGCACGAAGCGTCGGTAATATGCGCAGAGGCCAAGAAACCGACGCACAGCTCGCTTATCAGTGGGAGTCGGGAACGCAGCTACAGCGGCCGTCTTGTCAGGGTCGGGGCTGACGCCCTCAGGTGTCACAACATGGCCCAAAAACTTCAGCCGTTGGTACGCGAAGTGGCATTTTTCGGGTTTTAGAGACAGACCGGCTGATCGGATTGCCGTCAATACTGCACTCAAGCGTTTGAGATGTTCATCGTAGGTCGCAGCGAAAATAACCACATCATCAAGATAGACGAGACACGACTGCCATTTGAGGCCAACCAGGACAGTGTCCATCATTCTTTGAAAGGTGGCAGGAGCGGTACACAGGCCAAAGGGGAGCACCTTGAACTCGTACAAACCGTCGGGGGTTACGAAAGCGGTCTTTTCACGGTCACGTTCATCGACTTCGATCTGCCAGTACCCACTGCGTAGATCAAGAGAGGAAAAGTAGCGGGCATGACGCAGGCGATCGAATGAGTCGTCAATTCGGGGCAACGGATAAACGTCCTTTTTAGTAATCTTGTTGAGGCGACGATAGTCGACACAGAATCGGAGAGTGCCATCCTTCTTGGCAACCAGCACAACGGGCGAAGCCCACGGGCTTGTTGACGGCTGGATAACCTCGTCGCGGAGCATTTCCTCAACCTGCCTCCGAATCACCTCCCTTTCTTTCGCAGACACTCGATAGGGGTGGTGTTGTATAGGCCTCTCGCCTTCATCAACTACAATGCGGTGTTTAGCGACCGATGTTTGCCGAACTTTAGAAGTGGTCGCAAAGCAGTCGCGAAAAGAGTCGAGGATCATGTGGAGGCGGTGTTTCTGATCGGCGGTTAGGTCGGGGTTCACGTCAGTCAGAACGGGGGCGTCAGACGTCGATTCATGGGTATCGTTGAGGGTCAAGGCGCAGTGGGAGACTGAGTCACTAATTTCATCGAAATAGGCTATGGCTGTTGCTTGCGGCAAGTGGCGGTATTCGGCGCTAAAGTTGGTAACAAAAAGCAGCGTTCGCATTCCGCGGAGGGAAGCAACACCACGCGCAACGCAGACTTGTTGACTCAACAGTAACGACAGGTTACCTTCCGCAATCCCGTGAGGCGTGCGTGGGTTGGAGCATTCCACCGTAATAAACAAACTGGAGCGTGGTGGTAGCGTGACATTGTCATCACACACGCGAAAAACAGGCCTGTCGGGCTCGCTTATGCCGGCTGTGGCACACTGAGGTGAGAACGTCACGACAAGTTCGCGGAGGTTGATTATCGCACCGTGTTCTCGAAGAAAATCAAACCCGAGGATGAGGTCCTTCGAGCAATGAGCCAACACAGCGAAGCAGGCAATGAAGGTTACACCGCGAATCTCCATTCTAGCGGTGCAGACACCTAGCGGTGTCACCAGATGGCCTCCGGCTGTCCGGATGTGCGTTCCAGGCCAAGGTGTCAGGACTTTCCTCAGGACAGTCGCCAGACCACGACTCATGACGGAGAAGTCGGCGCCGGTATCGACGAGAGCAGTCACGCGGCGGCCATCAACGATGATCGGGATTTCAGCCGAAGCTTGGTCACCTTCGGAAAAACGCTGTGTGGGGGTGGTCGGACTTGGGGATCGTTCTCGCGGTCGAGTTGGTGCGTCAAGCGGAGACGTCTCTGGGCGTCGAAAGGTCGTAGCGGCGTGAGGTCGGAGGTCGGGTGGCATGCTAACGTCGGTGAGCGGAGGATGTTCGTCATTATGTCCAGTGACGGCGGCCCTACCTCCGGGGGTCGCCGTACTCAGTTTTCCCGGCGCGGGCTGGAGGACTGCCGGACGTAGGACTGGCGGGCTGGTGAAGACAACCGTCGAGGTGACGGTGACCTGGACTGACGTTGGGCAGTGGGTGCAGGTGGGACGTTGGCCGCTAGGTACTGATCGATCTCGCGGGGTCGTTCACCATAGCGTGGCAGGGGTGCGTCTGGCGAAAAGCCGCGCAGGCCAATCCGGCGGTACGGGCAGTGACGACGGATGTGGCCTGCTTCGCCGCAGTGGAAGCACAAGGGCCTGTTGTTCGGCGTGCGCCACATGTTTGCCTTCGTGACGGGTGGGCGGTCGTCTGGCAGCGCTGCCGTATACGGGAATCGGCGGGACGGCGCGGTAGGGGCAGGAGAGTAGAACGCCGGCGGTGGTGGCGCAGTACTTCGCAATGCCTCGCTGTACGTCATCACGTAGGGCGCTGGCGGTTGGGGAGGCGGAATGGGCTGCACCGTGCGGCGTATCTCGTCACGGACAGCATCCGAGATGGCGGTCACACTAGGAGGCTGCTCCACAGAGCGAAGCTTCTGCAGCTCTTCGCGCACGATGCTCCTGATGAGCTCTCGGAGGGAGGTGTTCTCATCCCCGGGCTTCGGAATGTGGCACTCCACAGTTGTTATGTTTGATGGACGGCCGTAGTGCGCAAACCGCTGTTGCAGGGCGCGCTCCATGCCTGCCGCTTCCTTCGCAAAATCGGCGACTGTAGCCGGAGGATCGCGCACGAGCCCAACGAACAATTGCTCCTTCACTCCCCGCATCAAATGGCGCACCTTCTTGGCTTCAGACATCGAAGGATCAGCGCGGTTGAAGAGCCGGGTCATGTCCTCCACGAACATCGCCACGCTCTCGTTTGGCTGCTGCGCCCTCGATTGCAAGGCCAATTCAGCACGCTCCCGCCGTTCATTGCTGCTGAAGGTATGCAGCAACTGCCGCCGGAAGTCTTGCCAGGTGTGGATGGCGGACTCGTGGTTTTCGAACCACGTCTTGGCGGCGTCCTGGAGGGCAAAGTAAACGTTCCGAAGCTTGCGGTCTTCGTCCCACAGATTAAATTCAGCAACCCTGTCATACCCGTCCAACCAGTCCTCCACATCCTCAAACTTGTCACCATGAAACGACGCAGGCGTGCGAGGCGTATGAAGAAGTAGCGGTGGCGAACTCACAGACGGCTGGAAGGTCTGGCTGGCCACCGTAGAGGTCATCGTGCGGGATGGCGCGGTGAGGGGTTTGTACTCGGGAGCTAAGCCTTTCAAGCGGCGGCTTGACTTGTGGACAGGTGTCGTGTCCAGGGGGTGTGGCTGAGCGCTGGAGGTTCCTGGGACCTCTTCGTACATGGATCGTACCCAGCACCTCCACCAAAATGTCACGGGCGCCGGTAGAACGTTCTGTCTCTGGCGAGCACACTGGGCGGAGCACAGCCGGCCGACCCTAGCACCGAGCAGAAGAGGACGAAGTCCGGCGCGCGACAAAGGTCGAAGACAAACCGCACGGGGGCGCTGGTAGAGTGTGGCAATATTATGAACGCTGAAGGAGTCGAAGTTTGCATTCTCTCTGTTTATTTTCAATTTTCAAGCATCGAGGCTATGCTTCTTTGGGATGGGGGTAATGCCACGTATCATTGCAGTGTCCGTTCGTTCGAGTTCAAGGCCGCAGGAAAGGGGTGTTATCATTTTGGTTCGTGACGCGAGAAGCGACCGGACTAATCTCGATTGATCACAGCCATGAAGATCTGCATCTACGTTTTTCCAGATTACTGTAGATGATCTTGTCCTGTTATCTCGAACTTTCCTTGCCGGCTTTAAATTGTGCGATGCCGTTAGCGGCGGTCATTCGTATTTCGACGACTGACGAGCACGTTTGTTGCTTACGCCGCCGCCGAGTGATTCCGTTCTTTTGCGGGCTCAAGTCAGCCCAAATAAAGAGCTTGTTGGTGGTTGTACCACAGCACACGTAGAGAGGAGGGTTGAGTGCATCGAGGGTGTTGTTTATAAGATTCCCCTTTCTTGCGGTGGGTGGTATGTTGGCCAGACTGGGCGATGTCTAAACGAACGCCTGAGGGAGCACCATAATTCTTTGGACAAGGCAGCCGGTTCGAATTTGGCGCTTCACTGCAGGCAACCTGAGCACACGTGCGCCCCATTGCTTCATCAGACATCCGTCATCTTCAAACATAAGGATCAGATAGTAAGGGAAATAGTAGAGGCATATCACATTGACAAAGGGGGTACAGCATGCATTAGTAAGCCCTCATTATCACTAGCTAACCGCGAAATCACCTTTTTGGAGCATGCATTTGTAGATATGTAGATTTAATATTTTCAGTGATGATGCAGTGTTTTTTTTGTTCTGTTTAATGTTTGGCGGGAATGCTATATATGTACACATGTGCGTAATAAATCGCAGTTGAAAGTCAGCGCTCGTGTTGTCGTGTTTGTTCCGTCCTCGTGTTTTTTCCGCGCTGTTTTACCATGGATAGTAATAACCAACTTGCCCACCTTTCTGTACTTCTAAATGTCATTTCTAGTTCCCTGGGCTCCGTCTTTTCTTCGTGTGTCAACTATAACAGTCCCGCCATGTTAGTTTCGATCATTTCCATTTGCATTTGTAATGCTAGGACCATGTCCTGGCATGCTAACCATCACTCGTGCCCCGTGGAAGTTCAGCGCATGTGTGGATGGTTGCAGCCTTCCCCCGGCCATTCAAGAAGGATCTGCCGTATTTTCGCCTCGGAATGGTGGAGACAAGCGCGTTTTTTCAAAGAAAGGTTGAATGTTTGTTGTGGGATTGGACGTGAACGAAGTCATCGCGGACATTTCGTTGAGTGGTGCAAGACAGCTGACCAGCACACTGATTTCCTGTGGAACAAGGTCCGCCGCTCATTGTCTGCGAGCAAGGAACGCATGCCTGCCTGTACTCGAGGAAGGGTAGTGGTCTTGGATGACGCTGTTGTGGAGGGACGCCATCGCAAGACTCTGGAGCTGGGACCAAAATTCTGTTTTGAACCACGGCTATTACCAGTTGAAGAGTTGGCCTTGTCAAGGAGAATCGCTGCGCAAGTACCCGAAGTACAACGCCAGCAGTGCGTCTCCGAGTGCTTCTCGGCTGTTCAAGGCTCCCTTGGCAAGCGTAAAGCTTCGAAAGGGTTTGGAGCATTGGTGAACCACCTGGCCGCGAAGGACCTGAGACCACTGATAGCAGACAAAGAAGGGTGCTTTGTTGTGATGAAGGAGAGCGTGTTCTCGAACAAAGCGTTTGCTGCCATTTCCAAGAATTTTCGACAAGTGCAAGAGAATGCCGCAAAAGTTAAGAGACGTGCCGTCGCCCTTCTTAAAGAGGTTAGTCTCGACCGTTTGCGTGAGTCCGTAAAGAAGTCGGAACGCAGTACGCTTGAAATATTTTTTACGGTTAAAACCCACAAAATAGGTTTTCCGTTTCGGTCCATAATTTCGGAGAGGGGAACGTGGCAGCTGGTTGTTTCCAGCTACTTACAGAAGGCGCTTGCTTCCCTCGCTTTTGAAGACCCTTTCCGAACGCGAAACTCTGAGGTCGTTTTGGAGTACCTTCAGAACAATAATCCTGGTGACTGTCATGTGTTCAGTGTTGACGTCGAGGATCTATATTATTCGATTCCTCATGAGTGTTTGCTGCGCTTTGTAAGAGAATGTACAAGTGAGGAAAATGATGAAGTGCGCTTCCGCAATGTTTGCGGTGTATCTGTTGATGCTTTTCTTGAAGTGCTGTGTATGTACCTCCGGTCGACCATTGTTGAATGGAATGAAGGTGTGTTTATACAGCGTTCCGGGATATGCATTGGTTCTCGCGTGGCTCCGCTGCTAAGCGACTTGTTCCTTAGTAGAATTGACAAAGCAATTGCAGGAGAGTTACCGGACGGCGTACTGAAAGTACACAGATACGTGGACGATTACCTCGTTTTTGTAAAAAACGAAGAATGCACGCAGGATGTCGTGAACACATTTGTCAGAAATGGTCATGGACTTGCTTTCACCATGGAGAACGTTAAACAAGGTAGGATTCAGTTCTTGGATGTGGAGCTGAGACTTGAGCCCGGACACGTTTGCTGGTTGTATTCACCTCGCTCAGTAAAGCCCTTACTCAGTTTTCAGTCCGGGCATTCCAAGCTGGTAAAGGAAGGCATCGCCTTGTCTTGTGTTCGCGCCGCTCTGACCAAGTCGTGTGTCCATCGTATTGAGGAAGGAGTGCAAGGCCAAATTTCCAGGCTTAAGCACGCTGGTTTTCCTGAGGCAACTATTGGAAGGTTATGCGAAAGGTTGGTGGCCAAAATCAAATCGGACCATAAGCGTGTTCCTCAGGCGAATGAAGTCTCAAAGCGCCGGAAGATAGCTGTCATCCCATACGTCCTCGCATTTTCACACCGTCTGAAGAAAGTGGGGCGAAAATTTCAAATTGATGTGGTATTTTCGTCTCGCAGAAAATTAAGCAACATTTGCCGAGCTGTGCAGCGGAAGCGAGAGGCCCTACTAGGAAGGAGGATCGGTGGTGGTTGTACCACAGCACACGTAGAGAGGAGGGTTGAGTGCATCGAGGGTGTTGTTTATAAGATTCCCCTTTCTTGCGGTGGGTGGTATGTTGGCCAGACTGGGCGATGTCTAAACGAACGCCTGAGGGAGCACCATAATTCTCTGGACAAGGCAGCCGGTTAGAATTTGGCGCTTCACTGCAGGCAACCTGAGCACACGTGCGCCCCATTGCTTCATCAGACATCCGTCATCTTCAAACATAAGGATCAGATAGTAAGGGAAATAGTAGAGGCATATCACATTGACAAAGGGGGTACAGCATGCATTAGTAAGCCCTCATTATCACTAGCTAACCGCGAAATCACCTTTTTGGAGCATGCATTTGTAGATATGTAGATTTAATATTTTCAGTGATGATGCAGTGTTTTTTTTTTGTTCTGTTTAATGTTTGGCGGGAATGCTATATATGTACACATGTGCGTAATAAATCGCAGTTGAAAGTCAGCGCTCGTGTTGTCGTGTTTGTTCCGTCCTCGTGTTTTTTCCGCGCTGTTTTACCATGGATGTAAAGAGCTTGGTTTCCAAGTCTTGTTGCTGTCTTCCTGACCGCTAGACTGCCGTCACTAGAACGTGACAATATATAGTGCTATCGATTCTATAAAATCCACCACGCGTCGCACTGGATCCTAAAGTTGATATCCTGAGTGTGGTATGAAGGTGATGGTATAGCTGACAGGACTCGCCCGTTTTCGCAGCCTACGCATCAACGCGGGCTCTGCAGACATTCCCAACGTAAAGTTACTGGATAAAGTGTTTGTGTCGCGAATGTTCTAGTTGTGAAGCATGTGTGCGAAAAACATTTTTGCAGCAGTTCAACCAGGTGATGTCTGTAATGCGCCATAGTGTTATGTTAGCCAGCACAAGTTGTGCTTATTGTTCTTTCGTCGGATGAAGTTCCAGACATTTATCCAAACTGTCACGGCTAACTTTTTAACGGCTCTCTTGCGATTAAGTGTCTCAGTTTAAAGTGGTAGCCATTTCATTTTAACTTCAGTATGTTCTCACAACCGCACCAGTTATCTTTAAAATTGGTTAACTTGTGTACATGTCGGTGTATAGAAGTTAAAGGCACCTGACTTGCGCAGTGCATATGCCATGATATCACCAACCTGAAAATAATGAGATGCACAGCAATTAACGTTCGTTCTTCTTGTTCCGGCCATCATGTTGTCGAATTCCTACGTTACGATGTGATAAATAAATGTATATATTTAAGTAGAACTGCTTCATGTAGTGTGTAATTTTGTGCTTACATTTAGCTTTTATCTACCTCGTGTGTAAAAACGTCCTTCTAATCTAGTATTCTATTGGAAATACTTCCGTGGTTTGAGCGACATACAACTGCCACGCTTGCAACCTCACTATCGACCAAATGTTTGATAAGCGTCGCATTACGTTTGCATTCACTGAACACAAGGTAGATATGACCGTGCGCGTTCTAGTCTACCAGGTTGCAATGAGGATGCGACAGCTCAGTAAATAACGATTATCGGACCGCTCAAAGTCGCCCAACTTGAGAAAAGCTTTACTTTTGAGTATGAATGTATCCATGAACGTACTCCGGGTCCTTTACTGCGGAATTAAAGTTTTCATTCATCCACAAGACACTTCATAAATGCATGAATTCAGTATTGCTCATAGTTAGTTTTCGCAAATGGTGCCATAGTGACACGGGGTTTATGGTACTCGGTTGCTGACTGGAAAGACGCGGGTTCGATACCAGGCCACGGCTGCTCTATTTCGATGGAGGCGAAAGGCCCGCGTACTGGGCAATGCCGGTGCATGTTAAAGATCAAGAGCTAGTCAAAATTTATCCCAAGAGCTCCACTGCGGCCTCCCTCATAGCTTGAGTCTTTTTGGGACGTTAAGCATGACAAGGCCGTGAAACCAATCAGGTATCGCAAATGTTTTGGCTATATCTCTGGCCAACAAAGGCATAACTTTAACAGTATTACTATCCATAGTCTTAATATCAACAGTCTCACTACCAATAGTCTTGCTATCGATAGCGGTACTATCGATAACAATAATATCGATAGTAATACGATCTCGTCTACTATCAATAGTGTCATCGATAAATCTATCAATAGTCTATCGTTAGTAGTACTATCGATAGTTTTTTTACACTATCGGTAGTTTCCCCGGTGAACTTTGGTGTGCCGCAGGACAGTGTGCTTGGTCCCTTATTATTTCTTATTTATATCAATGATTTACCCAATAATGTAATTTCCAGTATGCGAATTTTCGCGGACGATTGCATTATATGCCGCCCTATTAGATCTACTAATGACCACCTGGCGCTCCAATCAGACCTTCTGACTATTACCGACTGGTGCAACTCATGGTTAATGACTCCTAATGTATCAAAGCGCAAAGTCATCTCTTTCACCCGTAAAAATAACAAGTCCAGCTATACATACTGTATTCAAAATGATCTACTCTCTCACGTATCACATTACAAATATCTTAGCGTTAACCTTCAGATCTTTCATGGTCATACCATATCTCATCCATATGGGCTGTCGCCTCAAATTCATTAGGATACCTACGCCGTAATCTACGAAATTCCCCATCTAATATTAGAAAACTAGCATACCTCACTTTTGTTCGTCCACAACTTGAATTTGCTTCTCCCATTTGGTCTCTCTATCATAAGAACATGACCATCGCGTTAGAATCTAGCACCATTCATTTCACGAAACTATAACTACCGTCCAAGTGTCACTCAGATTAAAACAAATCTTTCTCTACAATAATTAAGCACGCGCCGTGACATCGCTCTCTTAACACTATTTCACAAATATGCGCACTTCAATAGAACTAGTTCAGTTCAACTCGATGTCTCATCCCGCACGTCGAAAAGTTTATATAGTCAGCTCAGTTTCGCAAGAATATATGATCACACATTGGCTTTCAATTCATCTGCACTACCACGAGCCATCAGATTATGGAATGATCTGCCAGACAACATCGCCTCCGCGTCTAATCTAGAATCTTTCCATTCTCAACTCATCACATATTTCACTGAAACCGTCATTTAGCGTGGCTACGTTCAAGTCCTTTTTTATTTTTTCTGATTTTGTTGTTCTTTGCTTTGCTGCTACTCTCGTGCCATTCGGATGTTTTCTTACTTATGTTTGCCTGCCATTTTTGCGTGCTTGCCTCAATAGCGCTATTTTAGTCATTGTTCCCACGTTCGGGGAGCACATTAATAATCGAGAAGTGCTTTATTTTGTGCCGCGTATTCTATTTTTCTTTTCCTGTTGTTATTTCCGCTTCGTTTCATCTTCACTTGTTGATATAATTGTTTATCATGACTGTATATTTCCCTTTTGTTTCATTTGGCTGTTGTTCCACTGTATTATATTTTTATCGCCCCCTTTACACACTGCCCAATGGGCCTGTAAGGTATTTCAAATAAAATAAATAAAAAAAATAAATTCACCGTGGGTACCATAGTACAAAGTCTGGCTATATGGCTGAGGCAAAGCAATAACAGCTTTCACTCAAAAAATCCAGCGCTCCAGAAATACCTAACTGCTGGTCTGGCATGTTGTGCCTACATCTGCAAACATCAGCAAAGCGATCCCCAGAGGCAGCTCCTGGGCATTGGTTCGCAGTTTCGAATCTAAAATTATTAAAAAAATCTTGTTATTCAGTCAGAGAACGCTGCTGGCCCTTGTAACCGCGCCATGTGGTAAATGTCGAACAGCGAATAAGAGATATTCGCACTATTTCCCAGCCGTGAGCGTCTATCCTGAGGACTTCCCTGCGAAAGGAATGGGCTTTCTTATGTCTTGTTTGGAGCATAGAAGAGCGGACCTCTTCCCTGAAAGCAGTCGAACAACGGCGCCTGGCAGAGCGAGATGGATCGCCATCATCAGGTGGCGCGTTCCCCAGTGCAATACACCAAGGATCCCGGTGCCTTTCCTCTAGTGCCCAGGGAGTGGCTTATTACCCTCCTTGCCGATCCTCCATTTGATAGAGGGATCACTGCCGTTGCCGACTTCCTACGGGGCGCCCCCGGGCGCGTGCTACGGAAGCAGAGTGGAAGCACAGTGGCCGCGTAGAGCGCTGCTACCAGACTTACCAAATGACCTCAGGGCTCGCTTCAATTTAGCTCGAGTAAAGATATCTAAGTTGTAATTGGGATATGCATGCAGAGTCGCTCGCTCCAGATCGCGATGCAAGATTTCGTCAAGCGCCAGTAATGTTTTTAAGCTGCTGAAACGTTCACAACAAAATTCGCAACGCTTAATTGGGACTGGCTTCCTTAATTGCGACTTCGGTACCTGCCGTTCTTCTGCAGAACTTCAGAGAGAGAGAGAGAGACTCTTTAATGAAATACAGAGAATTTATCCGGCGTTTAAAAATAGCTGGCATGCTACTCTGCGTAGGGAGGGGAATTTGGGAGATAAAGACAGAAGGAGAGCCGCGCGGAAGAGGTAAAAAAAACGAAGATAAAATGCGGCCATGAAATGGGTACTAAGGATGCAATGGCGAGTATTGATGTAACCTATGGAATGATGGAGTGCATAGTCGCTGACGAAGTTCACTGCATGAAGAATGCATGGAGGTAACGTGCAAGTGAATTTAAAGCTTACTTTAAAGCTTATTTAAAGCTTTAAATATTATTTAAAGTGAATTTAAAGAACTAAAACTACGCTTCAATCGATGCTGTCTGAGAAGCCGACGTTGCATGTTGGCAACTTGGTCAGAGATTTGGTTTTGAGGAAAATGAAGATGCAGTAGCTGTCCCGCCCTGCTGGCGCCGCACACCGGGACCGTACAGTGGGGGAATTTATAACAAAGGGAGTGAAAAAGGAGAAAGGCACCGTGGTGCAAGGTTAAAGAACAATTTTGACCAGCAGGGGTTCTTAAGCTGTGACTAAAATCTCAGTTCGCGCTGGTTTTAATGTGAGAGCATTACTCTTCGCATTACGAGAAAAACTGGCAGCGTGTGTGTCTCACTTACACGTGAAGTGCTCAGCAAATGCCTGTGGTCTAAAGACAAAAATTGCCGAAGACACTTTGAAAATTATAAAGTGTGCTTGGCGAAAGCCTCGTTCGTTCTGCCTCCCTTGCTTTCGCATCTGGTGAGAAGTTCATCTGGTGGCGTTCTTCTGCCTGTACTAATCTAATTACTGCACCTACTCGAATACAAAATGATTCTAGTACACTGATAGATGTTTTTATCACTAATCTGTGCCCTGACAATACTACCTCAGGAGTTATTGGTGCACAAATAAGCGACCACTTGCCAATTTTTGTTTTTACTGAGGCAGGTATTGAAACCAAACCTTTTAATGATCGTCAGTCTGTAGTATTTCAAGATATAAACCCATTTACGTTAGAAGAATTTCAGAAGGAATTGATGCAGATTAATTGGGGATGGTATACGAAATATGTGACCCTGATCACGCTTATGCCGCCTTCATAACTTTGGTCTAATCTTGCTACAACAAATGCTTTAAACACAAAAAGATACAGACCAAGAAATCGAGAAAGCCCTGGATTACCAAAAGCATGTTAAAAATGATCAAACGGAAAGACTCACTTTACAGGCATTTCATGCAAACGCGGGAACTAGATGATTTTAAGACGTTTAAAAAATTTAGAAATAAAGTGACTGCAGTTCTTAGGCAAGCCAAAACGCATTACCTTCACAATCTTTTTAACACGGCAGTAGTAAAACGTAGCGGCATCCTTTGGAAGAGACTTAACACAGTACTCGGCAGGAATAACACAAACCAAGACCACATTCCGGATATAGCTGTGAATGGTATCTTAAAATCAGGAACATCTTTAGCTAACTCGTTTAATTCCTTTTTCACAACATCAATTGACAGTCGACATGATTCACATAGCCTAAGATATATCAGAGATACAACTTGTGATAGCGCATTTTTGGAGCCTACCTGTGCCGATGAAATCCAAAACACGTTCCTAAAGTTCCGTAACAGCAGGTCCCGAGATTCCGATGATTTACAAATCGGACCAGTCAAGTACGTCATACATATCCTAGCTCCCGTCCTTACGCATATCTATAATGTCTGCTTTACGCAAGGCATATTTCCTGAAGCAATGCAGCTAGCAAAAGTAAGCGTTCTTTTTAAAGGTGGCGATAAATAAGTAATGTCCAACTACATACCAATATGTATCCTTCCAGTATTCTCAAAAGGCATAGAAAAGTTAATGACAGGATGACTACATTTTGTGATAAACATAACATACTGACGAATTCTCAATTTGGATTCCGCAAAGGTCGTTCAGCAGAGTTGGCACTTTTAACCCAAAGAGAACTAATTTTGAAGGCAATAGAAAACAAACTTTTAACTCTACGTATTTTTGTTGACTTTTCAAAAGCATTCAATAGCATTAATCATAAAACATTATTAAAGAAACTTGAGCTTTATGGGTTTAGAGGAGTATTTCTAGATCTACTGAAATCATACCTACAGCATCGCAGCCAGCGGGTTATCATCAACACTTACACCTCTGACATCATGGAAATTAATTCTGGGATACCACAAGGAAGTATTCTTGGGCCCTTACTGTTTAATCTGTACATTAACGACATCACAAACATTGATAATACTGCGAAATTAATTGCATATGCTGACGATGCTAGCCTGTTTTTTACTTCTCCGATCCTATTGATCTTGTGCCACGCTGCAATAATTTCCTAAGTAAATTACACGAATGGAGCACATTCAACTCACTTTATATTAATAGCACTAAAACTAAGGCCGTGTTATTTCAAGCGAACAATAAAAACACCTTCATTAACAGTGACCTCGTTATAGGTACATCGACCATTGAACTTGTTCCGTACATAAAAAGTCTTGGAATTATATTTGACGCACACCTAACATGGAATAATCACGTCCAACTCATTCTTAAAAAACTTGCGAAAGGTGTTGGCATATTAACAAGATTACGCTTTTTCTTACCACGGGCCATTAAGGTGTTAATATATAATTCACTATCTTTATCGCATATTAACTATTGCCACCTGGTCTGGGGTACCACCAACGCAACTAACATTACTAAGCTGTTATTATTACAAAAGAAAGCTGTCCGTGCAATTTCTAACGCACCGCGCCTCGCTCACACAGAACCACTTTTTAACAGACTTTCCATAGCCACCATGAATTCCATATACAATCACTTACTCCTTAGGCGATTTATAGGGAGCAAAAAACAGGGTAACAATTTATTTAAAGAGCTATCTAACCTCACAAGAAATACTAACGTTTACGATACCCGGCATAACGAAACATGGTACATTCCAAAAACACGAACTAACTACGGAACCCAGGCACTAAGTTACAGACTGCCATCATTACTCAACTCACTCGGCAACATTACATGATCATTTGTGTCCAGCGATAAATGTCTGTGTGGTAAACTTTTTCATAGTGTTTGATTTGAACTGTTGTAATTTGTGATAGTTTTGTATTTTCAAAATTCTGTTTTGCATTTTTGATTGCTACTTCGTATTGATATGTTGAATTGTATAGTAAACTATTATAAGCATTGTTATTGTAAAGTATCTTAATCACTTGTATTCCAAATTGACTTTCTTAATAACCCTCATTGCTACTTCATACTTCTATGTCGAATTGAATACTAAACTCTGTTTTTTAAAGGTGATCTTTGTACCGTTTCCTAATCGTTGCTGTTGTCAAATTGTGTTTGTTACCAGAATTCATAACATATGTAGCCTTTATTAATAGGGAACATGGGCCCTGTCAATCCGCGCTTTTTCCGGCTTTTTACCCATGTTCCCGACATTGTGTACACATGATGTCAAATAAATCTGTCTGTCTGTCTTTGGTGTTGTGGAGAATCCGTCGTCCGCTGGCGCTTTCCGGAACCGCATGGCGCGGAATGACTGGGCCGCTTCGGAAACATACTTCTCATTCACTCGACTGCTACGAGACGTCTCGAGAAGGAGCGTCGGTGCATCTGCCACCGCCGACGCGCGCGCGTTCGTTCTACCGCTACTGTGTGACGTCACGGTTGCTATGCGCAGCTGCGCCACCCACCGGCGCACCGGTTGCTAAGCAGGGGAGGAGGTTGTTCCGCTGTGCGGAGGAGAGGACACAGTTGGTATGACTCCAGCGCACGGACGGACACCGCGAGTATGAGCCATAAAAGGTTTTCGCCATAAGATGGTGGCGCCATCAGGCGGCCGCATGGCGTACACAGCAAGCGGAGCATCGCCACTTCAGACAATCCTATACATTTCTTTCTTGTATATATATACTCCCCACTGTCTGACCTCATTGTGACGCCAGTTTTCCCACATTTGTAGTACGTACGAAACTGTGACGCAACCGTTTGCTGTTCAGCGTTTCGGGTGGTGTCATAACATTTTTCTTTGCATATAGCTTAGATGCGCTGGTTAATTAAGTTGGGGGTTAGTTTTCGCAGTTAAACCTGTGCCTTAGAAAGGTTCTCTGAGCTCTCAGCTTAACTGTTGAATTGTTCCAGCTCAAATTTCGCACAGAAATGACATTTGGTCGGAAGAATTGTTTTATGCTAGATTTGCGTGGGGTACTTGCCCGTATCGATAAAAAATGCGTTTCGGTGCGCCGCACCGAAACGAAACAAGTTTTTATCTCAGCCATTGCACCGATGGCGCCAACTCTTTTGTCGACCGCAGAGATTCGGAAAAGGATGGTGGTGAAAGCTGTTATGCGGGAGGCTTGAAGACGCTTTTTCAGCTGCTTTATCAACGATCACAAAATAATTTGTGTTACCAAAACTGCACTAAACGCCGTTTTCCGTGAAGAAGCCTCTTAAAACAACTCCCGCAAAACACTTCCCAAACTCCTCCATTGCCGAATCTCTACTGCCGGCAAACGAACTGACACCACTGCTGGAATCGCTTAGATAGCAGCTTCATTTGTTTCGTTGTTGACGCAGATGATGCGAATATTCGACTTTTTTTTATCGTTTCAGGCATGTACACACAAACCAAATCTAGCATGAAACAACTCTGTCGATCAAATGCCATGTATGTGCGAAATTTGAGCTCGAGCAATTCTCCACTATAGCTGAAAGAAGCATTCCACGGAGCGCGTTCAACTGTGGAACAGTCTGTAAGCACCTTCCTAGACTTTCCTATGCCTTCCCTGACTTTCCTGCCAAAATTGTGGTGCAACCGTTAGTCGTGCAGCGTACGTGGTGGTGCTATACCCACGCGTCTGTGTGTGGGCACTCCAAACAACCAAACGTGTATGCGTTGTGTCCATGACAAGCGAGCCCGGCCAGCCTCATCGCCGTGCGCCAACAGCCAACACACGCTGAGACGCAGCGCAGCCCAAGCAACGAAAGCAAAAGTAACAGCCCGTAATAGTGGCGCCGCTACGTGGCGCTGGGGTCTAGCAGTATAGCAGCCCCAGGTATCGAAACTGAAATTGTGTTACGATGAGAGAGAGTTGTAGGCTGAATGCGTTAGCGCTGATAGAGAGAGAAAAAACTTTATTGTAAAAGGAATTCGGGGCACGACCGCACTACACTCGTGTTAATGTTCGTAAGTTCCATAACACTGGCAGCCCAACCAGTGGCGATGGTCTGCACGGCCGGATCCTCCGAGCGCAGCAGGCTCTCCCAGTCTTCCCAGGTCTTGAGGTTCTCTAGGTCCGGCGGGGGAAGGTCCGCCGGGCAGAGTGAAAGGATGTGGAGGAGAGGCGAAGGGTTCTGAGCATAGGGCGCATGGCGGATTGGGGAAGGGGGATGATAGTGGGATAGGGTAAGGGGTGAGGGGAGAGAGTGTGTCTGTAGTCTGCGCCAGAGTGTAGCTTGTTTGTTACCTAGGTAGGGGTGGGGCGGGGGGTAGAGCTGGCGTGAGGCTCTGTAGGCCTGCGTCAGCTCGCTGAATGAGTGCATGCGCTCCTTCGTGAATCCCCGATCCGAGGCCACCTGAGCCCAGTTTAGGGAACTTGGCGGGGTGGGGGTGCATCGGGCGAGTCCAGTATGCCAAAAGCAGGGACATGGACGCGGCCTCGAGCAAAATTTAGAACCGCCGTTTTAGAGTCGCTTAAAATGTACTGGACTTCCGTGTGGGTGATAGCAAGTGCAATGGCGGCTTCCTCTGCAGCCTTTGGGGAGGTGTCGGGAGGGAGAGGTGGTGTCAGGACAGTGGATGAAGAGGAGTCCACTACAGCTGCTATCGCTTCATAACCCGTGGTGGCAGCGTCCACCCATACGGCGTCCGGCTCGGAGCCATACGCTCAATGGAGTGCCTTTATTTATTTATTTACCCTAAAGACCTAGAAGAGGGCATTACATGGGGGGTGATGATTAAAAGAAAGCACACATAACGAATCAACTCATAACAGATGATGGTCAATATACAGAAAGCAGAGTTTGGGTAACATCTGGTTAAGTGCAGTATAACACATTGAAACAGCAAAATTCAACACGTTGAAACAAGTGAGTAATAATTAGGGCAAAATAAGTAAATACAAATACAATGGCACACAAAAGAGGCTTCGGAGCTGTTCAGCACACAAGAAATGGCAAAGCAAAAAAGGACCGCCAAAAAGTTACGGTCGTCATAACAAGTTAAATTATCTAGCACTCTATGACGCATTTTCTGTGTTCAGAAATGTTAGTAAAGCTCTTTGAAAAGATGATAATTCAGTATGGCCGAGAATGCTGGATGGCAATGAGTTCCATTCATTTATTGACAAAACCAGCAGTGACTTCTGGTATTTTAGTGTGCGAGCGAAAATCGGACGTACCTTATGCGCATGATCCCGGCGAGTTGAACAATGAGGTGCAGTAAAGATATGATTTCGGTAGATTGGCGTTTCGCTATAGTATAAGGCGTGAAATAATGACAACCGGGCGAACTTCCTACGTGTAACTAGAGGTTGAAGATTCATGGCTTGCTTCAGTGCTGATACGCTTTGATGACGTGGGTAGGTGGTGTTGGTGGTGAAAAACATTCATAGTGCAATAAATATTTAAAGAGAGGGGCGATTGGGGTAGGTACTATTGGCCCTTTCCCCTAACAATACTAGGTGGAGCCCCTATTCCGGGGCCCCATTGACAAGCAACGCCGCCCGCGTCCGGTGAACTAAGGCCTTTTGGGTCTTTAGGTCCTGACAGCCGAGCAGGGCCGCCTCCCAGTCCTCTCTGGTGGGGTTGGAGTTGGGGGGGATAGATGGGTTTGATTGACACGCCCAAACCATGTGGAAGGTGTCAGCCCCCTCCCCACAGAACTGGCACGTGCCATCAAAGGATGCGTTGAAATGTTTAAGTACCGCCGGGCACAGTACAATGTTAGTAAGAATTTGGTCTCCGCTAGGTGGCGCCGCCCTGGCTAGCTGGCTGACTATCGTGCTCCGTTTTTCACCTGCCCCTGGCCTGGTCCAGGGCCTTGCCCGCCCCTGGATTTACACTCCATCGCGTCAGGAAGACATCCGCACCACGTGGACACCATTCGCATCACGGCCCGCTGTCGAGCTGGCGCTCCAAGCGCCTCCAAAAATGTGCTGCGGCGCGGCGCCTCACTAACCCTAACGCGCCGCGCCTGCACCTCTGGCATGCAGCGTCTCAACAAGCCCCTGAAGTCGAGACCCACCCATACCTCGCCGGTGTCAACTTCTTCCGACGTGGCCGCCGCGGGGCCTACTCCAACCACGCTTACAGCCATGTCTCAACCGGCGGCGTTCAACGCCGGCCACACCACCGAGCCCATTCCCGTCGCGTTCACCGACGCTGGGAGCTCCGAATCGACACCCGCAACGCAGCCGGCAGCGTTCGTCACCGCCGCGGCGTCCACTGCTGGCCAACTCCACGCATTAAGGGAAGCCAAGAGCTTCGGGCCCACAGTGCATCGCAGTCGACTGCGTTCGTTGCCGCCGCCAGTGCCGCCGCACCTACTCGGACCACACTTCCCGCTGACAGCAAGTCCAGCACCTTGGTACCTGCGTCGCAGATTGCGGCTCAGGTTGACGACACAGCAGACATGGACCTTACGGCGTCCCCGGTCGACGGCCATCTCATTCCGGCCCCTGAGGTCGGCTGGACCACCATCGGTGCCTGCCGTAAGCCTGCCTCCGCCACCCGGCCCCGCACCGAGCTCATCACAGTTGCCATCCAGCTTCCCCCTGGCACCCTCAACCCCAAGATACCGCTCTACGACGTCCTCGCCGCAGTCGTCTCCGCTGCACAACTGCCCTCCGAGAGCAGTGCGGAGATTACCCTTCAGGCCAAGCCAGCCCAAAGCCTCGTCTTTTTAAAAACTCATTCCCCTCTCACCGCCCACCTCCTGCTTTCTATCACGCATCTTCAGCTTCACGGTAAGCCTATCACCATTAAAACATATGCCCCTAATCCTCCCATCTCATGCCTCGGCGTCATCCATAACGTCGGTGGCCAATTCACCCCTGATGACCTCATGCATGATATCGAATCATTCAAAACCGATATTCTTGCTGCTCGTATGATGGGCACCACTCAATCGGTGCTCATAACTTTCGCTGGAACCGTAATCCCCCACTTTGTGTATTTCAAACGCGTTGCCTTCCGGTGCCGTCCCCATAAGCCTAAGCCTCCCACCTGCACCCGTTGTCTCGCTCTTGGACACCGCGCCCACCAGTGTCCACAGCACAGCGTTCCGGCAAAGTGCCGTCGCTGTGCTGCTCCTCTACCCGCCGACCCTTCCGCTCATATATGTGCCCATGCCCAGCCCTGGTGCGTTCACTGCCAGGTAAACACCCACCCCTCCCTCGACCCCACTTGCCCCTTTCTCCTCGGTAATCAACGCGAGTGTGCCAAAGCTGCGTACCTACGACGCCTAGCTTTGCGCCGGGCCACACAACCCACCCCCTCCTCCTCCTCTAATCATGATCCTCCGTCAGCTCCGGTCACGTCACCACCAGGCTCCTACGCCGCCAAAGTTAAAGGCTCCTCGGTTCCAGCGTCCCTTTCCAGCGTCTCTTCCACTGCACCACCGTCTCCATCCCTGACTGACGAGAGCCGCTCCTTCGACCTCCTGCTCGCTATGCTGGAACGCCAGCAGCGAGAGCAACAGCGCATTTCCCACGACCTACAACAACAGATCCACGCCTTCACCCAAACCCTCCAGACAACCACCTCCTCTCTTACCTCCCAGCTTACCAAGCTAAATGAGCACCTTGCCACACTCCCTCCTCCACCGCCCAGGTCGCCCCTTTGGCTGATCTTCTCGAAACCACCACACAGGCACACCACACTCGCTTGGTTCAGCTAGAGACATCGGTTCTGCAGATTCTTACCAACCTCCAAACACAATCCAAACACTTAGAATCCTTCACTTCTACGCTCCAATCCCCGCATGAGTCACTGCCCCCGGCCAAAAAGAAGGAACGCGTACCCTCACGAAGTTCTTTCTAACTCTACACTATCATAATGGCTCTTGGCGAGGACCTCGAGATTGTGCAGTGGAACTGCCGAAATCTGTGCCATAATAAGACCCCCCTCCACCAGTATCTACTCGCCCGCCCCTCCCTGCCCCATTTTCTCCTTCTCCAGGAGACCCGGACGGCCCGCACTGTCCCAGGCTACCGCGCCTACCATGCCACTACGGCCACACCACTTGCGTCTATTTATGTACGTAGCGACGTGCTCGTGGAGCCATATGATATCGCCTCCGTCCTTCTTAAATGTTTAGTTGGTGTGGTCTATTACCACCCTTCTTCCCGCGTCTCACTCGCCCTTTTGTCTTTCTACAACCCCCCTGTTACCACCTCTTTATTTTCCGCCCTGGGCAAGTTCCTTCACTCTCTTCCTTCTAACTCCCATCTCCTCTTTGGTGGTGACTTTAATGCCCCTCACACACTCTTGGGCTACCCTCAAACCCTCAAACCCGGCCGCCTCCTCCACTGTCTGGCCCAGGAACGCCACCTCACCCTTCTCAATACTCCTGGGGTGGTATTCTCCCGGTGTCGCCTTTTGCGACATGTCGCATTCGCTCTTCGCTGATTGGCTCGAGCCGCGGTGACGGCAGCGTGACGACATGGACCCGCCTTCCTGCTACGTCATCGTGACGTCGCCCCAATTTACTACGCTTAGTCGAACAACGGAATGCGCTGAAGCGATTCGCGCGGGCGACGGGCTACCGTTAGCGTACGAACGCAATCGGCAGTTGCGGCTTTTGCGCCCTTGGCGTGAAAAGATGGCGACGTCCTTTCAAGCGAGAGCCGCCCGCTTCAGCCAATTCAGCAGTCCTTGCGATTCCGGTCGGCATGTTTACCGGCAACTACTGGTGTTGTTACTTTTCGCTATGACTTACCTTGCTTCGACGATAAAGTTTAAGCTGCAATTCAGCCTAGTTTTTTAGATACGCTCTCGATTCTGGAGCGCGCAAGCCTAATGGGACCTCCAGCTACACTGCTACCGTCTGCAACTGCCCGAAACGCAGCCGAAACCTAGCACAACCGTCCGGAACGAAAGAAAAATAGATTTGGAGCTTTTTCGCGGTGTTTTATAGACTTAAATGAAGTAAAGCGAGTTTATATTAAATTTGCAAATGTTTTTTTTTAACATTAGACGTCATGTGATGGCAAATATTCTTGCTATAAAAGATACGAAACTACTGCTGCTAGTGGATCAGCAGTGGTAAATTGTCGCTTCTCGGAGTGAATGAATGCACCGCAGACGAAAGTGCCGGCGGCTTTTTCCGTTTCTTCGAGCATCTGTAAGCACTTTTTTAGGCCCCGCCCATATGCGACATGTCGCAAAAGGCGACACCGGCAGAATACCACCCCTGACTCCCCTACTCGAGCGGGCACTGCCTCACAGCGCCCCACGACACCCGATCTTACTTTCTCTCGGGGTTCACTTTCATTTCACTGGCAAGTGACAGCCGAAACTCTTCTCAGTGACCACTATCTTGTCCACATTTCCACCTCTCTTTCCCACATCCCTCGATGTCATCCGGTCACTCATACTGACTGGCACGCCTTCCGCGCTAATCTCGCCTCTGATTCCTTTCAATCCTCCGACGACTGGACGTCGCGCATCACTGCAGCGCTCACGTCCAGTAGCCGTCATGTTCGCTCTTGTCACCCAGTCCCAGACCCAGATCCTCACCTACTCCGTTTATGGCGTCGCCGTAAACGTCTTCAACGCTCCTGACGCTGCCAACCCCACAATGCCCAACTTTCTTCCCGGATCACTGCTCTGCGGGCCGAGATCGTCGCCCACTGCGCCTCACTCGAGCACTCTCGTTGGAGTGCTCTTTGTGACCGTCTTCACTCTGCATTGCACTCGCGATCCACATGGTCTCTTTTCAAATCCCTCCTTGGCACTAAGCCTGCCCTTGCTCCCACTCTAGCTAAAGCCCTCACTCAAGGAACTCCCTCCGATGTTTTTGATCAGATCGCCTCTCTCTATCTCCCGCCCCCTCTGGCACCCTCCTACCCGGTGTACTGCGGTGGACCTAACCCCGATCTGGACCAATCCTTCACTCTCCGGGAGCTCGAATCGGCTCTGGCTGCTAATGCTACACACTCGGCTCCCGGTGAGGATGCCATTACATACACCACACTTCGCAACCTTCCTGACTGCGCCAAAGAATTCCTCCCTAAAACCTACAATGATGCATGGGACAGCGGCTGCCTGCCCAGCTCCTGGACCTCCTCCCTCATTTCTATGATTCCAAAGCCGGGCAAGCCTCCCTCTCTCTCTAATCTCCGCCCAATCTCCCCGACATCATGTGTTGGTAAGACCCGTGAGCGAATGGCCCTGACTCGCCTCTCTAATTTTCTCGAGACGAGGGAGTTCTTCCCTCATTCTCTCATCGGCTTCCGACGCCACGTCTGTGCACAGGAGATGTTTCTCATTCTCCAGCACACGTTTCTGTCATCTACCCCCCCCCCTCAAATTCACGCACTTGTGACCGTCGACGTTCACAAGGCCTTCGACGGTGTTTGCCACGACCACATCCTTTCCCAACTCGCCTCCCTAGACTGTGGCTCCCGCATGTACTCTTATATCCGCTCATTCCTCTCTAAACGTGTCGCTCGCTTTCGAGTCGACACCTATCTGTCCGGCCCCCACAACCTCACCCGAGGCACTCCTCAAGGTGCTGTTCTCTCTCCTACCCTTTTAAATCTTGCTATGGCCCCTCTCGCCTCCCAGCTAGCTGAAATTCCCGACCTGCATCATATATTTTACGCCGAGGACATCACTCTCTGGTGTTCGTCTGGCTCTCCCGGTCACGTACAGGACACCCTGCAACGTGGCCTAGATCTCATCGACTCCTTTCTCACCACTGCTGGCCTCTCTCCTGCTCCTGAAAAATCCGAGCTCCTTCTCAACCATTCCTCATACCAGCGCTCACACAACCAATTCCTCTCTCTCCACCTTTCTGGCTCTCCCATTCCTGTCGTCACGCAGTGCAAAGTTCTTGGCTTTCCTTTCCATGCAGCCAAGAACGTGCAAGCCCTCCACCGTGCTGTCACCACCTGCCACTCCGTAACTCACTTCCTGCGGCGCGTGGTCACTCGGCGCTCAGGTCTCCACGAGGCTCATGTGTGCCGAGTTGCCCACGCGCTTGCCCTCAACAAGGTCTTGTACTTTGCACCCTACGTTTCCTTCAGTCAGACTCAACGCTCTTGAGACTGCCCTTGTGGGCCTCTACAAGGCAGCTCTCAACCTCCCTATCACTACCTCTACTGCAAAGATCTTTGTAACAGGCCTCTTTCATCCTCTCCGTTCTCTGCTCTGTCTCCATCATGACTCGCAGATTGCCCGGCTTTCCCTTACCCGTCAGGGTCAGTGGTTACTGACTCAAGCGGGTATCTCGCCCATTCCCTGCGCCCCGTTTACCTCTCCTATTCCCACCCCGGCTCCCAATCTTCGGACCCTCCCCCTTCCGTCCGACATGTCCCCCGTTCTGCACGCCAGCCGTCGTCATGCGGCCGCACAGCACCATTCCCCTCTCTTTGATACCCAGGGTGTAGCTTACACGGATGCCTCCTTCGTGGCTCCTCGAGGTTCCTGCGGCTACGCCCTGTACCACCCCTACCTCCCCGCTCCAGAAGCTCACACCAGCGGGCCGTTTCTACGCCCTCCGGATGCATTGTCCCTCGAGGTCCTCGCCATTGCGCATGCCCTCCAGTCATTTGCCCTCCTTCCCTCTCTTCAAGAGTACACAGTCTATTCAGACTCACAAGTCGATATACACCACATACAGAAACGCACCCTGACCCCTTCTCTTCAACAGGAGGTCGAACGAGCGGTCTCCGCATTGCAGCCTTCCATCGTTTTCCTCCGCTGGGTCCCTGGGCATTCACGGATTGACGGCAATGAGCTGGCTCATCAGCTCGCCCGTGACACACTTTTCCGGGCACCGTTGATCCCCTGGCCCAAGCCCTCGGAGTACGGTGGGAGACTCACCCTTCGCCGCACCATAAAAGAGGTCTACCTCGAGCTCCGCCTCGACAAACGCCTTTACCCTCCCCCTCATCCATCACTCACAGTGCCGGAGGCTCGCCTTCTTCGGCACGTTCAAATGAATGCAGTCATCACCCCGTCTCGCCTCTTTCTCTATCGCTATCCATCGGACCCTTCCTGTCCCAGCTGCCCCTGTATCTATGCGGACCTTGCCCATTGCCTCTTCTATTGCCCGGCTGCTCAGTAGTCGGGTTCCTACCCCCCATATTCTTTATCCATCACCACCTGGCTCGACTGGCTTGGCGCTGAAGGGGAGGAAGAACAGCGACTTCTGGTCGCCCAGGCGGTCGACATGCTCGGCCTGTAAATTTTGGCCGAATAAACGTCTTCTACTACTACTAGTCAGAATTTTGATGAGGAGGCGCTCGTCAGCACGATCCAGTCCCTTACAAGGGGCCGGGTAGCGCCGGTGCTCCTCCTTGTAGTAATCGGTGATGTGTTTGAATGTAAGGGCCAGATTGTCTGATTGGGAGTAGGCGTCCAAGGCCAGGGAGATAGCCCGGGGAGAGAGTGCGCGGGCGGCCTGATCGGCCTGTTCGTTTCCCTGGAGTCCCTGGTGACCGGGGGCCCAAATCAGGTTGCGTGGAGTTGGATCTTCGCATCGGCAGCTATATTCCAATATGCGCCAGGCAAGCGGGGGAGCCCAGCCCAACTCATAGTTCCGACAGGCCCCTCGCGAGTCGGTGATTAGGTGTTTCGACTTGGGGGTAGTGAGAGCCAGAGCAATGGCAATCTCATCCGCGTGTCTTCCGCTGTAGGCTTTGAAAGTGAGCCCGTTAACTGTGTTTGTGTTGTGTACGACTGCGGCTGTGTACCACACCCCGTGGTGTGGGCCGGCAACGTCCACGTAATACACATGTTCTTGGTTACCATAGTATCGCGCCAACGCTTCCGCGCGCGCCTGGCGACGACCGCTATGGTCTTCTCTGGACATGTTGTGAGGAAGGGGTCGGACCCAGAGTGCGCGTCTGCAGGGTTCTGGCACTCTCTCCTTTTGCTCAATGTGGTAGTCGTGTTTGATGTGTAGCCGGTCCAAGAGGCGGCGACCGGACGTGGTCTGTGCAAGACGCGTGTATTTGTTGTCTAAGTGGGCCTCTCGAAGCTCCCGAAATGTGTTTACCACGCTCAAGGCCAGAAGTCGCTGGTTGGACGTGGTGACCGGGAGGTCGAGAGCCCGCTTGATGACTTTCCGGTGGATGACCTCCAGTTGGTCATCATCATGTTTGCGCAGGTGCAAGTAGGGGGTTGAGTAGTGGATTCTACTCGTTATGAAAGTATGGGCAAGCCGCAGTGCATCTTGCTTCGTAATCCGCCCCGCTTGTTGGAGACCCGGCGGACCATGCGGCCCCCCTGGTCTCCCACTGTGCGAAGTTTGGCTAGGGTAGTGTCGATCCTGCGTTGATGGTGTATGAAGAGACCAAGGACGCGGATCTCCTTGGACTCCCGGATCGGTCCCGAGGGGAGACTGATGCAAAGCGGAGTTGTGTCCCGAAAGGAGGGACGTATGTGCACAAATTCTGATTTAGATGGGGCGCACTGGAGTCCGCAGTAGGCCGCGTAGTCGTCGACTAGGGTCGCCGCTTATTGCAGGCAGGATTCCATGTGGTCCAGGTTACCTTGCGTGGCCCAGATTGTAATGTCATCCGCATAAAGAGCGTGATGTATCCCGGGCAAAGAAGACAATTTGGAGGGAAGATGAAGCATTGCCAAATTGAAGAGGAGGGGAGACAGGACCGCGCCTTGAGGTGTTCCCCTCGAGCCGATGGTGTATGGCCCGTGTTCCGCATCTTGTATGCGTATGTAGGCTTGACGGTCTGTAAGATATTGTTTTATGTAGTTGAATGTTTTGTGGCCATAGTTGGTGTTACTGAGGTGGTCCAGGATTACTTCGTGTTTGACGTTGTCGAATGCGCCTTTAAGATCCAAGGCCAGGCCCACCTTGTCGTTGTGGGGACATTAGACAGGATCTAAGATGTCGTGGTGAAGCTGCAGAAGTATATCCTGTGCAGACTTGTGAGGGCGAAAACCGAACTTGGTGTCCGCGAAATTGTGCTGTGTTTCGAGAAAATCGGAGAGTCTGTCGAGCACCATCGTCTCCATCAGCTTGCCGACATAAGACGTGAGGGAGATGGGGCGAAGGTTCTCCACATCAATAGGTTTGCCGGCCTTCGGAATAAAGGTCACGAGAGCCGATTTCCAATCGAGAGGGAGAGGAGTCTCTCCGTCCCAAATGCTATTGATGTATTTGAGGAGCGCGGCGTAGGCTGCGTCGGGAAGTTTGGCCAAGAGCTTGACCGTAACCTTGTCGGGGGGCGCTGCGAGTGCGTGGAGTGACCAGAGGTGCGGTGTATCCGCTCCTGCTATTTTCCCCAGGAACCGTGGAACTTTTCGTGTGACCCCACCGAAATCGTTTCTATCACCTTCCCAACATCGAGAGGAACCTGTCAGTACTGGGCCTGAGCAGGTAGGCCCAAAACTGGCTGTTTTGTGGCAATTTTTCATTATCGCCAAGCTGCGCAACGCAAAACCTGCCGAAGGTTAGCCTCGATTCCGTAGGCGTTCCCACCGCATTATGGCGACCACTACCCAACGCGGCTATGATCCCACTGCAATGGCTTGGACTGAAATCGACATTCAACAGCCTGAAGACAACTCTCCGCCCATCGAAGATGAAGGCCTCTTTACGCTGATTTCCATGCGCAAGCGGGCCCAGCGTCCCAAGACATCCAAGGGCGTTGCATCGATGGCGTCGCTCAAATCAACACAGGCATCCGGCAGCGATCGTGCTTCGCTGCCGCTGTATAACAAGACTGCTCTTTGGCGCCCGCAAGAGACGGCAAAAATGAACTCCGAAGACATCATTGTGGTTCTCAAGCCAAGGAAAACCATGGACCTGAAGGCGAGTTTCCGGCACGGCGAGTTGGGTGCGGCTATTGCCCAGTATGTGGGCGGAGACGCTGGCGCCGCGCTCAGCATATGGCCAGTCTGTACCCAGAACTTCGTGGTTTGTGGAACTCAACACATCGAATCAACAAATAAGTTGACTAAAGACTTTGACCTCAAGACCGGAGCGGACTCCCATCCATTTCGGGGCCACGTGAAGCTTAATGGGGAGGTGTGCCGGGGTGTGATCAGTGTGCGGGCTGATGAGACGACGGCTACGCTCAAGAATAAGGTGCAGTGGCGCGGAGGTGAGATAGCCTTTGTGCGCAAACTGGAAAACACAAATGTGGCGGTGCTCACCTTTGTGGGCCACAAGGTGCCCCGCTACGTGCATTACAATTGTGAATGCACACATGTGCGAGAATATAAACGGACGATCCCTGCATGCTACCGCTTCAGGACCATCGGCCACCGGATCGACAACTGCCCACACCCGGACATCGGAAGATGTTGATTTTGCGGAAATACTGTAGGAGCCTCCGAGCAGGGTTTAAAAGAACATGACTGCACCCCATGCTGCATGGTCAGAGGGCAGGCCCATTTGACTGGCTCCGCGGATTGCAAGGTCAAGTTTCGGCGTCTCCAACGATCGAGACCGCTAGCCCAGCAGCAACAAGCGGGGCAACCAAGCAAGCCGGGCAAGTCGCCTGGGAACAAGACGGGAAAGTCCGACAAAACTGCCGGGCAACAAGGAAGCGGAAACCAACCACCTCCTGCTTCTAAAAAGGCGAAATCAGGGACCGGGGCCAAGCCGCCAGCTTTCCAAGCCGGGGATCCCCCCCCCCCCCCCCTTGGCAACAACCCACCCTCAACATCAAAGGTAAGCAACTGGGCGGGTGTCGCCTCTATTTCCTCTCGCTCCCCTTCCCCTCTCGAACTTGAGCTGAGAAAAGAGCTAGCGATTCTCAAAAACCAGAACGCGCAGCTACAATCCCAAGTCAACGCATTACAAAACGCTAGGGCAGAGCCGCCTGTCTCGGAAACAATGGAGGACGCTGATGAATCGGCGTCTGCCTGCTAGAGCGTCGCTCCGTCAAGTGCTCCGCTCACTGCAAACATGGAAAGCCGCATGACGGATATTGAGAAAAATGTGGCCGATCACATGACCCAACTACCAGCGATTATTACACAAATCATCCAAACACAAATGCAGCAGCTGGTAACAACCATAACTCAGCAACTAACTGTGTCCATTACTCACCAAGTCACCCAAAACATTAAAGCCTGGATACAGACTAGCCCAAAATTATTTAGGCGCGCAGGACCCGTAAAGGAAGTAGGCCGCCCATCCAAAATTTGCCGCGACGCTATTGAGGAAGAGAATGAAGATAACCTCCTCGCTACGGTGCAGAACACCAATGCAGTGAGTGGGGTGAGCCAGCCAGCCTCTAGCCATCATCATGGCTCAGGACCCTAAGCGGACATCTCGTAAAACAAAACAGGAACCTTTGGGCATAATACAATGGAATTGTAGAGGCTTTCGCGACCACGCGAAACGAGCACACCTACTCCTTTACCTAGAAACATTAGAATTTCATGCCGCCATCGTCGCGCTTCAAGAACCTGGGGCTTCAGCAAAAATTTCTGGCTACAACACATTTCAGCGGGACCCATCCACCTGTATTCTTGTACATAAGTCATACACAGCACAGGAGGTAGACCTCGACATAAATATAAAATACTCGTACACTATGGTCACCGTGTTACCCCTGCGACGCTCTGACCCCCCTGTACAATTACTGAATATATACTGTCCGCCAAAGCTCAAACATATTACTTTCTCAGATATCTTCAGCCGGGCACTGAAGATAGCGGGTCGGGACCCATTATTGATTGTGGGCGATTTCAATGCCCCCAACCAATTATGGGGCTACATAAAGGGGGAGGCGCTATGTAGACAGCTAGTGGAGCTTATCTCTACGCTAGGCATCACCCTCCAGACCGACCGAGCACATCCGACACGAATGGGAAGCTCTGTGACACGGGACACGTGTCCTGATCTCACACTTTCCCAACACATCCAACACGTGGAATGGAACAATAGAGAAGACACACTAGGCAGTGACCACTGCATCATTAACACACTAATTCACACGCGGCCTCTCAAAAGGCCGCTCACACAGGCTCGACTCCCAGACTGGCAGGCTTTCAGAAAGTCCCTGCCCACAACCAGCCTGGTTAAAGATGGATACGAGAAGTGGGCTCAAACACTTATGACAACACTCAAGAAACACGAAACACAAATACAGACCACGGAGGACTGCCCAGCGGTGGACAACCATCTACTGCACATCTGGGAAGCCCGCCGCAGTCTTACGAAACGTTCGAAAAGACAAAAACATAACAGAACACTCAAGAAGCGCATCCTAGATCTCACTCACAAAGCAGCTCAGTATGCGTCAAAACTTGCTGACGCCAACTGGATAGATCGCTGTAACACGGCTGCCAGGCAGATGTCTGGGAAGAACACTTGGAGGCTTTTCCGCAGCCTTATAGACCCCGCGCAGACACGGGGCGAAACACAGCGCCACTTACAACGAGCCCTTCATAATTTCAAAGGCAGCACAACACAACTCGCAGACACACTCAGGGACAAGTGTCTCTGCTGCAAACAGGACCGTTGTGGTCAGGAGTATCTTTACGCAGGCAAAGATAATCCTGAGTTAGACGAACCGTTCCAACTCTTTCATCTCAAGGCAGCCCTGGTTAAAATGAGAAGGGGCGCTGCGCCTGGACGGGACAAGTTCACAGTCAAGCTTCTGGCCAATCTCCCTGACCAGGCGTATGAGGCCCTTCTGGAATACATCAACACTATATGGAAGGGCGAAACCTCGCTCCCTCTTGACTGGAAAACAGCTCTAGTAACCTTGATCCCCAAGGCGGGAAAGGAGATCAACACAGACAACTTGAGGCCTATCTCGCTCACCTCGTGTGTGGGCAAGCTAATGGAGACAATGGTGCGGGATAGGCTCTCCGAATACTTGGAACAACGAAATACGTTTCCAGACACTATGTTCGGCTTTCACCCACATAAGTCGGCACAGGACATACTCCTCCAACTCAACAGAGACATAATACAACCAGTTGAACATCCACATAATGACAAGGTCGTCCTTGCCTTGGACTTGAAAGGAGCCATCGACAATATCAAACACAGCGTCATACTGACACACCTCAATGAGACCCACTGTGGCCGCAACACTTTCAACTATATCAAAGACTTTCTCACGCATCGAGCAGCATTAATCAAAATCCAAGAGGCAGAATACGGTCCGTATCAAATGGGTACGCGGGGGACACCACAAGGCGCGGTGTTATCCCCCGTACTCTTTAATTTGGCGATGCTCCATCTCCCGCACCAGTTGCAGGGTATTGAAGGCATACGGCATGCGCTGTATGCCGATGATATCATGATCTTGGCCAAAGAGGGAAACTTAGGGCGCATGGCGGAATGCCTGCAAACAGCCGCTCACGTAGTGGATCGCTAAGCAGGGCACTGTGGTCTCCAATGCGCACCCAGCAAATCTGAATTTGTACACCTTAGGGCATCACCTAAGGACAATACCAAAATACATCTCTCCTTAACAAGTGGCCCCATACATGAGGCCAAAGAAATTGGAATACTCGGACTCTTCATCCATAACCAAAGAAGAGTAGACACTACATTGCACAAGCTCCGCAAAATTGGAGACCAGGTGGGCCGTATGGTCCGTCGCGTCTCCAATAAGAGAGGGGGTCTGCGAAGCAGGGATGCAGTTCGGCTTTATCCCGCGTTCACTGGCAGGTACAAACACTGTGGCGAGGTGGCTGACACCTACCAAATGGTTTGGGCTTGCCAGCGCAACTCAGCTCTCTCCCCCCACCCCAACCCTACCAGAGAGGAATGGGAGGCGGCCCTGCTTGACTGCTCGGACCTTCACGTCCAAAAGGCTTTGGTCAAGTAGGCTAAGGTGGCGGCTTCGAGCAATGGGGTCCCGGAATAGGGACTCCACCCATTGCGGGGCTCTTTAAGAGAGCCTCACCTCTTTTATTAAATAAAGGCTTTTCATCATCATCATCATCAACCTTGTCGCGCCCGGGTGCAGTGCCCCGCTTCATTTTGCTTAAGGCTGCCCGGAGGTCCTGGAGTTGGAAAGGCTTGTCCAGCTCCGTGTTCTCTTCGCCTGCATACGAGTACGCCGCCTGCCGGTGGTCCTTAGTAGTGCACAGGTAGCGATCCCTGAGCGTGTGCGCTAGCTGTTTCGTCGTTCCTGTAAAGTTGTGCAAGGCCCTATGTAATTGGCGTTGGGTTTCCGTGCGTGTTTGTATTGGATCGATGAGAGCGCGGAACAGGCGCCACGTGTTGTGACCAGACATCTGGCGAGCAGCCGCGTTGCACCGGTCCACCCAGTTAGTGTCGGCTAGCTGAGGAGCATATTCCGCTGCCCGTTGTGTGAGTTCGAGGATGCGGTTCTTTAGGCGTCTGTTATGTTTCTGTTTCTTCCATCGCTTCGTGAGGCTGCGACGGGCCTCCCAAAGGTGGAGAAGGTGGTTGTCCACGTCTGTTTGTGTTTCTGTCAGCTGTATATGCTTTTCGTGTTGTGTGAGTGTAGACGTGAGCGATCTGGACCAGGCGTCGTATCCCGACTGGAGGGGGTCTACGATAGGTAGAGAGGTGCGGAAAGTCGTCCAGTCAGGGATACGAGCTTGTTTTAGTGGGCGTTTCAGGGGACGCATGTAAATGGTTGTGTTGATTATACAGTGATCACTACCTATAGTGTCCTCTGTATTCAGCCAGTCGGCATGGCGTATGTTGCGTGTAAATGTGAGATCCGGGCAAGTATCTCGTTGAATGGAATTGCCGATACGTGTTGGGTATGCGGGGTGAGTCCAAGTGTGGAAAGAAGTTCCGCAAGCTTCCTCCCACGCCTGTCCTCCCGGGGGTATCCCCATAGCCTGCTCGGGGCGTTGAAATCGCCGACGATTAGGAGGGGATCCCTACCCGCCACCTGCATAGCTTGAGTGAAAATTTCATTGAACTTGACGTTCTTAAGTTTCGGTGGGCAGTAAATATTTAGAATGTGTACAGGTGGGTCAGACCGCTTTAGGGGCAGCACTGAAACCATCGTGTATGGGAAAGACGGTGTTGTGGGAAGTGTCACCTCCTGCGCAGTGTGTCGCTTGTGAACAAGTATACATGTTTGCGGGTTGTGTTGAAATGTAGTGTAGTTTGTGAGTTTGGCACCGGCGCGGGGTTCCTGAAGGGCAACCACGGCGACGAGGAACTCAAGGTTCTCAAGATAGAGGCGGAGATGAGTCCGCTTCTTGTGGTTCTTGAGACCTCGGCAGTTCCACTGCGTTAGTGTAAGCGGCTGAGTTGTTCTTGCTCGCGACTTAGGGTTGGGGGCCATGGTCGGAGGCGGAGGGTGGGGTCACGTTGTTAAGACTCCCCAGTCCGCTAGTGCCCGGCGCAGACGTGCAGGAGTCTTCCGAAAAGTGAAACTCATCGGGAATAGCTCTATTGAATTTTGAGGGGCGGTTAGCGTCCCTGATGGGTCCTACGCGTTTAAGGACGCGCGGATTGTCTTTTATTCATTTTTGGATAATGTGCGTTACGGCTTGTGTCACCTGTGCGATGACACTCTCCACCTGACGCGCGATGGTATCATGGATAATTTTGGGGAGGTCAGCCAATTGTGTTTCAGTTGCGGTCACCCGTGTCTCCAGGGCCGCGGCGCGACTCTCCACAGGAGGAGGGATCTCCCTGGTTATGTTTTCTGCCTCGTCGCTCGACGCGGGCGGAGTATGGAATTGGGATTTGAGCGAGTTAAGCTCGCTCGCTAGTTTTTCGTTTTGAGCTCGCAAGAGGGCGAGCTCGCGCTTGAGTTCCTGCGTCTCGGCGGTGCTGGTGGTGGAGGAGGGAGGAGGGGAAGTAGAGGAGGCGACCCTCGCCCAGCTGCCCACCTTGGGTTGGTTGCAGGCGGCGCCGCCAGATGGAGCGCTGAGAGCTGGGAACTCCGCTGCTCCGGGTGGTGGCGTTACTGTTGCTGTCTTGCTAAAGCCCCTAAATAAACTAAAAGTAGCGACATCTCCTGCCTCCTCCTCCTATGCCAGCGCTCCTTCCCTCGGCTTCTCCCGGGCGCCGACAGTGGCGGCACCTAGGCCGGGAGCAGCTAGCAGACGCTCCCAACCGTCGCCTTTTGGCGCCCGGCAGACCGCGCGGCCAAATGAACTTTGTGTTGCGTTTTCTGACTTGGCTTCGGTCAAAATGACATCATGAAATGAGAGATTGAAAAATCAGTTACTGTAATAGCTGCCCAGACCAACGTTGGATTGCTTTATAGAAGCTTCTTGTTCTTCGATCGCTTTGACTGCGGAGCACACGTTGGAAGTGGCGCGCGCGAGCGAGTTTGCGGCACTAGAGTGACTACCATTGCTCGACGAGTGGCTTCCTCGTCGCTCGCGCTTTTGCGCACAGCGGAGCGCGCGCCCGCATGATTTTTGTTGCATTTTTTCCTACCGATTCGGCCGCATTGAGATTGTGGCGTGGGAGATACAAGGCACGAAAAAAAATATAGAGCGCGACCTTTCATAACAGAAAAAAGAATACACAAGTGTTAAAACGTCACCACTCCGCATTAAAAGCCATGAGGAGCTTTTCCAATGTGGAATTTTGGAAATGGTCTGGATCATTGCGCGCGCCCTTGCGTTCGTGATTCATTTGACACCACCTATCCACGTTACATAGCTCCACGCAGCGTGATTTTCGCAGGCATTCGCGGCAGCGACGACGGCCTCAACCCAAAATGTCTGAAACTATGTTTTACAGAGGTCCTTGCTTGTATTCTCAAGTATTATCCACGCAGATATCGAGTATTCAAGCGACAGGTGCGTTAATGTGCCTAGGAACAGTAACGCCCGATTTCGGTTTAGAACCCTGCTTGAAAAATACGTTCAGCAATGCGCGCAACATAGCAGCATGAGCAGCAGGAGCTTCAACAGCAAGTACCACACCTTTGGTGTTGAGTTCGTGAGCGAAGGATTGCAGATGTAACAAAACAAATACGGCTAGCGATGCGTTCAACATGAAAGCTAGACCTGCACCGCGAGTAGCCTGAGCAGAGCAGGCTCAAACCGCGAGTACCGCCCCTTTAGTATCGAGTTCGTGAGCCCAGGAGTCCAGCTGCAGCAACACAAATACGGCAAGCAATGCGCGCAACATCAAGCCTGGACCTGCCTAGCGAGCAACGTAAACGGCAGAGCTCAAACAACATGCGAACGAGCCCGACTGAAACCAAGCCGACACGCCGCGCAATGCGAGCAACATTAAACCTGCACTTCAGCACGGCTTTCGTACCCGCTAGCGAACGAGTCTATTTAAAATCATGCCAAACGGCATTTAGTGCGAAGAAAGACTGCAGCCGCTGGCGCTTCACACCAAGTCATCTGAAAAAACACGACTGACAAGTGAAAAACGACCACTTATCTCACAAAGACGAGGATCCACAACATTATCGAAGTTTGCCCGGCCGATCCTGTGCTGTCAAACCTTTCGGCGAGCCGCGTTGCTTTTTCTGGAAGGAATTACAAAACATCTTTTGCCACTGCCACCTCGGTTCTTTCATCTATACGCGCAACAGAAGCTCGGCATCGCCGCAACACGTAGACGCTTCCCGCCAAAACGGTTGCGCAGAAAAAAAAATGAAGCGCGACTCCCGGCCCCGGCAATGGCGGCGGCGTCTGCTGCGGAGCCAAAAAGCGCGCGCTAACACGTGACTACGACGCCTCGGCCAATGGGAGGCTCGATTCTCCGGCGGCGCGCCAGGAGAGGAGGAGTGTCGGAAAGTTCAAAGCTTTTCGCTACTTTTGTTTCATTGAGGGGCTTTATGTCTTGCCAGGGGGAGGCATCACGCCACGCCGTGGCGTCTTCTGGTTGTTTTGCTGCCGCCCTCCCCGTGTAGCACCGGCATTGGCTCCCTTGGGTGGCGTCCTGGGCCCTGGCTGCGGCAACTTAATAAATTTGGCGGTGCATTCGCGGGAGCTGGTGAGGTGCGGGCCCCCGCAGATTAAGCACATAGGATTGCAGACGTGGGGGGCCATCCCCTCAGTACCAAGCCCCACGTTTGGGCCACAGAGGCCGCATCTTTCCTTGACCGGGGTGGGACAGTTGTCCCCCCGTGCCCCAGTGTGCCGCAACAGTAGCACGCTGGCACTGTTTTTTTGTACTCCTTGCCGGGAGTCAGTTCTGCGTTATAGTGGACGTAACGCGGAACGGTGCGTCCCTCGAAAGTCAGCACAGCTACGTTTGATTGTCCCAGCTTGCGCACATGAACTAGTTCACCACCGTGCCACTGCACACTATGTTTCAGGGACTCACTGGTTTCCAAGTTGTGAACAGATATCACACCGCGACACACATCACCGGTGAGCTTGAGGTGGCCGTGAAATGCGAGCGATCCTCTGCTGGTGTTGAGTTGAATGTCCATGAGCAGCTTTTTAACCACTTCTGGGTTCTGCGTGCCACACACGATGATATTTTGTTCCCAATTTGGTGAAATGGTGATGGTGTTCACGTGCTGCCTACCGATGAGTTGCGAAATGGCAGCGCCGAGCTCAGCTTGCTGGAAGGCCGTCTTGAGGGAGACCGTACTGCGTGGCCGCAGCACGACCACGTAGTCGTCAGGGTTCATCCTGACCGTTGGCTTGGGATTCCACTTCGAGACTGGTGGAGAAGTCTTCTGTGGAGGTGTAGAAGACGGAGCGCGAGCGTCCTCCGTTGTTGAATTGTTGAGAGGAGTCTTTGGCATTGCCGCTCCTCGTGCGTTCTGCCGGCGGCGGCGCCGGCTTTCAATGACTTGGAAAAGGGCAGCTTGCTGCGCCGAAATGGTGGATGGGCCGTCCTCTGGCTGGCTGACAGGGACAGATGACCACGACAGAGTCGTGGGGTCGTATCCGCGTTGTTCAGGCAGAGCCATGTTGAGAGGTTGGCTGGCAGGCGTCCCCGCAGCCAGCGTCGGAGGAGCCGGAGCCGTGAGGCTTAGCTCGACCGCTACGTGGTGATGCGGAGGGTTGCTCGAAATGGCCGAAAATTCGGCGTACCTGGGTGTGATCGGGTTCTCCAGGATCCTGCTGACTTCACGGTTGCAGTCGCACAGGTTTGATAGGCGTTACATCAGGTTACCGCGGTTCCAGCCGAGAAATCGACGGAGCCGATGCACCACGCGTCCGATCACTCCGCGCTCAAACGCGGCGTCCCCATGACGTGAGTAGGATGACAGTATGGATCTGACGGCTTTATTTTGCACTGCTTCTAGAATATTTGTAAGAATCGCGTGGGAGGGGTTCCATATAACAGAAGCGTATTCAACAGATGACCTGATAAGCGTTGTATAAGCGCTGTGCCGTGTTTCAGCGTTCGCAAGGAGTAAACGGCGTTTCAAGAGACCAATTTTTTTTAAAGGCTTTATTAGTTATGTATTCAATGTGAGCATCCCAGGTTAAGTTCTGACTGAAAAACACTCCCAGATATTTTATACACGACACGGAGTCAATTCCACTATTATTTAACTGGTAATTATTCTGTGACGTTTCTGCTACGCTAGAGAATCTTACATGCTTAGTTTTACTGACATTAATATCCATCTGCCACGTTGAACACCATTCCGTTAGTTCTGTTAGATCTGATTGGAGAGCTAGTGCATCAGTCGGGGTGGTTATCTGCCTGTATATAACGCAGTCATCTGCGAAAAGCCGTATTGGTGAAGTAATATTAGAGGTTATGTCGTTTATATAAATTAGAAAAAGCAATGGCCCTAATACTGAGCTTTGCGGGACACCGAATAATACGCGAGTGGGTTTAGAAATGAGGTTCTGAACTTCGACCGACTGGTAACGATCGGTTAGGAATTGCTCGATCCATGTAGTTGTTTTGTCGTCGAGCTGTAAATTTCGGGTCTTTAGCAGTAAGCGTTTGTGGGCAACACGGTCAAAAGCTTTTGTAAAGTCAATGAAAATGGCGTCTGTGAAACGAGACATGTGTAGGGATTGATGAAGGTCAGTCGCAAGATAAAAGAGTTGCGACTGGCATGATCGGTTTTGCCTGAATCCGTGCTGGTTCTCGAGAAGTAAGTTATTTAGGTTCAGATGGTTCATGATGTGGGAAAACAAGATATGCTCTAGTAGTTTGCAGCAGATACAAGTAAGTGAGATAGGCCTGAAGTTGTTTGGATCGGTGTTACTTCCTGATTTGTGTATGGGAATGATGTGAGCTTGTTTCCAGTCGTCCGGGAGCTGTCCTGTGTCGAGAGATTGTTGAAATATCAGCGCGAGCAACCCAGATGATTCGTGACATGTTAGTTTCAGAATCTTTGTACTGATCCCATCGGGTCCTGGGGCCTTTTTTAGTTCTAGCTTGTCGATTGTGCGGGCGACATTTGTTGTGATAGTAATAGGTGCCTGGGCCTCCACAACACGATCGGGGAACTGGTGGAGGCCCACCGACAGGCCCAGTAGATCACGCACGGGCTCTGCGGCGCTGCTCATGGTGGGGCGAGTGCATATTCCTCGGGAGCGGCCTGATGAGGAGCTCGCGGTGAAGGGGTCGTGGGATGGCGAGGAGGGTTGGGTCGTTGGCCGGTATTCTGATTCCGAGGGAGTCCAGGATATACCGACCTGTGGACGTTTGTGTGAGCCTGATCTACTGGGTCTGTCGGTGGGCCTCCACCAGTTCCCCGATCGTGTTGTGAAGGCCCAGGCCTAGTAATCTGTCTGGGGGTGTGTTCAGGGGAAGATAAAGCCCTACCTTGAATTTCTTGCGTATCAAAGCATCCAAAGCGTTTATTTCATGTTTGGATAGTTTTAAGTATGGGGTAGTCTACAGCACACGGCTGAGGACAAAGGCATGAATGAGGCGACATAGGTCGCGTTCCTTCATGCCTCTATGATGTCACGAAATCCTGCGGATGAGGTGCGACATCGCGCCTACAATCTGATTGTAATGCAGCATAAACACCCTCCCACTGTAATAGCGCTGCAAGAAACTAACACTTCGCCGAAGATAGTCGGCTACGACACCATAGTAGATGAAAGATTTAAAAAAGTGGCCATTTTATGTCAGAAGGGGGTCACTACGCACAAGCACACGACACCAGAAGAAGATATAGAACACCTTTTAATAGAGGTAATACCTAAGAAGCGCGGGGAGAAGAGCCTATTCGTACTTAACATATATTCACCACCGCGCAAGAAGAGGCATGACTTCAGAGAAATCATTAGAGCGGTGATCGGCCTGGTAAAACAAAACCACCTTGTGATTGTAGGAGATTTCAATGCTCCGCACAAAGAGTGGGGCTACAAGATCAATACAAAGAAAGGAAAAACCATCCTAGATGGAGTGGACACGCACGGGCTGGAAATCGTTACCGATAGCAGATACCCTACTAGGGTCGGAAACAGCGTTTCAAAAGACACTAGCCCTGATTTGACCATCATAGGAAATATCCTAGACTACGAATGGTCTAACACCGGGGAGCAGTTCGGAAGTGACCACTACGTAATTCAAACGCAAATTAAACTTACAAGGTTCAGCACAATCCAGAGAAAGACAAAAATCACAGATTGGAAAAAATTCCGTGCACAGTTGGAGAATGAAGCCGGAAGAACTGCGATAATGGACATCGAAAAGTGGACCAAACGACTACGGGAGGTCCACAGAGACAATACTACACAGCTAGAGGTCACCGATGAATTTCCACGTGCGGATAAACGATTGCTACATCTTTGGGAGGCTCGTAGGGGACTGACGAAAAGATGGAAGAAACAAAAACATAACAGGAAATTGAGACTCAGAATAGCTCAAATCAATAAGGAGATAGAAGACCACACTGCAAACTTACTTAGAGATAATTGGCACCAAATTTGCAATGAACTAAACGGCAACTTGGGTAGCGCTAAAACATGGGCGCTGCTCAGGCACCTCATAGACCCGACAAAATCGAAAAGAGAAAACAGCAAAACGATAGAACGTATCACGCACAATTTTCAGGGAACGGACGCCCAGATTACAGATTTTCTTTGGTCCAGGTACGTCGGAAGCACGCAAGTGCCACCCTGCACCATGGTATATTCAGGGACAAGGAACTCGAAGCTGGATGAACCGATAAAAGACTACGAGGTATACGCGGCTGCCAGGTCATTCACAAGGAACACAACACCGGGAAAAGATCAAGTAACAAATGCAATGATCAGAAACCTCAGTGATGACCAAATCGAAAGCCTGACTGGACTAATCAACGAGCACTGGAAAAGGGGCACGGTCCCGGCGGAGTGGAAACACGCTGAGATTATCGTGATACCTAAATCAGGGAAAACACCCAGTTTAGAGAACCTTAGGCCCATTTCACTAACTTCATGCCTCGGTAAACTGTACGAGAAAGTGGTCAAGACTAGACTGAGTATTTACATGGAGGACAACGGTCTGTTTCCGGATACCATGTTCGGGTTCAGAACGGGGCTCTCCACGCAAGACGTGATGCTCCAGTTAAGAGACACGGTACTAAAACAAATATCGGGCACTCGAGAAGGCGTAATCTTGGCCGTAGACCTCAAGGGGGCCTTCGACAACATCGGCCACAATGCCATTCTCACAGAACTCTCGGCAACAAACTGTGGGGAGAGGATCTTCGCATACGTAAAGGCCTTCCTGTCTAACAGAACAGCAACGATCGGCATCAACAACATTAGGTCAGAAAAGAAGACGACGCCAAACAGAGGCACGCCACAAGGATCCATCATCTCACCTTTGCTCTTTAACATAGCAATGATTGGACTAACTAGGAGACTGAAAAACATCAAAGATGTAGAACATTCAATTTATGCGGACGACATCACAGTGTGGACGACAAAAGGATCGACGGGAAACAAGCAAGAAATACTGCAAAGAGCGGCGGATGAGATCGGTCAATTTGCTTTATTTAGCGAGATGCAGTGCTCCCCAGAAAAATCAGAATTTATTAGACTTCACAAAAATAAAGAGGACAGGGGGACGATAGAATTAGAGATAGATGGACAACCCGTAAGAAGGACAAATAAGCTTCGCATCTTGGGAATGTGGCTGCAGGAGAAAGGCAAACGGGACCATACCATCCAGCTCTTGGAACACTCCACGAAACAGATATGCAGGATGTTAAGCCGGATTACGAACAAGAGAAAAGGGGTGAAGGAGCGAGATGCGTTACGGATCACTTCTGCGCTCATCATACCGAGGATGACGTACGCGCTTCCGTACCTACAACCTAACAAAGGGCAAAAGGACAAAATGGAAACATGCATCAGAAGGGCGTATAAGCAAGCCTTAGGCGTCATGACCTGCGCCTCGACAGAGAAGCTGATGAACATGGGTGTGTACGGCACCTATGAGGAGCACTGCGAAACCATGCTCAGATTTCAAATGGAAAGACTTAAAAGAACAGCCGCTGGCCGCGCACTACTGGTCAAGCTAGGATACCCGGCAGAAGACGAGGGCGAAGACAAGACAGACATTGTCAGCCAAATTAGGAGCACTTTCTTGGTTAAACCAGTGCCCAGAAACATGGACCCGAAGAATCACGAAGGAAGACGGGCGGCGAGATCATTGGAGTTGGACAGGTTCCTAAAGAAGAAACAGATGGTTCTGTATGTTGACGCGTCCAAGTACAGAACGAAGGAAAACGCTAGGGAGGTAGCAGTAGTGAACGCCAATGGGAATATAGTTACTGGTGCATCAGTGCGCACAAGGACAACACAAGCAGCGGAAGAGATCGCCATAGCTCTAGCCCTGACTGAAGGCAATCGGCAGGGACTGAGTTACTGGATAGCCACGGATTATCAGGCTGCAGCAAGGGCATACAGAGATGGAAGGATCGGCCGAAAAGCCGCGAGTATTCTCTTCCAACAAAAACAACACAGACATGGATCAAACAATACAAACATTCAACACACCATCATTTGGGTCCCTGACACTGGGGTTGAGGGAAATCTCATGGCATACACCGTTGTCCGATGGTTCACGAACCGGAGGGCGGGTTTGCCTGTCGAACCCTTCAGCACGCCAGAATCTTACGGGGAGGCAATGAAGGCGTTGTTGGGAGCGCGCAAGAAGTACTCGGCTCCGGCGGATATCCTCGACAGAGAGCAGGCCACCACGCTCAGACGACTACAAACAGACACATACCCAAGCAGAGCCATGTATCACAAAATGTGGCCGAACAGATACGCGAAAGAGTGCGTGTGGTGTGGGGGCTACGCCACAACGTACCACGCCACCTGGGGCTGCGAAAAAAGCCCTTTACTACCAAAGGTAAATAGCCCTAGTATAGAGCAGTGGGAGGCCCTCCTGGCTGACTCCGACCCGAGCACACAGCTTATGCTTGTGACGAGGGCCAAGGCAGCGGCGGAGGCCAACGGGATCCTGGACTAGGGAAGACCGACCACTGAAGCTCCACATCTATCTATCCCCATCCCCCTACTCCCTAACTCTTCCTTCTGAAAAAAAAAATAAATGTTTTCACTACTACTACTGAGTTTCTTGAGGGTGGTGGTGTTTTTGCCATCGTTCTTGATGTGCAGGCCCAATACACGGAGGGTGCCAACCTCAGATACCGAGTCACCATTCAGTTCAAAGGCAAGGGGGGAGCAGGGACAGGGGCGGTTCTTAGGCCGGATGAGGAGCAGTTCGGACTTCTGTGGGGAGCAAGACAGTCCGATGGTCCGTGCGTAATTTTTGCTGAGTGTGGCTGATTCCTGTAAGGTGTTCTCTATGGCGCCGTCACTGCCGTGGGTGGTCCACAGGGTGATATCGTCGGCATAAAGTGTGTGCTTCAGGTGGGGAATAGCTGCCAATTTTCGGGCGAGGGGGATGAGGGTAATGTTAATGAGAAAGAGGGAAAAGACGGACCCTTGAGGGGTGCCGATACTCTGAAGTATGTAGGAGGGGGAAGACAAAGGGCCGAAGTGTATCTCAGCAGTGCGGTCTGTGAGGAATGCTTGAATGTAGGCGTACGTGCGCACGCCCGCATTCAATGGGATAGGACAGTCATGATCGCCTGATGTTCAATGCGTTCAAAAGCTTTGGAAAGATACAAAGCTAAGACTGCCTTGGTGTGACCTGGAAGAAACGGGTGGTGGTGGTGGTGAAAACATTTATTACGAATGAACAGGAGGTATGTTTGGATCAGCTCGTAAGGGACCGATCCTTACAAACACTAGGTGGAGGTCCCTAGTATGGGACCCCAGTGGCGGTTGCCGCCGCCCGGGCGCACCCGACTAAGGCTTGTTGGGCCTGTAAGTCGTGGCAGCCGAGCAGGGTCGCCTCCCAGTCCTCCCGGGTTGGGTTGGGGATGGGGGGAATAGCGGGGTTGGAGGGGCAGGCCCACACCATATGATAGGTGTCAGAAGACACTGCACTACAGTGTGGGCAGCTGCCGCTAAAGGAGGGGTCAAATTTTTTAGCGCTGCCGGGCACAGCAAAGTATTGGTGAAAAGGCGGGTCGGCAAGGTCGTGTGTGAGTTGCAGCATGGCGTCCTGTGCGGACAGATGGGGGCGGAATCCCAATGCGGGTAAAGATTGTTGCCCGCCATAAGTCTGGCTAACACAACATGCTCGAGGAGCTTCCCGAGGCATGAGGTTTGCGAAATACGGCGAAGGTTTTGGATTGTAAGTGGTTTGTTGGGTTTGGGTATGAATGTTACCTTCTCGTGGCGCCAATAATTTCGACCACCTGGGGAAAGTGCACCGACATCGCACAGCACACGGGTGCCTTTTGCGTTCCGCCTCGATCGAAACGCGGCCGCCGCGGTCGGTTTCGAACCCAGATACTCTGGCTCGGTAGACGACCGCCTTAACCACTGAGCCAGCACGGCGGGCCAGTCTCAAACGTCCTCTATTTTTTCCGCCGCAATACATCGCAAAACCAAGCTTTGCTCGTATTTCAGATAAGGGAGTAGCGCAGTTGCCGTTCAAAATGTGCTCTCAAGAGAATTTTATTGGACCCCATGGATACACGATAAGGGACCACAGTCCCTCATGTGCTCATTCGTGCTTAGAAAAAATTTTATTTACATATGTACACATGCCAAGGTTACTAGATACATTCACATTTACAAGAACACATGACACATGTAAGGCGAGCCAATTAAAGAGGTACCATAAACATTTCTAAGTAACTAACAGGAATGGGCGTTGTAAAATAGGAATGCATATATACCGATTGTCAGAAGAGCGAAAAGGCAATAACTGGACATTGAAACATTGAAAAGGATACTTAAGCGCCAGTTTGGCCTAAAAACCGAGACAATACGACCGTTATTTACAGAAATAAATGGGCATGACCACTGTCGGAGAGACTCTTCCTCACCCAAGAAAAAGAGTTCCTCGGACAAAAAACTGATCAGCTCCCGTCGGAGACGGCCGAGAATTGGCCACACAGCGCGGCGTCGAAAGCCACTAGCGACCGCGGCGCATCGACTGCGCCATAAACTAAAAACACCTGCAACTATTAACAGGCGAGCAAAACAGCCACTGGGGAAGCGGCCGCGGGAGACGAAGCACGAAATGCCCTGCCCACGAAATCCCGCATGAACCGCGCGCCAAAAGACACGCGCTACAACACAGGTGACTGTAGCGTGGCGATTAGATTCCGAGAGCGGGCAATTCGGACAGGTACTGGAGCGTAACACACCCCACCGTTCCAACCGATCACAAGTAGGGAGCACTGCCCAGCCATGTTTCCAGACAAAGTCACGTAGATGATCTGGGAGAGGTGTCAACGCTAAACGCGCCCACTGAACCCGGCGCATAGGTGAGCGGCGAGACGCCGGCACAACAGGTAACAATAGCGTGCCCATAATGTCCACCACACGGTCTGCAACGATGTTGACAGCAGGTGCTACTGCTCTAACATGCCTGTAAAAGGTCACTGATGAAGCGTAGAAAGCTGTAGGTTGCTCTGACTGGGGTCCATGATTAACAGGGGCCGCCGGATCCAAAAAGCGTAAAGAAGGGCCCAAAAAGTACCGAGCCAGGATTCGCGCCGGAGACGCGTTTCCTAGCAGGATACGCAAAATACTCTTCAACGCTAACAGCGAGGACATGACGGACAAATTTGGAAAGGCAAACCCTCCCCTCTCCCGTGGTTGTCCAAGAACAGCACGGGCCACAAGCTCGGTTCCGCCTGACCGAAAGACCGAAAAAACTGTAGCCTGCACTCGCCTTATGACACGGAGGGGTGGTTTAACAGTGTAGCAGAGGTACCAGAAGGCACCGAGCATGACGGACTGAACCAGGTAGCGCCTCTCAAGCAGAGGCACATCGAATGTCTGCGCCCTTCGCACACGAGCTGTAATGTCTTCGACGACCGAAGACCACACACCATTCCATATTCCAGCACAGTCGTAGGTCACACCTAAAATGCGCATCTGCGCGCACCACTGCAAAGGTATTGAAGATGTAATACGAGTCTGGGTAGACCCCACAAAAACGTAACAACTCTTCGAGTAATTAAGAGCAGCCCCAGACAAGGAGGCGTACTCACGGAAAACATTTAAAGTTTCAAGCAGGCTGCGTTCATCAGCTAAGTACAGAGTGATGTCGTCTACATAAGCAGTGACGCGTACCGCTTCACTGCCTGGCAAAGCCAGACCTCTAATAAAGGAGTAGCGATTGACTGCCAAGAGGAAAGGCTCTAATGCTAAGACAAACAAAAGGGGGGAGAGCGGACAACCTTGACGGACGCCGCGGCGAACATCAAATGCGGTACTTTCCCGGCCATCGAGGAACAGAGTGCTTGAAATATCTCTGTACATCTCTTTAATAAGAAGCACGAAAGACGGTGGGAAGCCGAAAGCATCCAGCATCCCGTAAATGTACTCGTGCTCTAAGAAGTCGAACGCCTTTTCCTGATCAAGGGAAACAAGAAGACCCTGTGCGCGCCGTCGTAAAGTATACGCTAGGATGTCTCGCGTTACAGAAGATAAACTCTGTATTTCACGGCCTGGGATGGAGCAAACCTGGTGGCAGGAAATAAGTGACGGAAGGAGAGCTCGTAGACGACGAACGAGTAATTTTGCTAATACTTTGTAATCTGAATTTAGCAGGGTGATAGGGCGCCAATCTGCCGGACATGTCGATATAGGAGACTTTTTAGGAATAAGGACAATGCGGCCTCTTTTGAATGATTCAGGAAATACGTGCTCAGTAAAGCATATTTTTAATACTTCCGAGAAAATAGGGCCCACAATATCCCAAAATTCTAAATAGAACTCCACAGGAAGGCCGTCTGGACCAGGCGCTGAGCCTCGTTTCATGGAGTCCAACGCCTTCTTGATTTCATCTGTTGTTGGCACAGCCATAAGGCCGTCATGGAGTTCAGTTGAAACCTGCGGCAAGCCTGCTAAAAATGGGGCTGCGGAAACGACATTGCGATCAACTAGAATGACCGACTGAGCAATACCCCTGAAATGGCTAAAAAACGCACTGAAATTCCTGCCACCTGGTTGGGACGTAGCCCCGGCGGAAGATGTAAACGCAGGGGCACCTTGAGTGTACAACAGCTCTTGGCGGGCCAACCGAAGCACCTCAGGATGAGCACTTGGACTGCGTCGACAACGCCATGCAGCCGCTGTCAAAGTCAAAGAGGAGGCACGTAAAAGACGCTGTAGGCGCTCCGAAAGCTCCTCTTTCCATGCGCACATAAGCTACGAAGGCGACGGGGTGCGTTGAGCAATACGTAGCTTCGCCGTCACCACACGCACCTCATCTGACACGCGAGCCCTAAGGGCTCGACCAGATGCGGCGCAATGGTGACGCCACTGCTCCTTCAGACGGTCCCAGTCACCAGGCACCGCCCCAACAACCGAAAAACGCAAGACCCGTGTGAGCCCCTCTTTAGTGCTGGCGTCGTGAAGTATGCGTACATCCAACCGCCATGGTCTATGGGGTGATACTGCAGGCGCCGGAACCGTGAGTGATAGAAGAAAAGGGCGGTGGTCTGATATGTGCACCGGCGAGGATGGCAGCGTCAGTACATTAGCTACACACACTGACCGCGAAAGGCTTGCCGGAACGGACGCCCTGTCTAGCCTACTCGACGATAACCCGCGACGCCAAGTCCACTCAAAGACGTTGCCATAGAGGAGCTCATACGCGTCCGTGAGCATGAAATGGTTCACTAAGCGGCGCAACTCACGCGCATTCCAGCCTGGCCTACCCCTACCAGGGCCTTGCACATCGGCGACCGTATTGAGCACGCAGTTGAAATCGCCCAACATCACAACATTACGCCCTCCAAGAAAATATACATCTAAATCTTTAAAGAATGCGTTTACCAAATTGGAATGCGCAGGCGCATAAATACAAAGAATTCTCAGGTGAAGTGCGTTAAACGTGCAGTCGAACGCCAACACGCGTCCAAGCGCATCGTAGGTAACATGATGATCGCGCAACAGTGAGCGGTTCAAAACAAGAACGCCAACGCCGCTAGAACGCGTGCTGGCGTACGAAAAGAAGGCATCGACACCAAACCTACGCTTGAATTTCAACACGTCACTGAGACGAAAAAAATTGGTTTCTTGCAGGCAGACGATATCGCAACCCGAGGAACGAGCGAATGCGACCACCGTTGCCTGCTTCAAAACACTGCGGAACCCCTGCACGTTAAGAGTAATAATTTGAAGGTTAGTCATTTTGGAAATGAAAAATGAAACCTTAACAGTCGTGATGCTTAGGCAATACAAAGCGCGCCGCGAACGGCGCTAAACCACATCACTTTTTGCGGAGGGTCGGACCAGAGGAGGCACGAGGCCTCCTTGGCCGACCGGCAGAATTGTCCGAGTCCGTAGTCGACGCATGTGGACGCTTTAAGCTCGAACTTAAAGCGACCATCTCAATATCCGACGACTCTTCGCTAGAAGTGCTAGCGCTGATCCTCGATGTTGAAGAGGACGGCGACTGCACAGGGTCAGCGTCTGGAGATGATCTTGGCTCTCGTACAAGCGATGACGAAGACGACGATGGCGGCGTCCGGTCCTCCTCAGGCGTGATGACAGTCTCGTCAATGACGAGGTTGACTGAAGAGGCCGAGGACGTCAAGCTGCTGTCGTCACCGTCGACCTCAGCTATGTCGGCGTCCCTGCTCAAAACCACAACGCTGGCCGCGGGCTCTAGCGCGGGCTCCGAGGGTGGCACGTTCTCAGCCTCAGATTTTTCCAGGGACACAGTAGGCTCGGCCCCTGTCTCATCAGGGACGCTCGGAAGACTGAGGCTGACGCAGCAGGAACCTTTACTGTCTGCTCGCTTGGTGCAGCACTGGACGCCTCAACAGCAGACTCCGGCTCTTCCACGCAGCGTCGCTGAGACGCAGTGGAAGCACCCGTAACGGCGGCGGTGTTGGATCCGCCGGTCTCCTTGATGGCTTCAACCGCTCCCTGAGCGGCCTGCGGGGGCGCAGGGCGGGCCGCAGCCTCCGAGTACGAGGGCTTGATAGCGCACGCCACAGTAGCGTGCGGATCACCACAACGACGACATGGCAGCACGCAACCCTGGCCTTGGTGCCCAAAGACCCCACAGCGGGCGCAGAAAGGAGCCGTGCACTGTGCCCTGAAGTGCGCAGTGGACCCGCAACGCCAGCAAACGCGCTGCATGCCCTTGTAGTCGCACGTCACGCGGTGGCCCGCGACCTTGATGTAGTTGGGTACGGGTGACTCTGGTTTCATTTCAATCCGCACGTAGCGGGTCCCGGTGGTGACAGTGGGACGCGATCCCATGACGCCGCGACTAATGTGCAGCACCTTGCCAAAAGGGGAGAGAGCCTTGGCAAGGGCGTCACTGGGTACACGTGCGGGCAGAAAAAGAACAGTCACCTGGGTCACCTGCGGGCTCAGGGGAACGATGGCGACGCGTTCCTTGCCGATGGTGAGGCAGGAAGCTTCAACGATTTTAGCCATGGCGGCTTCACTTTTCACAGTGACTTGGTAGTTGCGTCCACCGAAGTGCTGGACGCAGTACACTTCCTCCAATCCAACAACGGAGGCTGTCGCATCGACGACATCCTCCAGACTAGCCCCCTCAGGGACGACAACATCAAAGGCCAGAGCCTTTGTAGGTGGCTGGCTCACCATAGTGAGGCGCCCGCCAGCCGAAGGACACCTTAACAAAACAGTACGTTGAAAGGTCACACACCGGCCACCGACGCAAGCCGGCGGCCGGAACACACACCGAAGCGTCGACCAGCTACCGATGCAACCGTTTGCGGATTAATAATAATGGGAGAAAGAGGTGCCGTAGTGGAGGGTGCTCATTCGTTTTATTTCTAAAAGCGCTATTCATACAAGCGAACACTAACGACTGTTCCCTTGATCTTGTCGACGGACACATCGCGAGTAGTCGCAGTTTAGATTGAGGTTTGCACCCGACTTTGCGCTTTTTCCTTTCTCGGAATGATACATTCCTTAAATTGTGGGATAGCCATCTGCTGGTTGCGTTGTTCTTTTAAATAAAAGTTCTGTTTCTTGTTGAAACAATGTTGAAATTCGGGCTTGTTGGTTAATACTTCGGAGCAATGGCGCAAACAGGACAAGGGACAAAAGAACGAGTAGCGCTGTATTCGTCTACTCGTTCTTTTGTCCCTTGTCCTGTTCTGTTTCTTCTTTTCTCTTCTTTGGATTGCATCAAGATCAATGTTAAAGCTTTAGAAAGTTATTTTTGAGTAAGTAGACGTGGTAACTCTCCCACGTGATTCTTGGTGGACACCTCAACCGTGCCGTGAGGGCAGGCAAGAAGGTGGGAGTGAAAGAAGAATGGGAGAAAGAGGTGCCGTAGTGGAGGGCGCCGGAATAATTCAGATTACCTGGGGAACGTGCTCAGACATCGCACAGCACACGGGTAAATTGGTTTTTGAGGAGAGGAAATGGCGGAGTATCTGTCACATATCTCGGCGGACACTTGAACCCCGCCGTAAGGGAAGGGAGGAAGGTGGGAGTGAAAGAAGAAAGATAGAAAGAGGTGCCGTAGTCGAGGTCTCCGGAATAATTTCGACCACCTTGGGATATTTAACGTGCACTGACTCGTGGCTCGGCTGGAGCCAGGTGGCAGGCCCGTGCAATTTCGTTTTCATCCTTCTCTCCGTCGCAACAACAACAACAGCACACGGGCGCATCCTGCGATTCGCCTCCATCGAAACGCGGGCGCCGCGGTCGGGTTCAAACCCGGGTACTACGACTAGGTAGAGGAGCGCCTTGCCACTGAGGCACCGTGCGTTTCGCCTCCATCGAAATGCGGGAGCGACACCTCACATTCCTTTTTTTATTTTTTCAGGAAAGAAAAGGCGCACTGTCCCTTGGTAACTCTCGGTGGACACCTTAACCGCTCAGCGTGAGAAGAGATGAAGGATGTATAGAAGGAAAGAAGCGAGAAAGAAGTGCTACTCCCTCGATCTAGCGTTCATCTAAATATATTAATGAGACTAAATGAGTGAGTGAATGAGTGAGTGAGTGAGTGAGTGGGTGAAAACCTTTCTTAAGCTCTAGATTTGCTTTTCTTCTGCGGTTTCAAAACTGAGGAGGCATCATTACCCTTACCCGCTGCGGTGGCTCAGTGGTTAAGGCGCTCGGCTACCGAGCCAGAATACCCGGGTTCGAACTTGACTGCGGCGGCCGCCTTTCGACGAGGCAAAACGCAAAAGGTGCCTGTCTACTGTGCGATGGGAATGCACAATACTGACCTCCAGATAGGTTTGGTTTGGTTTATTAGGGTTTAACGTCCCAAAGCGACTCAGGCTATGAGGGACGCCGTAGTGGAGGGCTCCGGAAATTTTGACCACCTGGGGTTCTTTAACGTGCACTCACATCGCACAGTACACGGGCCTCTGGAATTTCGCCTCCATCGAAATTCAGCCGCCACGGTCGGGATCGAACCCGCGTCTTTCGGGCCAGCAGCCGACCACCGTAACCACTCAGCACCGCGGTGGGTCTGACCTCCAGATAATCGAAATTATTAATGCGAGAGCAATATATGGCTCTGCCGCGTCAGCAAAAAGTGTACGCACTATTGTCCGCACGATTACGTCGTTCTCTGGATAAATGTGTGAAAGTGCGATTGTTACAAATAGTGTGATAAAATGTTGCCGTGCGAAAAGCTTGTTTGATGAGGTGCAATTAGTTACTTAAACGCAAGAAAACGCGCAAAAATACACTTAGACGTCAAAATAGCCAACGACGTCGATATAGTATATGGACGTCAGAACAGCAACGGACGCCTATATAGTATATGGACTTTTTGCTTTCACAAATGCGGGTCGCCGCAGTGATCTCAGTTCCGGAGCCTTCCACTACGGCACCTCTTCCTTTCTTCTTTCGTACCCTCCTTTATCCATTTCCTTACGGCGCGGTTTGGGTGTCCATCGATATATTTCCTTTCCTCAAAACCAATTTTCCCCCACGGTGCCGTTGAGGTGTCCACTGAGGTGTGAGACCGTTACTGCACCTTTCATATGATAACCATATGATAATCACTAACGCTCCTATACTGTCCACTTCTCTGCCCTCAGTCCGGTCCTTATTCGCGGTTCCTTTTATTCTCCAACAAGTCTAGGATCTGTGGACATAAATTTTAATTGAATGGCAACTGTCGAATAATGTAAAGTACTGTTATACTGAAGGTAATATCCCAAGCAACCACAGATATCCGTCGGACGTACGAGCTAGATCCGAACGTCCTTTGCCGAGATCGGACGTCCATCGGACGTACGAACACAATCCGATTTCGGATATCCGTATTCGTACATCCGCCGGACGTACGGACAGTGTCCACTTTTGTATATCCGCATGAGAGACGAGGTGGACGTCCGAAGGATGTAAGGTCGAGTATTTTCCCAGGCCGTGAGTATGGACGTTTTTTTATTTCACAGAAAATTCGAGTCTTTCGTGTATGTATACTGATTTATTTGCATCTGTTGGAGGGTTTGACGCGAAGACGTTTGTAAATTGGTACGATTCCACTCCTACCTGCAGTGCAAGAGCCGCCAACGAGCTAAATTTATCTAAGAGGAGAAGCAGGTGTTGCAGAATTTTGCAAGAAATCAATGACTAGTTTTATATTTATAAAGCTTCTTCAAATTAGAGGAGTTGCGCGACATGTCCACTGTTTTGCTAGCTAAACTTGCCATTGAAACCATTCGTAAGCATCAAAACTCCCGTGCATTCTGCTATCACCATGCATCATAGATGTCAGTTCGCGGTCAGACCAATCCAATCCATCAGTACGGCTCCCTAGCCACGTCCGTAGCGCTGTTGTTGATATGTCACGTAGTGTTGTCGCGTAGATCTTTATAGCTCTGTTATTATAAAATGTGGCTTTGTTCGGTCTGTGAACGAAAGTAGTATGTAACTTAAGCAATTCGAAAGGTACGGGAAGCACCTGAAGCTCTTCTGGAACACCGGAATCCCGTACGGCGTCGACCTTGGTGTAAAGAAGGCTTAGTGCACATGTGATTGCCTGCGAAGGTATGTATCCAGTACACTTCTTGGAATTTTGCTTCTAGGACAATGCAGCATGCTCATATAACATTCGTTCACAGGACAGTGGGAGCAGTAAGCGCGAGGAGATGGCTTCCACAAGTGTGTGCTGTTCTCACACTTTCGGGAGCCCTCGACTCGCGCGGCTAATTCCCACTCCTCTTCAAAGTTGCGGGACGGAGTATTTTCGCATCTTGTTAATATTTAAGGCATCGCTAGGTTCTCTGTGCCTATATAAAGAATGACAACGCGCGAAAGGCAGACCATAGGAAGCACGTGTAGTTCGCAGTGGTTCGCAACGGAAGCTTTGCGGCTTTCTGTGCACAGTCGCGTACAGTGCTGCGCAGGTTCGCTAAGGCCCATGAGAATAAATAAAGAACAGATACATTGTCAAATATGGTGTGGAAAAGTGAGAGCTGTTATTGCCTTATTCTTATTGAGGTGTCTGTTAAATTGCTTTATCTGTTATACTTGCAGCATTAAACACTTCTATTAATTGGTTCCAATGTTTTTACTTGGGCTACTGCATTGTGTCATTTGTTTCACATGACTGATGTTTGCCGCGTTCTTTTTTATTTAAGAAATCCTGTGGGTGGGAAGATTACGGATGTGTGTCCCAAGCTTGCCACATTTGAAGAGTCACATTTAAGTAATTTTCCGAATGTAACCCATTGCTCTGCTGATGTATCATCAACCACAATAAACTATGCGTGCTATGCATCAAATTGTTTTTGGTTTTATTGCATTGCGCGGAGTGAAAAAAGCGCGCATGCACCATATATGCGAATATTCGAGAAAGATCCGCCAATGGACGTACTCAACTGGACGTCCGTCGGCGGGCGAACCGTATACCTTTGGCCACCTTTCGGACGGCCGACGGACGTCTACCGGCTGTTTGCGGATGTTCAGAGGACGTACAGAACATCCGAAATAGACCTCTGTAGGCCGTCCGAAGGATATCGGTGGTTGCTTGGGATTGGTCAAATGTTTAGAGGAATCCCTTAATCTGGAGTAGATTCGTAATAAGGGAGTAATTACTTACTGACATGAACCCGAGTGCAGACATACGGCTAAAAAAGATAGATTAGCTTTCCTTTGTAGCCGTACGGCTGCGCTCAGGTGGATGTCAGTGAGTATTTACTCCCTTATTATGAAGGTAATATTGAAAGTAATAGACCATCCTTGCGATGGATGTCACTCCATCGCTCGCATCGAGTAGTCAAGATTGGCATAAAAAAGGTTGGTTTATGGTTTATTGGGGTTTCACGTCCCAAAGCGACTAAGGCTATAAGGGACGCCGTAGTGAAGGGCTCCGGAAATTTCGACCACCTGGGGTTCTTTAACGTGCAGTGACATCGCAGAGTACACGGGCCTCTAGAATTTCGATGGAGGCGAAATTCTAGATGGATGGATGGAAAACTTTATTAGGCAAGCGAGTTTGGACCGTGCAAGACCTCAGGGCCACCGCACAGCCCTCACATTACGCGTATGTGTCCAGGCCCCGTAGGGCCATGGCACTGGCACCCCGGTTCACACAGCGAAGTTGCGTGTCCGGATCCTGCGACGCAAGGAGGGCCTCCCATTCCTGCCATGTACCGATGGCGGGCTGTCCCTGCGGGGGAGGATCGGCAGGGCAGCCGAAGAGGACGTGGTTTAGGGTGGCGTGCGATTCTCCGCAGAGAGTGCACTCTGGGAAAACATGGCGGAAGTAGGATAGAAGCTGAGGGGTAGGAAGAGTTCTGGTCTGGAGTCGCCTCCAGAGGACTTGTTGAGAGAGGGATAGGCGAGGATGGGGAGGGGGGTAGAGTCGACGGGCAAGGCGTGCTTCTTGAGTCAGTTCTGAGAATGTGTGTGCCCGCTCCCTCGAGAAATCCTGGCTGGGGTCGCCATTTGCCCGGCAAATAAGTCCTCGGGCTATGATATCGGCGGCCTCATTTCCAGGATTGCCTGAGTGAGCGGGCACCCACACGAGCTCAATACGCCTTTCGGAATTTAGGGTGCACATTCTCAATATCTGCCACGCGCGGGGATGGACGCGTCCGCGGGCGAAGTTAAGAATAGCTGTTTTTGAATCGCTAACTATATAAGCTGCATTGGTTTTGGCAATGGCTATTGCTATAGCTGCTTCCTCTGCTTCTTCCGGGGTACAAGGGTGGTCTATGAAATGGGTAAGTGGGGGGGCTGCTGGATGGTAAGCCACAGCTACTGAACGGTCTGGACCACACGCGGCGTCCACCCAGCGCACATCCTCAGAAGTGCCATATTCTTTCTGGAGAGCTTTGGCTCCCGCGACTCGGTGGGATTGATGGTATTAAGGGTGGACATTATTAGGAAGGGCTTTGAGGACAAGCGCGGTGTGTACGGCGCGAGGGAGAGAGATGAAGTCTGTTGTGTGTGCGGGTATGCGAATTCCCAGAGAATCCAGTATATATCGTCAAGTTTCCGTGCCAGCCAGACGAATGTACTGTGTGTAGCGATGTGCACCTATAAGTTCTTGTATAGTGCTGTGCATTCCTAATTTTAAGAGCCTGTCCGTGCTAGTGCTCTTTGGTAGGTTTAGCGCGCTTTGGTAGCCATGCGGATTAGAGCATTGATCTTATCTTTACCCGCACAGGAGAGATTCAGGTAAGGAGTGGCGTAAAGAATGCGACTAAGCACAAAGGCATGCAGCACCTTGAGATTGTTTGCTTCGTCTAGACCGGCTCGTGAATGTGAAACCCTTCTAAGAAGATGGATGACGGAGTAAGTGGACTGTTTTAGTGCTTTCAGGGTAAGGTTGTTTTTCCCCATGTCCTGTAAATGTAGGCCAAGCATGCGGAGGGTAGGGGTTTGCGGTATGGGAGTGTCATGCAGGTAAATCGTGATGGGGGAGGTAGGGATGCGCCGCGGGCGGATTATGAGGAGTGCTGACTTTGTGGAGGAGCATTCAAGCCCAATGTTTGCCGCGTGAGTACCTATAGTTGTGGCGGCTTCCTGAAGGGTGGATTCTATGTCGCCATCCGAGCCGTATGTGGTCCAAACCGTTATATCATCCGCGTAAATTGTGTGTCCTAAGTGCGGGATGCGGGTGAGAGCCTTGGTCAGGGGGATGAGGGTGAGGTTGAAAAGGAAGGGAGATAACACCGGCCCTTGCGGGGTTCCAATGTTGCCAAGCGTAAAGGAGGGGGTCTGTATATCATCTGTATGCAGGGAGGCACTGCGACCGTTTAAGAAGGCCCGGATATAGTTGTAGGTCTTAGGCCCCAACTGGAGCTCTTCGATGGCCTGCAAGATGGCGCTGTGCGTAACTTTGTCGAATGCTTTGGTGAGGTCGACTGCCAGGATTGCTCTGGTGTGATGTAACATGCCATTGAAAATAGCGTGTGAAATCTCCAGCAGAGCGTCCTGCGCCGAGAGATGGGCTCGAAATCCTTTCATACTATGGGGATAGAGTCCATGGGATTCCATGTGTTGCGTGAAACGGATGAGGATGACATGCTCAAACAGTTTGCCCAGACACGAAGTAAGCGAAATGGGACGGAGATTTTGGGCATTAATGGGCTTATTTGGTTTAGGAATGAAAATTACTTTCCCGTGCTTCCATTCAGCAAGTAGCGCCCCCATTTCCCAGCACTCATTGAAGTAGTCGGTGAGAAGGGAAATTGAACGGTCATCGAGATTTCTGAGCATGACATTTGTAATTTGGTCCTCCTCAGGGGTTGAGTTTCGGAGCTTCACAAGGGCTGCTCTGACTTCAACCTCCATAATGGGGGCGTCGAGGGTGGGTTGATCGGAGCCTACATAGTCGGGATATGATACAGCTTGGCCCACAGTGGTATAAGTTGATTGAAGTTGGCGTAACAGTGCTGGATGATTTTGTCGATTTTGATGGGTAAGTCTTTTGAGAGTAAGCGGAGTTTGCTTTTTAGATTCGGTGGGGTCTCTCATATGTCGTAGAAGACGCCACGCCCTGGTGAGGAGCGATTACCTCGTAATCCGTCACATAATTGGTGCCAGTTAGATTTACTGAGTGCGGCACTATGCTCTTCTATTTGTTTTTGTAGTTGCGCTAATTTTAGCTTAAGTTTCCGATTCTGTTTCTGGGTTTTCCAGCGTGTGAGGATACTGTTTTGAGCTTGGATTAGGTGCGCTAAGCGACTATCTACAACGGGAGTCTCGGGGGTGGCGTCTAACGTTTGCGTGAATGCCTGGACATCCTGTTTCAGCTCTGTCATCCATGTGTGGATGTTGAAGGGGGATTCTAATGTTTTGGCCTCTCTGTGCTTTCGAAGATTATCCCAGCTGGTAATTCCGGCACGGTAGTTTTTAGCTTTTTTGGCGAAATCAAGCTATATATTTATGATATAATGATCACTGCCCAGGGCCTCATTTGAGTTCGTCCAGAGCGGCGATGGAAGGTTGCGACCAAAAGTAAGATCTGGGCTAGTGTCGGCAGTGACACTATTGCCGATTCTTGTAGGTGTGCTCAGATCATTATATATGGACAGGCCGTGCATCTGAAGGGTGTTGCGCTATTCCGCTCCTCGCTTGTTAGTGCCTGTGTACCCGCAGTCTACATGTCGCCAGTTGAAGTCACCTAATATAATGAGTGGGTCCTTTTTTGCAGCGTTGGAGGCGGCTTTAATGAGAGAGATAAAATCTGAGACCGGCTGCCGCGGAAGGAGGTAACAGTTGAGGATGAAGAGGGGTTGAGATCTGTGAGTGGAGGGTATTAATTCTAGGAATGTGTGAGCTACCGGCGAGGTGAGTACATGAGAAGTGTATGGTACAAAATGTTGGAGATACGTGGTAACCCTGGGGTTTGTAGTGGTGTCAGAGGGTTCCAGAGCGTATCCTGGCAGCGATAAATTTGTGCCAGCATCTTGAAGTGCTACTATATCAGGGGGTGTGGCGGAAGCAGAGAGGAGCTGCTGCAGGGGGTCTCGTTTGCGACGAAACCCCCTGCAGTTCCATTGTAGGATGCTTAATTGGAGATTATTGCCTGTCAACTGGGCCATGCTGGAGGGTGGGGGGGGGGGGGGGGCGAAGGATGGGAGCAGCTATAGGATTGCTAGCTGGGATATGTGAAGACATTCCAGCAATTATTTGAGGAATTTGTTGTAGAATGGCAGTGGTTACCTGACTGATAATCGTTTCTGTAAGCTTAGTGATGGCGGCTTCAATGTAATTTTAAGTCTGAGCCAGAATACTGGCTTCGAGCTGTTGGGCAAAGTTTTTAATTTAAAATCCATGTCTGGAATGTCGTCTGGTCTGCGTTTCTTTTCAGGAGGAGGTGTGGAATTATAGAGGCCCGTGTACTGTGCGATGTCAGTGCACGTTAAAGAACCCCAGGTGGTCGAAATTCCCGGTGTCCTTCACTACGGTGTCCCTCATAGCCTTAGGAATGGTAGATGTTTTGAAAACAGCAAAAAACATGCGAGTCTGCCGAGGGGAGATCTGCGCATATATCGATTGTTATAGTGGAATCTTACAATATCCATAGTTATATCCATCGATACAATATCCATTACGATATCCATTGTTATAGCGGAATATTACGATATATGAAATAAGTGCTTTCATAAAGTATTTACTATTGAAAAGTGCGCTTGTCCAGAATTTCTGGGTATTGGAACTGTGGTGAACTCATTTCGATTAAACAGTATTGTGTATCTAACACCCAATATTTTCGTCCGTTATTGGAGCTTCAAATCAATTTGTGTCTCGTAACTTGCCTCTTGAACGAAATTGCAGCGAAAGCTCTCTCAAGCGTGAGAAAGCCGACGCAACGATTTCCCTATACGAGCAATTTTTGTTGCGGAAGCAACACTACGCTAGGTGTGAGCGATTTCACGGAGCCCCGAGAGCCCAAACAGCGCATGCACGAGCAGTGAGTGACGTCAGAGCAGCGCGCAGCCGCCGCCGACTCCCCTGCAGCGCGGGTGACTCAGAAGTGGTGTCGCCGCCGCGCAAGCAGTGCATTCTCCAGGAGGAGTGACGTCACACGGCGCACAGCTGTGGTGCTGGGGCCACCGCCTACTCCTCCGCCATGCGGGTGACTCAGAAGTGCCGCCGCCGCTGCGATTGCCGCACCATTGCTTCCGCAATTGTACTCGGGATGGCCATTGGTCAAACCACAACCAATTTTTTTTCGGCTCACGAAGAGGGACTCTGTTTTTATATACTACATTTGCCGCGTATACTGTACGCTGTATCACCGTATGTAGACCGACTTTCCTGAAACAGCGGAGTTTGTTTGCTACGCACGCCACATCAAAAAACTTTGTGACATGACATCCAGCGAACAGAACGTTTTGGTATAGGCGTCTGCGGTACAGAAGAACGCGAACCTTCGTGAAGGTTGAGAATAAATGTACAGTCGGGCGCAAAAGTAAAAGCTCCCTCGTGTTCCGAAGCTTGCCGCTCTGTACGGAGGCGCCACCCGACGAAGCACTCCTGCTGTCGAGGCCGGCCCACTGCAGCGGGCCCGTTACTTTGTATAATTTCGTCATTTTTTAAATTTATAGTCGACATTAGGAAGGACTTTTTGGCAATTTTCTTGAGTCTCTGATGTAGTATCGTTTAACCAAATTACTCCTGTGATAAACACACTTTTTAAAGTTTTACGATCCGGCACGCAGACGTGACGCTACTTGAAATTGTTTACACGTTGCCCCTAAATAGCCTCCACAAACTCCTTATTAGCAGCTAGTCTTATTCGGATCTCAGAGTATAGGCATGCGTGTCAATACAGACTAATCAGTCTCCGCTAAAGCTTAACCGGCTGACAACCAAGCGTTGCACTGACATCTCAGTAGCCACCTTATTAGCCATGGAGGTGGCAACCATGATAATAGCGGACTAGGAAGAGGCTGAAAGCCTGCACGTTAGTCTAGTCCGTGTATGTCATCCTGAACAACGTAAGCGATATCAAGCTGCGTTTCTGAGCCCCTCTTGCGGTAGGCACTCTCGTGAAAGAAGGAACGCTTTTGTTTCTTCGCCTTCAAGGAGGACGAACAGCCTAACAGCACATCTATCATTGCAACATAATTCTAATCCGACAGCTATGAAAGTCGGATCGTGCTGGACCCCCTTCATAGATTTCAGGCCGTGCATGCATACACATGCGAAAAAGCCTCCTTTGCCTGTTTTTCTGAACCTGAGACGTAATTTAGCCTTGAGAATGTACTTTTAAACCGAGCATCCAGCACTGGCAGCGTGAACAAGTATTCAGTATGTGAAAAGAACGCCAGTGTTTTCGTGGGTTTAACAAATATACCTGACCTCACGTTGCCCGCAGCGCCACTCCTGTCGTTGGGAAGCGACGACTTGAGACGCAGGTGACGGCTCAAAAAAGAAATCACAAAAATTGGGGAAGGGGGGAGGGGGGCTTAGCTTTGGTTAAGCCTGGTAGGTTGCGAAAGCAAAAGCACAGCGCCTCCAACTGAAGGAACGCAGAGCGCCGCGTCTACAGGTCTTGCGTGGCTACCGGCCGCCGCTGCGCGACGACTCGACTTGGTAGCCCCTCTCTCACTCCGGTATGACGTCACGCTATGACATCACTAGGCATGGCACGACGTCAGAGGTCATTCTAAATGTCACGCGTGGATACCGGCCGCCGCTGCGCGACGACTCGACTTGGTAGCCCATCTCTCACCCTGGTATGACGTCAGAGGTCATTCTAAAGGTCAAACGGGGCTACCGGCCGCCGCTACGCGAAAGGCCGTTCATGAGCGTAGTATCGCTTTCGGAATAAAAAGTAAAGCTTACTGCACCGAAGGGTAGCAATTGATCACTCTATGGAGCTGTAAAATTAGAGGGGTTGAGCATGGCTTTGCCATCGAAAACGGAAGGCCTCCAACAGGCCCGTAGCAAGGGAATATATACACATATCTGAAAGTTCGTGCACCTTAACCCTCCTCGTTGTACAACGAAAATTCGGAATTTTAATCCGCCTTTACATATTGTACAAAATCTCCCAGGTCGGAAGCACACCTCGTTTAGGATTTCAAAATTCAAGAGCTCAACTGAGATAAAACATGCACCGCAAGAACACATCGGTATACCGCTCTGTCATTGTGAAGCGCATGACATATCTCACTGGTCTCATTGCTACGTTGCAGAGATCTTGAATTATATAACTCTCAACGCTAGCGGTCAAATTTTCCGCTTTTCACAGGATTGCTGGAGGTAGTTTTTGTCGCTGGCGATGCGCCTATTCTAACAAGTACCGAAAAACCCGATATCCGCGCAGTACCTGCGCAAGAGTTAGTGTTGATCGGGAAAAGATGCCGGCAGTTCGTGCACTATAAACAGAGAGGAGTAAAAAGACAATATGGGGTCCTCTAGTGCTCTCAAGAGGGTGCGCTAGAGGACACCTTACTCCCTTTTTTACTCCCCTATAGGCGCATTCTTATTCACGGTGGAACAGAGCAGTCATAATTGACCTGAGGCACTCTGTGAATGGCTCGTTTCACTCCACACGAGTCCCGCAGAAAAGCGCCTGCCATGCAACGCAACTGTGCTCTCACCTCGAAGGAAGGAGACGCTGGAAATTTTTCGCCGCCCGGCCGCTCAGCCACAGCGCCATGCTAGAACCGCAGGGTTCCTCCCCTTCGTCCTCTCTTTTCGACGCATCAAAACAAAGCGCGGTGCGGCATGATTCGGCGCATGGTAATGGTAAGGTTTACGGAGCGCAGCTTGGGGCGATGTTAAAGAGAAGAACGGCACTGCAAGCCGGGAATATATGCAGTGGCCTGACATTTGTGCTTAACGCTCCTGTTCATCAACATCGTCATCATCAGCCTGACTACACCCACTGCACGGCAAAGGCCTCTCCCATGTCTCTCCAAGTAACCCTGTCCTTTGCCAGTTGCGGCCATCGTATCCCCGCAAACTTCTTAATCTCATCCGCACACCTAACTTTCTGCCGCCCCCTGCTACGCTTGCCTTCTCTTGGAATCCACTCCGTTACCCTTAAGGACTAGCGGTTATCTTGCCTTCGCATTACATGCCCTGCCCCAGCCCACTTCTTCCTCTTGATTTCAACTAGGATGTAATTAACCCGCGTTTGCTCCCTCACCCACTCCGCCCTCTTCCGATCTCTTAACGTTACACCTGTCATTTTTCTTTCCATAGCTCGCTGCGTTGTCCTTAACTTAAGCTGAACCCTCTTTGTTACCCTCTACGTTTCTGCCCAATAGGTCAGTACCGGTAAGATGCAGCTGTTGTATACTTTTCTCTTGAGGTATATATCGGTAAACTGCCATTCACGATCTCAGGGAGCATGCCATATGCGCTCCACCCCATTCTTATTTAGAAATACACAAAGGTGGGCAAGTTGGTTATTACTATCCATGGTAAAACAGCGCGGAAAAAACACGAGGACGGAACAAACACGACAACACGAGCGCTGACTTTCAACTGACAATTTATTACGCACATGTGTACATATATAGCATTCCAGCCAAACACTAAACAGTAAAAAAAAACACTGCATCATCACTGAAAATATCAAATCTACATATCTACAAATGCATGCTCCAAAAAGGTGATTTCGCGGTTAGCTTCACTGCAGGCAACCTGAGCACACGTGCGCCCCATTGCTTCATCAGACATCCGTCATCTTCAAACATAAGGATCAAATAGTAAGGGAAATAGTAGAGGCATATCACATTGACAAAGGGGGTACAGCATGCATTAGTAAGCCCTCATTATCACTGGCTATCGGCCCCTTTTCATGGGCGTCACAATATTCTCTTACTACTTCCAGCACCTCGCTACAAATTGCGAACTGCTGTTCCCTTTGCTAAGCTCTTGAACATTACTTTGGTTTTCTGCACATTAATTTTTAGCCCCACCGTTGAGCTCTGCCTGTCTAAAGCTCCTCACTTGAAGTCTATTGACCTGCGTTGACCAGTAACCCTGTGTTTGTCGCTGTTTGGCCGCGTGTGCCCATGCGCCATAAAACTCCATCATCATCATCATCATCACCTCACGAGTTGTGTACTTCAGTGTGCTTAGAAATACGCGAAAAATAGTGACTCCAGGACCACTTCTGACCATATCGCGAACGTCTTTTCATGGTTTAGCAGGCTTTGTGCCTTTGTGCTGCTCGACGTGATTGTTAGGAATGTAGACACCATTCACATTTCCACAAGCTAGGCATTCAGCAGCAGGACTACTTCGAAAGGGACACAACCAGACCTTCAAGACAAACATAGTCATAGCATCAGGCCAATATTTGCCCTCACGAATTTCTAGAAATATTCATTTTTCCCCAAAACAATATCCGATTGGAATTCTCTGCCTCATCATTAACCTCTCCTGTCTTCGACCATTTGAGAGCCTACATATCTGAGTGTATGGTTGGTTGGAAATTATGATTATTTATTAGCAGTGCATAGTGTGCTACTTTGTGTATGTGCCGGTGTTTTGGGCATAGTGTATTTGCTTTGTAACCTTGTTTATTTTTGTTATTATATTTTCTTGTGAATTGTAACTTCACCATTGTTGCTGATCCTAAGGCATAGTATTTACTAATAGATGTATGTACCCTCTCCTGCTTGAACCGATTCGGTCTGCCGTATTCTGTAAATAAACAAACAAATAAATAAACAGCGGCCATGCGCCGTCAATTCTTCTAAGAACGAAAGGCATTGAGGATCCTCCTATGATAGTAGTTGTTGTTGGCCTCGAAACAAAATGGCGCATACACATCAGATGGATTGGCTAGTCAGAGGAATTTGATCGTGACATACATGATCGACATGAGAAATAGGCTTCATGGGCTTAATTTCCAAGAACCCTTTTTGGCTAAGTCAGAAGAATTTCATTGTGACATACATGATTGACATGAGAAATGGGCTTCATTAACTTAATTTCCAAGAACCAGTTTGGCTAAGTCAGAGCAATTTGATTGTCACATACATGATTGCCATGAGAAATAGGCTTCATGGGCTTAATTTCCAAGAACCCTGTTCCAAGAACCCGTTTGGCTAAGTCAGAGGAATTTGATTGTGACATACATGATTGACATGATAAATAGGCTTCATGGGCTTAATTTCCAAGAACCCGTTTGGCTAAGTCAGAGGAATTTGATTGTGACATATATGATTGACATGAGAAATAGGCTTCATGGGCTTAATTTCCAAGGACCCTCTTCCAAGAAGCCGTTTGGCTAAGTCAGAGAAATTTGATTGTGGCATACATCATTGACATGATAAATAGGCTTCATGGGCTTAATTTCCAAGAACCCTGTTCCAAGAACCCGTTTGGCTAAGTCAGGGGAATTTTATTGTGTCATACATGATTGATATGAGAAATGGGCTTCATGGGCTTAATTTCCAACAAACCGTTGGTCTGCGTTGTCTCCAGTGCCCTCGCAACCAATCCTCGTTGGTGCACAAGGTCAAGGTTGGCCAGCGCCCCCTCCCGACTGTCGTGCATAGGGTTCTTTGACTGTGCCATTTTACGGATTGTGTTGGCAGGCCGATATTATGTGGCAAAGGCCTTTCTTTTCGTTAGAAATGGTGTTCCGCTTTACAAAGGTCTGAAAATATTCAGTGGTGTTAGAAGCTACGCGAGGAATTAGTTTGTAATTTCTTAAACGTCTAACAGCGGCACGCAACAACGTAGTCACGTGAAGGAAAGTTACTGGATCGCCAAACTTTACTGCTCCAAGAGAAGAAAATATGCTGGAAGTAATCTGAAGAAGTTGTGCCCTACCTCCACAAAATCTCGCACAACCTCAAAAAAGTTGCTGGCAGGCATGGAGTACCAGTCTTGTTCTCGGCTCCCAACAAGTTGGGAAAGCTCTGTCCGCGCATTTGCAGTGCAAAAAAGCGCGAGTGCCTGAAAAAGCATCAGAAGCCGTTTGTAAGGTTTTCCACTGGAGTGGTTTATTCCATTCCCCTGTCTTGTGGAAAGTTTTATGTAGGCCAAACTGGACGTTGTATCAATGACCGTCTAGGGGAACACGCCCTAAATTTAGAAAACAAAAGCGATAAATACAAGCATCTTGTTGCACATGTAAGTAAGTGTGGATCATGCGTGGCCCGGTTTGAGGAGACGAAGGTTCTTGGTAAAAGTAAAGACAGGACAGCACGGATAAGCCTAGAAGCCTATCACATACGAAAACTTGGCAGCGAGTGCATCAGCGAACCTTCTTTATCTCTGTTCCAGGCTGAGATTGACTATTTTAATGCAGCTACTTGTTGATTAGATAGAAGATAAACGGAAGTGTGATGCCCTTGTCTACCCGCGCATGCGCTCGCGATTTGATGGCTCTGACACAACCTTTGTTTTGTTTTTTTGTCATTTTTTTTTCTCTCACGATCCTTCGGCCTATAAAAGGTGAGGCTTTCGACGAATAAATTTAGTTGACAGTTAGCGCTTGTGTGTGTGTTTCCTCTCTTTTTGTCCGTGTCTTTGTTTGCGCTATAACATTTCTAATTCAAGATGAACTACCAACTCGCCCAACAAGAAGTTTTAATAATCTGAAGAAATGAGCGCCGAGGCACCAAATTTTTGGGTTACCGTATACCAGTGAAACCTAGCCGCCGTAATGTATGCAGAGGCCGGAAGGATATCAAAGATTGGACCACTCACAACTGTGTTCGCTAGTGTCAAGAACTTCATTAAAATTAATGCCAGCCCCTGTGCCTAGGAACCCAAGCTAAACATACTGGTTGCACATGTCCAGGTATCAGAAACTTCAGCATGCCTAGGAACCCAAACTAAACGTACTGGTTACACATGTCTGTGATCCGACAGAGGCGGATAGAAAACAGCATAAGGATAAGGACACCGTATTTATTATTACAGAACTGAAAGAGTTGTCTAACTTACGCAGGGCGAGGACAAGTGCTTAAATTCGGCCTAATAAACAGGGGTGAAACTTGAAAAACGGAGTGAAAAAGGCTAGCCAAGGGACGGGGCGAATATTTCCACAACTGTTTTATAAAGTGGTTTTGCAAACACTGCTTAACAAAGGGAACAATAATAGTTTGTCATTGCGTCGAGAGATGTCACCAAATTAAAAGGTAGTTTGAACAAATTAGTTGTTGCTCCGCACCCGAACGATTTCAGATATTCGAACCTTGAAATGTACAAAGATAGAACAAAAGAGACCGCGGAAGCAGGGTGTATTGTGGGGCAAATTGGTTTGACATCCTTAACATGCAGCGCTAACAGACAAGGGGCGAAGGAGAGACGAGACACACAACGTGCTGAATGCTATCCTGTTTTACATCGCCCATTCCTGTTAGTTACTTAGAGATGTTTATGGTACCTCTTTAACTGGCTGGCCTTACATGCTTAATGTCATGTGTTCTTGTAAATGTGAATGTATCTGGTAACACTTGGCATGTTTACATATATAAATAAAATTTTTTCTAAACACTACCAACATTAATTTAGAAGGAGGGCGATGCGCACGTTTTACACCGGGGGACTGTAAAAGCGAGACCAACTAGCCCTAAAGAATATCCCAGGCTTACAAAGGAAAGTCAGCCGGAACACACGTTGCTCGGAATCGCATTTCAAAAAAATGGCTGAGGCTTAGCTAAGGTTAAGCCTAGTCAGATGCGAAGCATATTGATGGTTAGGCTTGGTAATACAAGGCTTTCCTTGGTTGACGTTCATCCCGCTCTTGATCGATCTCTGTGGCACGCTGAAGCTTTCGCTTCTCGTTCAAATCGGCCCTGCTTCTAGGCGGAATCCCAACATCTGGCCGCCTCGAAGTGCCCGGAGAGCGCGGCAAGCTCAGCTTTATACCGCTGCTGTAGCGTCACGTGATCGGCTACAGCGCTTCTGATGTGGAGCCTCCACCGCCGCGGCCGACCGCGCTAGCCGGCAGCCCATCTCTCCTCTGCTGTGACGTCATGTTGTCACGTGGTCAGCCGCCGCGCCTCTGATGTGGAGCCTCCACCGCCGCGGCCGACCGCGCGAGCCGGCGGCCCATCTCTCTTCTGCTGTGACGTCATGTTTTCACGTGGTGTCACGTGGTCACGCTAAAGGTCAATGGTAGCTCCACCGCCGCGCTCGACGGGCTGTAGTGTAGCTCTAGTAATATGCTTCGCATAAAACGTTTTGACAGTCAGTAAGCGAAAAAAATTACCAAGACACTTCGCAACTTCTAAAGTGTGCGTGGCGAAAGCCTTGTGGTCAACCCACTGCCGCTTCCTCTAAACGCTTGGCGCGGAATCACTCGGCCGCTTCGCAGCTATGCGTCTCAGTCACTCGACTGCAACGTGTCGTCTAGCGAAGGAGCAGCGGTGCAGATGCCACCGCCGACGCGCGCGCGCTCGTTCCACCGCTACTGTGTGACGTCACGGTTGCTATGCGCAACTGCGCCCCCCACCGGCGCGCCGGTTGTAAAGGAGGGGAGGAGGTTGCGCCGCTGCGCGGAGGAGAGGCCACAGCTGGCACGATTCCAGCGCACGGACGGACACCGCGAGCATGAGCCATAAAAGGCTTTTGCTTTATTATTGCAGATTACCGCGGTGACCCGGCCCCTCCGGTTACTACGACGACGACACCGACAATGTACTCAAAGAACGGGCGCTTGAAGGGCAACTACGGAGGTTTTTCCAACATTTTGAATTAATTGTATCCCCTGCCTCGGAGGATCCTTGCTCTGGAAAAAGAAACTGTTTTTCAAAATTTCAAGTCGAACTGTTCTAAAACAACAAAAGCAGTAAACCGAAACCGAAAGGCGGTTCATGGCCAGGGACGATGCTTTAGTTGAGGCAGTGATGGTGTCACAGACTTTATTCGAAAAACACTCGCGCGCGCTTATAATGGATTAAATAACGAGTAGAAAAGACCCAACACCAAGCCTCAAACTTCACGTGGGTGAGAACCATGTGCAATTAATGCTTGTGACGTCACAAATGCAGTGATACCGCAGACTTCACCTGAACTGAGGCCATCAAAGCTGCAAATTTTTAAGTCGATCTCTCAAACTCGAAAAAAATGGTCAGGACGGGGAGGAAAACATACAACAAAAGTTTCATTAGAATATCTGAATTTAAAAAAAAAACATCGGAGTTGCCCTTTAACAGCTGCACTGTAAAGCACTCCGCTGTCCTTATGAAGGGAGACATGGCGTCCGGATCCTGCACGGCACCCAGCAAGTTCAGAAAGCCACAAGCGTGCGTGCGACTCAACAGACAAGCGAAAAAGTTATGTGCCAGCGTGCACCTGAATAAATCCACTCTGAATGTGTTCAAGGAGTTGAGCATCGCATTCCTCTTTTGAGAAGCTGCATTGGCGCGAAGCTTTGTAATATTTGAACATACAGCACGCAACCGGGACACAGCCCCTTATCAATTTGTGACGCTAGACGCGCCCAGATTTATCTGAAATGATCGTAATCCCGTAGAATTTCGTACGACATTTGAGACTGTCCTAGGCGCTTTCCCCACCTTATCTCGAAAGTTTTTAGCTACCTTGCATTTAGTCCACTGCGCCAATTTCTCATTAAGCGTGGCCGCGTGGCCGCGCGGCGGTGACTGCTGATCTATGACTGCCGAGCATGCTTACTACTATCGGCACCACCGAGTTCTATAACGGGCACAGGTTAGGCCAATGTAGTTTCACACGTCTTTTGACTGACGTGAACACCTGCATCTGTGATGCTAACACAGCCATGTGAAAATATAACGCTGTTCATTCTTTTTCTGTAATACAGGCTCCCTGTGTTAAAAGATTGCTTCCATCAGTTCAGTACTGTCATCGGTGGTGTGCATCAGAATAGAGATCTATCAGACATATGTTAACTATCGAACTAACATTTAATAAGCTTTAACTACCCTATCACACCTAACAGATTTAGTGCAACCAAAATGAAGGATGGGGGAGAATAGATGGGCGCTGTCCCTGTACGCCCTTTGTTTTCGTTGCGCTAAGTCTGCAAGATGCGTGTTAACAAACTAGCTCGATACGTTGCTGTGCTGAATTATACACTTTACAGTTGGGCACATAATTATTCAGAGGTTTGTAGTTCAGCCTAAGTAATATCCTTATCAGTGTTTAGATTTTAAAAAATGCGATTCTCGGCCCAGCTGCAGCGCCAGAAAATTTGAGCCCGCACGGGGTGTAACGGACACTACACGTACGGGAAGCACACGCAACCACGTCATGTGTTCCTTCCGCAGTGCCAATTAGAAAAACAACAAAAGATAAAAGGCTGACCTCTTTTCCAGCTCGATGTATAGACAGGTGCAAAGCTACTTAATGTAAATTGTTGACACTTACACAGTAAAACTCTTTTTCTGGGAAAGTTCTGTGGTACAAAAGATAGTTCCGGAAACAAACCACAAAACAGTAAATACTCTCCACAGAACGATAACTATAGCTACGTTGAAAGAAGGGGAAGTGGGGAACAAAATAAAACAAACTTAATTAGCTATTTGCAGTAGTTACCAAGAAAAGTTTTCAATATGCCCAAAATACATGGGTAGCGTACGGCCTACCCTGTGCCCTGAAGTGCTGTCAATATCAAGTTGACACAAGTGGCAGCTTGTAAAAGATTCACAGCACTGAAAGATTACAGCAGCTGGTACACTAAAGATCTTCATTCCATGGCACACCTGTTTCTCTGCTTTTCAAGTTTTTGTTCTTGTTTCTAGGCCTCGCCTTCCGAATGTTTTTGCGGCATTTGCATTGCTTAGAGAGGTGATTGCTTCTGTTCCCCACACATGCAGGAGGTACAACAAAATGTGAGCATGAATCAAGAGAACAGAGAACCATTGTTTTTTGCCCATTTTCATCTGCTTTCTAAGTTTGCCTTGCTTAGGTTAGTTTTTCTATAATGGAACAATACTACCAAGCAGCCCCACTTTTCAAGTTCTATTACACTTAGACATCAGATTACACATGTACTATACTGCTCAGAGCATTGCCTAGAACCAAGTCAATAACCACCAGAACAGCTAGAAGTGCACAGTGATGTGGGTAAATGCGCTCAGCACCCTTTCTGTTTTCAAACAAAGCTAGCTGGCCATGCTAATCACTCTCATTAATGCTGAACTCCTTCAATGTCCTGTGTGCGGTTTTTCAAGGGCGCCCATACTTCTATCATTACGAGAAAGATATTATTCATATTTGATGAGAGCAAAATATCACGTCACACTGCAATAGTCAGTGATCTTAATTAAAATCCAGGTTTATCGGCGAAAGTGCTCTCGTATGTCACTGTCAGCTTCGCTCATTCCAACAAATTACAGACATCCTTCTCGTCTTGTGCACGGGCGAGGACCCGAAGATAGCGTGCTGGTTGGCCAGTATCTCGTGTGTATAGTCGCACCTCGCTGCGCCTCTGCAAATGGTGACAGGGACAAAGAAAAAAACTTGCTTCACTAGTAGCCTAGACATGAAAAGAACACAACACGGAGGTGCAGGACATTTCACTTCAGTAAAATGAGAAGGTTCATAAATGCAAATATACAAGCACCGGCATATTTTTAACGCATTGCACACAAAATCCGGCGTTGCCGAGCATGGGGATGGCTCCGGTAGGTGGTTCCCTTAGAGCAACCTGCGAGGCAGGTGCGCCACCTAGGTCACGTGACCTTGCGGTCTCTTCACAACCAGCGAAACGGATAGTGAGCAAACTGCCCACCGTGGCAGTTGAATTAATGATTGCTCGCTCGGAAAGAGCAACTTGGGCTCCACAGGGCCCACCGCTAGGAGCACCTGCCGTGACATGGAAGTGGCGCATCGCTTAACTGCTGCACCACTGCTGCAGGAGGGGAATGAGGACTACCAAGGCTCTATGAATGTAAAGTAGAGAATGACCTTCTGCGTACATGGGAACTAACGAATTATGTCACCGCGTCATATTCGCAAGGCGAAGCTTAAGCGTCTCCTCCAATTTATGTTCAAAACAGCTAAAAAATTATACCAATTCACAGTTCTAACGCAGAAATAATGATTTTTACTCCAGAAGTCCTGTATGGAAGATAGAGGCCGCAAAAAGAACTTATTACCCTGTTACAACCACACTTTTAGAGTATTAGACTAATACATATGTTCACAAATTATCAAACAGCTATTAATAGGTGCCTACCAAGAACCAGCTACTTGTTTATATTTGCAGGTAAACAGTGGAATGTTCAAGACCAATCATGCAACTGCCAACATACTGTGATCTGTTTACCTTGAACGAGTAAAGCATTGCAATGCGTAAGGAGTTGACATCCTCTGCATAATACAGATGAAGTATTTGCAGAAGATTATGTAGGTGATAATGCATAAAAATATTTCAGCCAGGGCCCAAAATTATTGGAACCCTACCCACAAGTAAGTGGTTACAACGCTGAGTAGTTAATGAGGTGAAAAAATTTATTGATGAAAACTCGGTAATCACAGCAAAAGCATAATCGCGAGAAAGCCTAGAAGTGTATGAATGCAGTATCAAACAAGTAGCAACACTAGTTCCCATCTTTCTCCCTCTCCACTTTCATAAGAGCACCTAAGCTATGCAAACAAATGTCACTTTTTCATGACAAGTGTCCAAGATACCTTGGTGCATTTCACAAAATTTTTAAACAACTTTTGCCCAAAATATTCCCTGAGTGAGCATGAAGCGCCATACAACATACTGCCCAAACTACATAACATCTCTTAACCACTGCTAGAAGTAGATGTACCATGAACCACCTCATTATATAAAGTGATCGGCTCTTCAATAAAATGTTGACCCACTTCTCAGGTTTCTTCTCATAAACAAATTTCATAATGCTGGACGACATAAGCGACAACCATGCGATTGGGTCGCCACAGAACTGAAAAAAGGAGAAAAAATGTTTCTCAACACTGGAGGTTGACAACACAATCAAAAGCTCAATGCTACAGACCACTGGACGGTGAATGAACATGTGGCTTGTCTGTAAGGTTAAAAAATGCTTCAAAAGAAAACAGATTTGGCAGTGACATATTTAGAGGTATACTTCACTCAAAGCACCTCAGAATTATAAAAGAAAGAAGCATGACACTTCCGGAAGCAACTGCCGCACGTTTGCTTATCACATATGTATGACATGGATATTCTGCACTTCACTGCCACCTTTTCCTCATTAAAATTTCTTTCTCTCTCTCTCTCTCTCCACTTCACTGCGGCTTGTACTAGAGTTCATGATTTCTCATTGTTGATAAGGTACACAACACCATTTCATGCTTCTTGGTACTCAATAGTAAAGCATTAATTAGAAAAAAGTCTTAAAGTAGATATGGTTGATTTACTTGAAGACCTTTCTGGCAAGCTGCACTAGCAGGGAAAATCAATGCCACACATATTAACCAACAAGGTCATATCTCTCCAAACTGAACAAAGGGTAACATAAGTTCAGCTATGAGTGGCAGGATGAAGTCTTTTTTTCCTGGTCTTCGCACAAATATAACTGCACTTATAAATTTAAATCTGAAGATGCACATGAAAAACCCCACAGCACTTCCGCTTTATTAGCAGAACCTTCTTTAAATGCACTTAAGCAGCTTCTATCTTTGACCCACTCATTAATAAATAAACGCTTCACACCAGGCAGCATTGTTTTCCTTTTGTTTTTGCTTAATTCCACAAGTTGAACAAATATATTTGCCAGAATTCGACTGTCAGTAGTATTTTTAATGCAGTTAGATATAAAAGCTAGCAGAACATGCTGCTTCCATCGTTAGGGTAAGTGGTATGCACACATAGTTGTACTGCATTCTAACGAAACTGTATGCTGCAAATTTCTCGACTGAAGAAACAAAAGCTTGACCCCACTTGCACGTGCAGTTATAGTGATAAGTGCTTCTTCGATTAAATGCAATTCTTGAATGGGCAAGAAGAACTACAGCTCCTTTATTTGTTCTTATGTCAATGCTTAACAGTTCAGAGATACCTGCAAGGGCTGGTCAAAGCACTACCTTCAGGAGAGTTTTAATGGCAAAAATTGAGAGTGAAATATTTTGTTTGTGCAATGATATATGGACTACATGTGGCATGTTGGTTAATTACCACCTGTGATGGTCTTTTTATTGGAGCAAACTATGTATAGCGGATTTCGCTCATGCTAAACAGTATCTTAGTCATCACTGCAAGTTTTACCTGACCCCTCTGACCGCACACTGACCAAATGAGTTAAACATATGCCTTGAACAGTCCTGCGATCCAGGCGGCCTAGCCTTCGCTGACCTTGAAGGGTTGCCTAGTTTGGTGTGATGGATCATACTGAAGCATACATCATTGGTGAGTCATTTCAGTCCCTTGCAGTTCAAACAAAAATGATATCAGATGTGGAGAGTGGAGATGCTCAGGTATGACAAGGGTACGTGGCATTTTCATGACCGAGGCTGGAGATGAGGAAGGTCACTACTGCTGTCATTTTTTTTGTTATGAATGAAGGCGAATTTGCAGGGGTGCCTGAATTCAATTCCATACTTTTCTTACAAAGTGGGTTTCACTTTCGCCTTTGCTTTATAAATGTGGGCTTCTGAACTCTCAGGCCATCAACAACTAAGTCTGGTCTGCAAATAGTTTGACAAGAGGTGATCACAACACTGTCGCCACTGTTTTTTGCATGCCTGAAACTACAGAAATATAGTGACTGAACTGCGAATTTGCAGTATTCATGATTGAGCCCAATATATTTTAGCATGACTCATCTAAAAGGGAGAAGGAATTTCCAATACTGTGCAACCTTGTCAGCTTCATGTGCTAACCATTATGCCAGCATAGTTTTGGGGCTATGGTGTTTACACAAACTACAGCAGTGAATAAAAGACTGACTAAAAAGTAAGGCTTTGTTCACAGAATTCCTGATTCTATCCTGCGGTCATAGAGTGCTATAAACTATCAAAAAAACTTTGAGGCCACTATTGCCACAAAAATAAAACATAGTGAAAAATGACACTAAATACTCTCAGATTAAATTGTAAAAAAACTCAAAAACAAGGTAACGAATTTCTAAAACAATCTCTCACACGAACACTATCTACGTGTAGCTTTATGTGGCCATCTTCAAGCAAATCGAGACAGTGAATATGTATCTGGTACACGTCAGGTGGGAAGGCAAGCGCACAGACCCGCCCCAATATTGCTTCACATGCAAGTGACCATGTTCTCCACTCTATCACTCGGTACCCATGAAAAATCACCTGAAAAAAAAATACAGAGGAAAGATTCAATACGAAAAATGAAATGTAACCCAACACATATGAAAGTGAAAGTACTAAATGTAATAAAATAATGTTCAGCTCACGAACTCCATATTCGGTTCGAAATGTCCTGCACAAGGTCATTAATAAAATATTGTTCAGCTCATGAAATTCATATTCGGTTTAAATGACTTACACAGGTTCATACGAACACTTTAATAGATAAGCAACTTCTCATATGGCTGCATGCGAACATGCGTGAAACCAAACTTAACAGACATCATACTTTAAAAGCAGCTCCATACAATCCAAAATTACTTTCGGCATCACAAATATTATAAGAAACTGTCATTACAAACAGTTATTAACATTGACAAAACTCGCTTTACTTGCCAAGCTACATCGAGATACAGTACAGCGAAACTATTACGGAGTGCCTCAGCTAACAACGTTGCGGCTGCTCTGTATCCACTGTAATACGGAATGTGGAGTTTAACGTGCGCTCACATAGCACAGCACAAGTACGCTTTTTGTACTCAAATAACGGGCTTAATAAAAAAGACAAGAAAAACACGCTGAAGGCGATGATACCACACCTACTAACATCGTTCCAGTGGCCACTTTTGTACCGCAACCTCTTGAACTGAGGCTCAATTTCGGTCAGCAGCGTCGTCTCTTCTTCAGCCGTCACAAAATCGTCGCAGACTGTCATGCTCTGGGTCACCTCGGCGAGGGTGTACGAGTCGGAACATTCAAAATGGGCCTTCACATATTCTTCTGTCAGCGCTGGCCGCGGCTTCGACGCATCGCTGATGTCGACCTCAACCGAGCACGGTCTTCGCGTCCATTTCAAGAGCGCTGATAAATAGCTACATCAAATTGTTGACGCCGACAGCGCACTGCGGCTAGCTATGAAGGCGGCCATTTTCAAACTTGCATGAAATGGTGGCCGCAGTGAGCGGTGTTAAAGATGGAAGTGGACGACCCTGTGCATTCGAACTGACCTAATACATTGTTGCATCTTGTTCCTCTATTCTTTCTTCTCTGTGTATTCCTATGCGCTCCTTACTTGAATCCATAAAATTAATGTAATGGCCACTAACCAAGATGAAACACAACACTACAGGTGCAGCTTGCAGAAGCTTTATGGTTTCCACCTTGAAGTCTCCGGACATTAAACTAGTCTGAATATTAGATTTAGCTTGGAATGGTCGCATAGGCACCTATGATATAGGAAAAGAAAGGGCCAGTATAAACCAAGAATGTGCGCATTACAGAGATTTCAGTGAAGCCATGAAGAGGGTGCTCTCGGTAGCTTTGATGTGCTTAACATCCGCTGAGTCCAGAAGGAAGGCAATGATAACCTTACCTAAATTTGATGGTTGCTGGGTGCTTCACTGTCCCCACTGTTGAGGCCTTTGAACTTCTATTTAAGAGTGTCATCACTTTCCACGATAAAACTATCAGAAGCTGGGTTTCAAGAGGCAAGAAACTCAATATTCGTTTGCAGGCTACCGATATTTGATACAGTGCACATATTATGGCGAGTGAAAAATATTAGCGACGACCGGGATGACGGAACCTCGCGCGGCCACGCCGCCTTTCGCGAGCGCGTCGATGGCAACAGTGCCGAGCCATTACTGTGTTTGCAGCACAGCGGTGGCTACAGGAAGCAACCTTTGTGCAGCTTGCCGCTTCCCAAGCGTGTGATGACTCAGGCGTTGGCCGGCTGTGCGTCTGTTGAACCCCTCTTAGAGTAAAAGATGGGAGCGCTTTAGCGCTCTCGTGATCGTGGCGTACGTTAACCGCAGCGCCGCGCATTGCCATTCCGCCGCCCTTGTGATCCGTCACTTGTGATAATTCTTTACAGCGATAGCTCTGCTAAATGCAAAAGGCAATCTCCGGGGTGAGCATAAGTTTGACTTTGGTGCCACGTTGCAAAGCCGGGCCACCCCCGAAATTTGACCTTGTAGGATTTCTCCCAGAATCGATGTCCATGCATCACTGACCGTGCCCGATACGATGGCGACCTCCAAATTTGGCTCGGATTGTTTCGAAAATTTGGCCTTGCTACCCCTGAAATTTTACACTGGCCGAGTTGCCCGAAAATGAATGTTCAACCATAATTAAGCGCGCCCGACGCGATCGCGACCTCCGAAATTGCCCTAGGTTATTGCCAAAATTTGGTTCGGTTCATCCACGAAATTTTGCTTTTTCCGATTTGAACCAAAATCGATGCCCAGAATAACTGACCGCACCCAATGTGATGGTGACCTCCGAATTTGGCTGCAATCATTTTCGAAAATTTGACCCGGGCCACCCCGGAAATTTGACCTTGGTCGATTTGGGCAAAAATTGATGTCCGACAATAATAAACGTGCCCGACAGGACGGCCACCTCTGAATTTGGCACCGGCAACCACCCAAAATTTTCCCTTGGCGATTCGGTAATTTTTTCGCGCTGTAATATGGTTAACCAAAACCCTATGTTGTACCGTGTCCTCCAAAAGAACATCGTGGTGCCTCATGCCCACCATGACGGCTTCTGCTTTGACTCTTTACCTTTGACGTTTCACCTTAGATGACTTTCGTCGAGGTGGTACTACTGTGACGTTATGTCATCAGAGGACGCGTGTATAAACACCGCATAGCCGTGTTTGCTTCGTTAGCCATGAAGAATAGTCGGTACCGTCTGTCCCGCGAACTTTAACTCGACACTGTACTCTGCTGGGTTTTCGTTTTTGGTTTTTTTCTGAACTGCAGTACATTATCGGCACCGCTTTTGACAGTGCCTCCAATCACTGATTTTGTTGCATTTGTTTTTATTCTGGATGCGTCTATTTTTTCTTAGTGTTTTTTCTTAAGATTTCCCTTCGCCACCACAATGTCCACAACCGCTGGCCAAACCTAATTCATGTCATTCAACATTTTACGTTGGCTTTCCCGCGACCTTTTATTGGGAGAGGTTTAAAGAAAGTTGTCGCTGCGCTTAACGGTATTTATTGCCGATAGTTCTTGCTCACTCTTTACTGTTGTCAATGGCTGCTTTGTTGCGGGACTTTGCAATAAAGAGGTCAGAGAAAAAGAGCTTCTAGTAGAAGCACATGAAACCTGATTTCATGCGGGCAGTCTGCGGGTGCTATTCGAAACCTCGTTTCGAATTTTCAATTTTCTTTGGTGAGGTAACGACGAATAAGCATGGCTCACCTTGGGTAAAGCGCTGTGCGAGCATTACAAGTTTGGACAGAGGTTTAAGCTGTGCTGATCTGAAACTCGATGAGCATCGACACAAATGCGTCCCAGGTGACCCTGCCATTCTGCCCAGCTGCATTTTGATTCACTATCTGTGACAAAAAAAGGACAATACATTAACCACTGCTTGATGTAAGTGCGCCGATAAATGATTTTTTTTTCAGCGTTGCTGGTTTCTGATTAGGTACCCGTGCTGTTTCCAAACCCAAATAGAGGCGATAATTTTCAGCTATTCACAGCGTTTTGCGGGAAATACGCATACTTTCCGGTCAGGCTGTCACTGCAAACAATGCAATAGTGATATTTCCAGGCAGCCTTCTAACTCCTTGAGGTGAAGCACGTTTAGGAGGACTGCTATTTCTCACGCAGTCACGTGACCGCAGCGATTAGTCGCGGAAGATTAACAGCGAACCTTCTTGCGTTACTGCATTTTAATCAAAGGCAGCTTCAGTGACCAACCTCCTAGAGCTGCCGCTACGCAGCGAGTCACTACAACTGCGGAGTTTGTTTGAATCAAGACATGAGCTGCAGTTTCTACTTTGTATTTCAACAAATAACATCTCATGATCACCCGCTAAGCCTTGCCCTTCACCGCTGCAAAGGGAGCACAAATACGGAAATGTGGCATGATATGAAGTCCTGCTGTCTTGTGTATACCTTGGAGGCCCCTGTCAAAGCCTTGATATGTTTCATTGCCTCACCAAGAGCCACCCGTTCCCTTCCTTCTTTTTCCCTTCCTTAGGATCTCATGCCTGGAATGTTAATGGCGCCGCACCACCACCGGAACCTCACGCTCATATCGTACGTTGCATGCATTGTGTCAGCCGTCGGTCTGTCCTTCACCATACTCACCTACGCTCTCTTCAGGTGAGACAATTTTGCGCTGTTCTGACCAGCCTCAGTTGTGCTTCTTTCGTGCTTACGAGTGAGTGTCTACACCTGATTGCCATGGACAACGTCAGCTTATTCTGGCCGTTTCGTGCGAACCCTGAATATAGCATGAAATGTTCGTCGCCTGAAGGGCTAACGGCACCAAGAGCCTTGAAAACAACAGCGGAAATGGTGACAAAGAAACGGTTTTGTACTAAATGGAAAGTTGATCAATAAATGTCAGTAAATATGCGCAAGTTATAAATGGTGCACCGCCTCCCTGCTCCAACTAAAATAAAGCTCCGCCGAGGGTTCGGAGGGACGCCAAGTCGGGATTTTCGCGTCGAAATTCAAACTGGCTTGACTGAACGAGGAGTAAGAAGCCACTCGATAATACATCGTTGCGCGCGCCCTTTCTTATTAGCGCCCATTTTCATTACCTCAAGGTTATACAGCCGAGCGTTTGACGCGGAACATATATGCAGTGACGTAATATATTGTGAGGAAGAAGACGAAGCTGACAGTGGCGCGGAACGGAGCGCTCGCTCTAGGACAGCGGCGATTAAATCATCTCATAGCCATCTGTCAACCCGTCTCATTTCTCGGCTGGCCGTCACGTAACAATATTAGGTGACAGTTATATGGAAATTTGTTGCAACATGAAGAAAAAACATGGGGGTCTTCTTAACCACATTCCTATGTCGTCTGAAATGAGTGTCTAATGGTGCTCTTGGAATTTTGTCGTTTTATCTGCTCTTGGAGCTGGTTTAATTGGCCTTATAGGTTAGGCATGAGTCATCTCCTTCTTCAATGCTCGCGCATTTTCAGTTGGATATTGTATTTAGAATCAATACCCTATAATCTCCACTAGTTACCCTGAATCATATCCTGAGGCGGGCCGACTTTCAAAATTTGGGGCTCACTTCACCTCTCTCAACCAATCATCAGTGCAATTTGCACCCGCCATGGTGGGCACGTTGCTCACATTCCGGTGGCTAGGTTGCCGCGTGCCACGGAGAGCAGGTTTCCTCTTTCAACCAATCAGAGCGCCCGATCAGGGCCTGCCCTGATGTCCCATGATCTCTCGAAACCAATCAGGAATTGTCGTGACAGAGAAGCCAGAACTTTTTTTATGTTACAGCCCTAATGCTACCGCATGAAAGGGAGCATTACTCCAAAATGGTTTGGCGCCCTGATATTTAAGACATGACACTTCAAAAATCGGAAAGTGCACTGCGGGCCAGAAAAGATAGATGCACGTTTAATGTTCACGTTGCTGTTTTCAGCGCTGGGTCATGGAGTCAGAGTTTCTGCCTTTCGTGCTGTGTACGTTGTGTGGTGTCTAATGTTTGACAACAAATACTCTCGCAACCATATTCCTTGCATTTACAATGGCGTACTTTGTGAACAAGTTTAAAGCAATAGTCGAAGTTTTGCTGCTTTCAGCTCCTAATTTCCGCATCCTGCATGTGTTATTACATGACTGAAGCGCTCGAAAAGCTGAGGCTAGACGCGTTGGGGCTTCAGGTCATGTTCAATGTCAAGACGGTTGAAATACAATATCGCTTAAAGGGCTTGATACGCGGTATAGTCCTTCACCTTAAACAACATGTATGCCGAAGAGCAAGATGCTTCAAGAAAGAAAGTCGCCTATTGAATTCTCAGCACGTGCTCAGAGTGCCTAGTTGTAATGTCAAGTTGCGGGCATGCGATATAAATCAAAATTCTCTGTACATGACATCAATATCAGCGAGCCCTTAATGTAACCGCGCATCTTTTACCTTCATCGTCATCAGCCTGACTACATCGACTGCAGGGCAAAGGCCTCTCCCATAGAATTATACTTTTTAATAACAATAGTTTATTGTACAAATTATTTTTTTATTACATGCGTTGCCTGCCTAAGCATACGGTCTTTGTGGGCGATTTCGCAGATCTGCGTATCGACGTCAGATTTTGCGCAAGAAATCCACACAACATGTGCAGTAAGGACAGAAGAGAAGAAAGAAAAAAGTGAAAATACATTAAACATTAATAGAAAACAGCTGAAAATTAAGACAGATATATCTCCTATGTCAAATCAAACGTCTTTATTTCTCTCTCAAGGAGAAAAGGGGGTGACGGGTAAAAGCCGCGTGACTGCGGCTTGACAAAGCCCGGCCCCCTCTATGTACAGTTCGGCAGTATTGCTCGTGCACATACAGAATTAAATTTCACACTTCCTCTCAGACCTATTTTTTTTTTTTTGCACCCTACAGGGAGTATGAACAAAGCATATAGGTATATAAAAGGATCCAGGGAGCTTTATTTCACAAAACAACAAGGAGCGGAACCGATGAACACACGGAAGTGCAATGTGTCGTGTGGAATGAATTCGCTTCATGAAGATGTAAACAAGCAGTATAATAGATCCATGAGTCTGAGGAAGGGAAAATGTCATCGGCTGATAGTAGATGACAGGCACCAACTCTTGAGCTCTCTCTAAAGTTTTTTTCAAGCTTCTCATGCTATCAAGTTTAGGTAGTAGAATTGAAAACATGTGGTACATAGTATCGTGTCTTTCTTTTTCGATAGTTAGTAAAAATTCGCAGTATTCAGTATCAACCCTGCCCTGTGCCTGTTGCGGCCACCCTTTCCCTACGAGCTTTCTAACCTCATCCGCCCACCTGACTTACTACCATCTTCTGCTATGCTTGCTACACTGCTCCCAAAAATGACCCTAGTCAACAGGTTGTAAAGTTCCGGGTTTAAATGCAAATGACGATTTCACAACATCACCTGTTTGTTCCAGCTGAGTGCGTAGTGGCTGAGCGTCACCACAGCAAAAATGTTACATGACATTCAGTGAGCATACGTCGATTACCAAGGAATTATTCAAGCACAGGATCTAACACGGGTACATTTCTAATGTCCTAATGTCCCCGAGTACCTTTGTATGCAAACGATGTCCAGACAAAGGGCCACATTGATCACATTTCATGAACGATCAGAGACCAGGGCAATTCTGTTTTGTACACGGATTTAGTGTTTTGGTCAATAATGCTTAGCAGCGACAAGGATTACTCAAAATCTACGCACTACCGAGGTCCGATCCTCAGGAAAATTTCAGCGCTAGCTACAAGAACCGTTTCACTCAGTACAAGTTCAAAGCAAAACTGATGGCATATATGAGGTCTGTTAGAAAAGTATCCGACCTTTGGCCGTTGAAAAAAAAACTTGCATAACTGGAGCGTTGCAAACCTAGTCATCTTTAAACTAGTCTACTTGGGACTCCACACACTTCTCCCAGCTGTGCTGCCATTGTGGGAAGTATTCCGAAAAGACCCTTTTCGGAATGGAGTTTAGCTCAGCTGTCGTTGCAGCCATAATGTTCTTCCTTGTCTGAAATCGCGCTCCTTTCAATGGCCTTTTGATTTTGGGAACCAGCCAGAAATCGCAGGGGCCATATCAGGACAGTAAGGAGTCTGTTGAACTACAGGAGTCTGGTTTCTCACCAAAAAATCTGATTCGAGTGCGAGGAATGTGCAGGAGCATTGGCGCGATGGGTGCGCCAATTTCCTGTTGACCTCAGCTCCGGGTTCTTGCGCCGCACAGCATCAGGTAGGCAACGGAGGACATTCCTGTAGTACTCTTTGGTCATTGTTTGACCCTGTAGAGTGCGTACTCAAGGTCTGCCACACAGAGGGTGTCAAAGAAAGCAGTCAGCATCACTTTCACATTGCTGCGCAATTGGCGGGCCTTCTTAAGTCGTGGTGACGTGGAATGCTTCCACTCTGACGACTGGGATCTGGTTTCCGGGTCGTAGCTCTACACCCAAGACTCGTCACTAGTGATTATGATGTTGATGAAGTCGGGGTCACTGTTTGCGGAATCCAGCATGTCCTGTGAGACTTCAACACCAAGCTTCTTTTGCTCCACCGGGAGCAGCTTCGGCACAAATTTCGCCCCAACTCTCTCCATGGCCAAATCTTCGGTGATAATGGAATATGCGGAGAAATTGCTCATGTCCACCTCTTCCTCAATTTCTCGGATAGTCACGCGACAGTCCCGCATCACCATAGCGTTCAGTTCGGCAATGACCTGGTCATTTTGGCATGTTGATGGCCGATTGGAGCGTGGCTCGTTCTCCACCGATGTGCGGCCATCTTTAAAACAATTGTAACACTGCTTAAACTGTGTGCTGCTCATAGCATCTTCACCGAAAGCCGTCTGAATATTTCGAATGGTTTCCACTCGGCTGTCGCCAAGTTTATGGCAAAATTTGTTGCAGTAGCGCTGCTCCTTTCACTCCGCCATTTTCCTTGTAATAAAAAACCGACGAGAGCACTGCACACTGCCTCCCTCAAACGCTGCTTCCCAACGACTGACGCTATCGGCAGGCGGGAAAAAATTCATGCATGCGCATGAAGGTTCAAGGTCGCCTGATGCAAGAGCGCTTGTCTCATATCCATCAGGTGTTCGCAAAAAAAAATAAAGTCGGATACTTTTCTAACAGACCTCGTACATTTCTGACAAAACATTCATCTCAAACAGCACCTGCCTAACTTGGAGGCATCGTACGATGCATCATTTCGACTTTTCCCCTCACAGTCTCGTTGAAATTTAAACCGAGAATGCCTATAAGGGGAGAGAAAGGCTAATGGCATGGATAACACAAATTTGTCTTCAAGAATAAGTTCGGACTAGTGATCCATCGCACCGGACAAATTGAAGGCGAAGCTGAGAACTTTTATTCGCTATATGAAATTTGTAACTCAGCTTTTATGCTCTCTCTCCTCGAGCAGAAGCCTGAGCAAGAACTGGTCGGGCAAGATCCTGCTCAATCTGTGCTCGGCCATGCTTCTGCTGAACGTGGCCTTCCTGGCGGGCTCGCTGCACGAGCGCTTCCCCCAGATGTACCTGTGCCTGGGCACGGCCGTGACCACCCACTACTTCCTGCTGGCCAGCCTCGCCTGGATGGGCGTCGAGGCCGCGAACATGCACCAGATGCTCGTGCACGTGTTCGCCTCATCCGAAACGTGCTTCATGCTCAAGCGCGTTCTCATTGCGTGGGGTAAGAACACGGTCGGTGGAGTCGCGCATTCGAAACTTATTTTAGTCCTTCCTTTTGAATTCTCCAGAGAATGACCCATAACTGAGAGATAATAGAATCTTCAAGTAAATTAGTGCAGAGAATTTGCTGCTTTTTATTCTTCAAATATTATTCAAAACGAAAATTGTTTTGATGTTCTGTTTTTGTTATTAGTCCCTATGAAATAAAAAAACGACTGCGGCTCTAACGGTCTTACGTTCCCTGAGGCTGAAAGGACAACTGTGACAAAAATCTGCGGGCTATTACAAACACGAAGCATTATCTTATTCTCATTTAAAATGATACAACTGCGAATGAAAGAAAAATACTAAATTAAGTAGATGTTTTCATTGGGGTCTCCAACTCATTGTCGACAGAAACATCTGTCGAAGCGCCTTACTGGTAGTTTTTCTTTTTCAGCATTTTTTCCCGGAGCATTAGGAGTCCTTGGGGACATTCCAGTCAATGAAAAATTCTAAATCACAGGATGTCAACGACATGCAGATTGCCCCAGTGAAATACATCCTAGACCTGATTGCACCTATCCTGAATAAGATATACAACTTAGCTCTAGAGTGCAGCAGTTTTCCCAAGAACATGCAGATTGCAAAAGTGGTAGCCCTATATAAAGGGGGTGAAATAATGCCATAAATAACTATCGTCCCATCTCCGTACTACCCATATCTTCAAAAGGCTTGGAGAAAATAGTGCACACACGCCTTTACAACTTCTTAAACAAATTCTCACTTATCTCGCCGCACCAGTAGGCTTCCTAAAAGGCAACTCCACGGAATTGGCACTATTAACAGAAAAAGAATTCATTACTGATGCTTTTGAACACAAAAACTTGTACTAGGACTGTATATTGATTTCACGAAAGCATTTGACTGCGTACATCGTGTAACCTTATTGTCTAAGCCGCAGCATTACGGAATACGCGGTAGTGCAAATCGTCTCCTTTCCTCACAGCTTCAAAACAGGTGCCAGTATGTCAGCCATAACAATCACAATTCCGACATAAGAACCATCGCTTCCGGTGTAACGAGAGGGAGTATTCTTGGACCTCTGCTATTTGTTGTTTATATTAACGACATTTTTTTCTCTTCTAAACACAGCTACATGGGTTGGGTACGCGGATGATACTGCTATGTTTTTCAGAGGGGCAAATACTGATGATCTAGTCTGCTCGGCAAATCACGCTTTATCATTAGTTAAAGACTGGTCGCAAAGAAATTACCTGCGGTTGAATACCAAAAAAACTCAAGCTATACTTTTCCGTACTCAGAAATTTTCTTTTAATTCTTTTAGACTGCGAAGAGGTAAGCATTGTTAATGAAATTAAGGCTCTTGGCGTAACATTATCGGAAACTCTAACTTGGAACAAGCATGTTGATGCGCTTTGCAACAAACTTAATAAGGTTTGCGGGATACTACATAGACACCGCAATTTCTTGCCAACAGCCGTTAAACGCTTAACGTATAACGTACTATTTTTGAAGACACTTAACTAATGCCATTTAGTCTGGCCAACTACATCGAAAGAAAGCATACAGAAACTTGAAATCTGCCAGAAACGTGCCTTGCCTGCTATTTCTCATGTCCCTTGTCATGCACACACTTCCGATTACTTCTTGAGCTATAAGCTTCTTCCCACGGAATGCATTTATCCTTACCGTCTAGCTTGTACATATCGCTCATCCGTATCGGCGTGCAATCACAGCATCCTGAATTTGTTAAACCTTCGCCCCCGCACTTACATTTACAATACACGTCATAATGCCGCATGGGTGGTGCCTCCCTGTCGTACAGAGTACGGTCACCAGTCCATTTCTTATCGTGCTGCTATTCTTCTAAATAGCCTTGCACTCATCGATACCTTCCCGGAAAAATTGTCATTACGAGCGCTACATGCACATTTCCTTGCAGCCAAGGTCACATGATTCTCTTGTATTAGTGCGTTTTGTGTTTTTCTTGGTGTCTTTTCTTTTTATTGGTGCTTTTTTGCTGTAAACTGTCTTCTAATTTCTGCTACCACTAAAGGTAACGTCTTTCCAGAATTTTAAAAAATTTAAAATTATTAAACTTAACGTGTTTTAATCTGAGTATGTTTGAAATTTTTATGTTTAAAACCTGATGTGTTCTATAATGTGTGTTTCGAATGTATTTAAAACTGCATGTACTTTCATTTGGAGTGTTTTTGTTCTGTAGGGTGCAAATTTTAGGTCTGTGAGATGAAGTGTGAAATTGAATCCTGTAAAATCTGTACGAGCACTACTGTCCATTGTAACCATTGTAAATTACGTGTTTCCCAGCCCACCCATATCTTCACCGATGGTTCAACTACTAAAGAAACCTCTTCATGTGGCCTTTATGTGCCCTCAACAGGCCATGCCCTTTCTTACCGGCTGCAGCGGAGGACATCCTCTACGACAGCTGAGCTTCACGGCATTAAGGAAGCTGTTTCTTACATCCTGCGCCGAACCGCCGACCGTTGGGTTATCTTCACCGATTCGAAAGCATCTCTGCAGATCCTGGCCAACCTGCTGAAGAAAACGAATAACCAGCCAGTTTCCCTGGACATCGGATATCTACATCATTTAGCTATTGCCGCAGGCCACTGCATAACATTTCAGTGGGTACCTGCTCACTGTGGCATTCAGGCTAATGAAAAAGCAGATGAAGCGGCCCGTAAGGGCCATCAACATCGGAGATACATTAGAACTTTTTTTACGAAATCTGATGCGTCCCATGTGACCAAAAGTTTTGATTCCGAAGAAATGTATCGGCTTTGGAGTTTGCCGACATATCAGTACCAATTTCTTCACTCAATCGACCCACATCTTAAGAATTCCTCCACATCTGGAAACACTTTATCATCGACTTCGTCTTAATGCTGCATATACAAACGGCTTACGATACCGTTTTAGACAAATGGACAGTCCGCACTGTGACAACTGTGCCGCGATAGAAACTGTGGAGCATATCTTGCTTGAGTGCCCTGCATATGTTAACGAGCGTGCGTACTATGAACATTGCATGCAGAAGCTCTGCTCAGTGCCCCTTACAATGGACAAAGTTTTAGGTCCCTTAGCCTGCCTTAGGCAACAGAGACTTGCAATGACTTTTCTATTCACATATTTAAAAGACATTGGACATCTCGATAAGCTTTAAATTCACTTGCACGTCACCTTCATGCATTCTTCATGCAGTGAACTTCGTCAGCCCATTTGACGGACTGTGCACTCCATCACTCCATAGGTTACATCAATACTCGCCATTGCATCCTTAGTACCCATTTCATGGCCGCATTTTATCTTCGTTTTTTTTTACCTCTTCCACTCTGCTCTCCTTCTGTCTTTATCTCCCAAATTCCCCTCCCTACGCAGAGTAGCATGCCAGCGATTTTTAAACGCCGGCTAAATTCTCTGCTCTTCATTAAAGAGTCTCTCTCTCTCTCTCTCTCCTGTTAGAAACTGTTGTCTTTATGTTAATCCTCCTCTGCCAGGTTTGACATCGTGCGTCTATTTCGAGAGCTAATTTTATAGAAATTTTTGCTCCTCAGAGTTACAAATTTTTACACAGCAGGCAGTGCCGCGGAATAGCTATGTTTCTACAGATACTTCCTGGAAAATATCTAAAAAAAACCATAAAAAAAATGTGTTGAGCTACTGCCCTTTTGAAATTTTCTAAATCTTAAGCTACTACCCTTTTGAAATTCCCTATTTAACAGGCGCCCCATTTGAGCACGCATTGCTTATTCCTTACACTGTGACAACAAAAGGAGAGGTGGACTTCTATGCAGGTCAGCAACGTGTCATTGTTTAATATTAGGTGTATCTTATTAATAGTTGAGGGTTTCAAACACAATCGAATGCTTTATGAAAGTCTGTAAAATTATCTATCCTGCTCTGGGCAGCAGTGGCTGCTGTAAAACCATTTATTTTTTCCGACAAGAGCTCTTGCTGCCGTAGTGTAATAAAAAGTGTATTACTTGGTTTGTATAGAATGACCTAATACTCTTTAATCGGCATTCATGCATTGTTTAATGTTTGTAACGAACGTCCTCTGTTGTCTTTTCCTTCATTTCATTGGTTGCATATGCTTGCTTGAGTTGATTGTAGTTTTCTGTAATATCTTCTGTGCATATGTAAATGTACACTTTTTTATGTTGACGCCTGGGTACGCTATTTTGTGCATTTATTGCATGGGGCCGAACTAGCAGGTTGCTAAGGGCCCAGAGGCTTTTATCATCCTCATTTGTATAACCCTCATCCAAAGGGAATAAATTGAACTGAACTGAACCCCTTACGCATAGCACATGCGTGCAATCGATTAGGGTATGATCTTCTAGGGACTCTGCGATGTTTTTAAAAACAGCGAGTTTGAAACTTTGGAAGCTTTCGAGTTTGAATGTAATTAGATTAGATTACATTGGATTGGATTGGATTGGAGTGGATTGGAATGGAATGGAGTGGATTGGATGGGATTGGATTGGATTGTATAACCGACCCATCACCACAAGTCTAACCACAAGCACCACCACCGGCTACACTACCAGCTGAACCATGGCGTAGGTACGGATATTGCTTTCGCAATTACCGGGCTTAACCAAGCTAAGCCACAGCGAATTTTTGGGCGTGTTTGCCGTGGGCGAAGCCAGGACCGTTTTCCAGTATGTGTTCTGCGTGTGCAACGCGATGCAGGGATTCCTCAACTATGTAGTGCATGTCGTTAAAATCCCCGAAGCCCGCACCGCCTGGGCACAGCTTACCACACGAGCCTTCAAGAAGCACCGCGGAAGCGAGCCGCCGGCGGGTTCCTGGAGCGCAAACTCGAACGTCAAGCAGAGCAGCCACCCGTCCCTGGTGCGCGTCACGTACACCAGCACTGACAGCACGAGCACAGTGGTCTTCAATAGCAACGTATTGAGCAAAGGAGGATGGGTGGCACCGCGGCTACGGCTGGCGTCGAGGTCTGCCCCACTACACCATCTCGCTTGTCAGGAGTTAGAAGCCTGCTGAAGAACTGCAACCCGCAGAAGGACGACAAGAAAAGGAGTGCTGGAGGACAGCCCAGGAAGAAAAAGTCAAAGGTAGTAGTGCAGTCGCGAATTATATTTCACAAACTAAACTTCACTTGCGTGATTGTCATTCAGGCATTATGTGCTTCTTGAACCATAGCGCATTCTTCAACTTTTTGTTATCTATTGCTGGTACTTTATGTGGTGGTAGTCCTTTTCGTATTTGGTCAGCAAACGTACACTTAATAAAGATCACAGGTAAGACTTAAGGACCACAAAACTACATAGAATGAAACGCTTTTTATTTAGATTCTGCGCTTTAATTGAAGCCACTCGTATTTTTTTCTACGTCCTGTCGGTATAGTTGGTATAGTGCCTTTGGCTTGCCAAAAAAAGAAGGCCTTTGTCACAGAAGGCAATACGGGGGCACATGTCATTAAATATTTCAGATGATAGTTGTGCATATCTATCCCTGAACCTGAATTTAACTCTAGACTGGGAATGGAACTCTAGTCGAAAATGAGAGCTTTCGGTTTACACGCTGCCAGCTGTTCAGATATGCATCCATCCCGTAAGTGTAGCCTTTGCTCTAAAACTTAAAGAGCACCCTGTGCCTGTTATTTTTCAGCACGATGTACACTTCAATATCGCTGCTGGGGAGAAAATGTTATTAAATTATTTTCAACCAAATTTCAGTATTAATGAAATTTGGAAGACAGAATCCTCATATTTTGATCACACCTGAACATGCGCTGTTATATGTGGGTTTAAATTTGTTGTCAAGTTTAGGCATTTCTTTTTTCTTACTGTTTATTCCAAACGTGATTCTCTTTATTCTTCCACGCAGGTGATCGCCGAACAACAATAGGCAACAGAGAACCACAAGCAGTTTTACTCACCTGAAGTCTCAGCTCTCGCTCCCGACCTCTACGCTGGCCAGGAACAGCAACTCATGAAGAGCAGTACCCTGAGCGCATGTGACCCACTGAAATACATCGGTCATGGCTCGCGTAGTTCGGCCGCGCAATGCTTCACTAGCAACCAAAATGCGCACAACCTCTTCGCCTACGTCGGAAGCGAGACAGTTCCAATACGAATCAACGGCATCGTCCACTCGCCGGTGGAGCAGCAGAAGGTCGAGTCATTCAGCACGTTCCAAAGGCCCTCGCCAGTGCCCATCACTTCCAAGATTCCAGACCTACCGCAGTTGTGGAGCACTTCGGTTACAGCAGCGACGGAGCCGCGCAACATTGATGTTTCAGACCAAGAGTCGATCCGGAGCACCACTTGGAAGACGATCACGGAGGAGACGTCTTTCCTTATGGCTAATGGAGCTGGAAGAATGGTTGTCTCCTGATGAATTTAATGTGATTAGACACTTTGACCGCTTTCAAGATTTACTTCCAACGTCTGCCGGCTCCAAGACCGAGTGCCTCATAGCGTTCACGTGCTTTGGTCCGAACTTTTGCTCTAGGCGGAAGCATGACTGCAACAGCATGTTTCGAAAAAAAGTGACCAACTATTGGCCAAGCGCCCCCCATCGAATGCATACTCGTGCAGGGCAAGTAAAGATTACTGCCAAGGAATGCCTGAAATGGCATGCTTGCTCATCACGATGGCGCAGTTGACGGACTGCGGGTCTCCTAAAACCGTGATATCGTTGTAGGGATCAAAGAAAGACGAAAAAAAACTGTGACGGCTTGTTTTTGCGGTTCCATGCCCATCCAACACCTTTTTTCTGGCCCCTGCCAAAGAAGACAGACTTAAATAAAGTGCTGCAGCGCCACTACATATTGAACACTTGGCGAAGCTTGTGGTTGCAGTAAAACGGTATTTCTTTATTTTTGCCTTGCTTAACTACTAATGAAGAGTGAAACTTGTTAGCAGGGTTACTTAATTTCAATTGTTTTTTGTCCCCGCCCGCAGATGATTCTTTCAGCATGTGGGAACCCTCCGTGGTGTTGTGAAAGGTTTGAAGGTCTTTCTCCTTGTACATATGCATAGGCATACATCTCTCTACATGAATATTTTGCTTTGGATTGTATCTGACTAATCGATACATATACATGAGCATATTCATACTATGTAAACAACTTTATTCAAGACATTCGCCTTTCTTTTGAAGGTCTCTCTTGGCGTATTGTACTGATATTTTCTTCCTATGTACGGATGTTGTGTGCGTGTCTATGCAAGGGTGGTCAAATGAAAAGGCACACATGGGGGTAAACAGGTGAACTTACGCCTAGTTAAAGCTAGGATCGACAGTTTCTGATAAAACTCTCAAAATGCCTACAGTTGAAATGTGTAATATATTAGTGCGAATACGAGCAACGCAGTATAGTGCTTGCATTCACATACAGATCATATTTTACACGCCATAAATCCAGGTTTAGTGCAAAAGTCTCATTGCTTTTAAGGAGGATGGTGATTGGTAACGCTCGAAAGTGTGATCACAAGGGATAAGTTCTTGCTGTTTTTCTTTGCTCTTAATGCACGAATCTTTTTTTTTTAATTAGTGCAAGTTTATGACGTGACGCGAAGACATATATGATCAAATGAATGGCTTCAAAGGAATTTCCCGCATGTGTTAGTTATTTTACGATCATTAGAGAAGTTGGTAGAGCGCTGTAGGAGCTGCTTTTTTAATAATTACCCTAGAAGGCCATACCATTTTTTTCTCTACGGTTTTGAAAGACTCAGCAGATAAACTATCTTGTGCTTCTTTTTCATTCAAGCAGAAAACGTTTTCAGATTTTGTACGCTTAGAATCTATTACAACCCATGGTGAAACCTGTCCTCACTGCCACTTGTGTCTTAGCACCACAGTTGACTTTGGTCACAACTTTATGAATTGCTGGAACAAATCCAGGTCCGGTGGTAAGGGTAAAAACATCAGGAGCAGTGGAAGGCTGCTCTGGGAAGCTCGCCGCAGGAGACACAGCTTCTGTCAGTGGGCTGAGCCCGAGTGATCGCCGAAGCACAAAAGTGCCAGGCGGTTTTGAGCAGCCCGCAGGCCTATCGTTGTCCTGCCTCCTCTTCCCTCCGCACTTGATTCTCTCATGAGGCAAAAACATTGTTTACTTACGTTCCTGGAGCCAGCCAACGAGCAACCCTGGGGGGCATTGCCTTGTACTGTGCTCTATTGTTCGCGTGACTAATAGGAACGGCATGTCAAAATGTTTCCGTGGCTGGCCACACTAAATAACGACACTGTGATACCACCAGAAGACAAATGTCCTTACCTTTGTTTTCCATTCCAGTTTGGCAAAGAAAAAGGCGAATATACGAGGGGGTACTCAAAAGAAACCGGACTAAATTTTTTGGTCGACAAAGCTTCTGTGGTACCGCGTTTTGCCACTAGGAGCGCATAGAACGAACATTCCAGAGACAGTAAGCCGAGTGCCGTCGTTGAAGGAGGTCAGACTAGTTTAGGCAGAGCTTTAGAGTGACGACTGTTTTGTGTGAATGTCGTTTTTGCAATGGCTGATTTTCGTGAACAGCGTGCGCCGGTGAAATTCTGATTTTTTCTCGGAAAAAGTTGAATGGAAACTCTTTCAAATATTAAGAAAGACGTACAAGGACGATGCTATGCGGACAACTCAAGTGTTCCTGAATCGAATCCTGAATCAAAGCAACAATCATGCCAATGGAAAACTTCAAATTCAGCTCGCCTCAAGAAAGCTCTTTAGGTGAAACGAAACCTCAAAACAATGCTGATTTGTTTTTTCGACGTGAGAGGAGTCGTCCATTGAGAATTTGTTCCGCAGGGTCAGACAGTTAGCCAGGCTTTGTACTTGGATGTTTTGAAAAGATTGGGCAACAGTGTGCGGTGGAAGCGGCCAGATTTGTGGCGGTCGGGTGACTGCTTTTTCCATCCTGGCAATGCCCCTGCTCACACAGTCCTGTCTCTACGACAATTTTGGACCAAAAATGGCATGACCCCTATACCTCAACCCTCATACTCTCCCGACCTTGCCCCGTGCTACTTTCTTTGTTTCCTAGAATGAAAAAATAGGTGAATGGAAATCGTTTCGCTGATGTTGCTGAGGTGAAGAAAAAAACGACGGAGGCACTGTCAAGCATCACAAAAGATGAATTTAAACAATGTTTTGAAAAATGGAATGAAAGATTCGACAAGCGTATCATTGCAAGTGGGGAATACTTTGAAGGAGATTGAAGGTCTGTGCTTAAAATGTGACCAAATAAGTTCAAACAAAAATAAGTCCGGTTTCTTTTGGGTACCCCCTCGTAGATGGGCGTTGTGCATGTTCATAAAATCCAATTTTTCAGGAGCTTAGGTGGAGTTTGTGGGGATACAGTGGCGGCAACTGACAAAGGACAGGGTTAATTGGAGAGACATGGGAGAGGCCTTTGCCCTGCAGTGGGTGTAGTCAGGCTGATGATGATGATGATGAGGTGGAGTTGTCTAAATGCGCGTGTTCTAAACACCGTCGCAGATTATGTTTTTGCAGCAGGGCACCTCAAGTGGCGATTTTCTGTTTACTCTGAGCAGGGAGCACTTTTTTAATTACCGGGTCTCTCAGAAACTTCTGAAATGGAAAACCTACTTCTGTACTTTAAAAGGACGCTTGTGTTCATCTCCTTCTGATTATCGTTTATCTCTTTTCTGCGTTTAACCAAAGCCGACCATTTAATTACCGCTCCGACCACCTAACGATGACAACCGGTAGCTTGCGCTTTCTAAAGCCAGCGGAAGAATCAGAGGAGAGAACGGCGATGGGAACGATACGTGGCCCGGCAGCCGGGCCAACTACCCCGCTCTCTTCCTGTGAAAATAAGGATGCCATTCTACCTCGCGGAGACAGCGTGACACCACCGACTGCCAGGCCCGGGAACGGCCCAGTCGGGAAGAGGAAAGGACCACGGAGGGAAGTACACGGCGGCGATCATACATCAAGAAATACAGGTGGATGGGCTCTCCGTTGCAGCCCCAGGCACAACACAAGCTGAGTAGGTTGCCATCGCCCTAGCTGCTTCTCATTCAAAATCCAAACACAACATAACAGACTCGCGTTCGGCGTGTCGCAATTATGAGGCTGGCTGGATAACTAGCTGAACGAATGCTAAGGAACTGCAGCCGTGGTACCGATCCTTCTCCCCGCTGCATAGTTTGGACTCCGGGCCATCAGGGCCTAGAAGGAAATGAAGCTGCAGACGCGGCGGCCAAAACACGCCTTCACCGGGCGTCCCATTGGCTCCTGAGCACCTCGAACATGAAGGTGGCTGCTTACTCTCCTTCAAAGATAGCGCAAGGATAGGCATCGCCTGTACACAGCCCCTGCACAGGGCCTGGGGAAAGCAAGCGAACGCGTTCTGCTCCAATTATTCGCGAATACAATGCTGTGCCCCGCAGTACTAAAGCACTTCAAGCCCGCGTTCAGTGGCAGGTGCAAACACTGTAGGGAGGTAGCTGACACCTACCGTATGGTTTGGGCTTGCCTGCACAACTCAGCTCTCCACCCATCCCAACCCTACCGAGAGGAATGGGAGGCGGCCCTGCGTGGCTGGTCGGATCTTCAGTTCCAAACGGCTTTGGTCAAGAGGGCGAAACTGGCGGCTTCGAGGAGGAGGAAGAAAAACTTTATTTCCGCCGACAAAAGAAATAGATGGTGTGGTGTTATAGCCCCATCAAGTGGCCATGAGCCCGTGGCGTTCGACGACTTCTAGGGCTCTTGTCACAACCCGGATCTGTGTGTCCGAGTCAGAACTGAGCAATGCAGCCTCCCAGTGGTCTGGATTTGAGCGCTGCAAGCCTCAAGGAGGGGAGTCCCGAGGGCAAGCCCAGAGTATGTGGGATAGAGTGGCATGTTGGCCACATAATTGATAGGAAGGAGAGTTGACCCCCGGGTATATGCTGGCATATATCGCGAGGTTGGGGAAGGTGTTCGTTTGGAGCTGCCGCCACACAACCTCCTGGGGTTTGGTGAGAAGCCTTTCTGTAGGGGGATATAGAAGTCTCCCTAAGCGGTAGTGCATGGTTATGTGATGAAATGTAACCATGCGATCTCACACCACATCCCGGTCAACGAATTCTCCGGCACAATTGTGGGCCACCTCGTTCCCTGGATGGGATGAGTGCGCAGGGACCCAGATCAATTGGATCGGGTGGAGTTGGAGGTTGGTGAAGTGGAGTAGAGATAGGCTGACAGGGGAGACCCGTCCTTTGGCGAAATTACGAATCGCAGATTTAGAGTCGTTGAAGATGGCTTCTGCAGAGGTGGAGACCATATCCAAGGCTATGCGGCCTCCTCGGCCTTTTCAGGCGATCTGACGGGAATGGAGCACGCAACCAGCGGCCGTCCACAGTAGTTTACAACCACGAGCGAAAATGGATCGCGACCGGGGTATTCGGCGGCGCCGACGTAGACCCCTGTCCGATCTGTTAAATACTTTGTGTGCAGAGACTTAGCCCTGTTCTTGCGGCGAGCGACATGATACTCTGGGTGCATTTTTTTAGGGAGAGGCGTAAAGATAAGGTTACTGTGGATATAGTACGGAAGCTGGGCCTTGTCAGCGGCTGTCGTTTCGCAGCTTATTCCAAGCTTGTCGAGTATATGACGTCCCGTGGAGGTGTGGTGAGACGCTCGAACTGAGAAGTGAGATGAGCTTCCGAGGGCGCCGTCACACTGTTGTAGGCCTCTAATGCTAGTAGTTGATACGTGGGCGTCCGGTGAGGGAGATGAAGAGCCGCCTTGTATGCCTGTCTAATAAGGCAGTCAACGCGGTCCCGTTCCTGGCAGCTAAGGGAGAGGTAAAGGAGGGTATATGTGAGGCGAGTCATAACAAACGCCTGAACAAGACGTCGGAGGTCAGCCTCTCGCATGCCTCTATGTTTATTAGCAATGCGACGAATTAGACGAATGGTCTGGGAGGCAGAAACTGTGAGTTTAGCTAGAAGTGTCGGTGTTTTTTCGATTTCTCTAGATGGGAAGCGCCAATACCCTAATGGTGAATACTTCGTGTATGGGTTGGTCACTAGCAGTAATACAGATGGGAGGATGGCCGTGGAAGCCGGGTTGACCTCGGATGAGCAGCCGCTCGGACTTCTGAAGGGAGCACGAGAGGTCGGCCCCGGCTACATGGCGCCCATTGACATCCACCGCTTGTTGAAGTGCGGATTCAACCTCAGCAACGTTGCCTGTTGAAACCCAGAGGGTGATGTCGTCTGAGTATAAGGTATGGAATAGCCAGGGGATAGCGTCTAATTTAGAAGGTAGCGTGAGCAAGGCGACATTGAAAGCAAAGGTGGAGAGAACGGATCCTTGAGGGGTACCATTCCTGCCGAGGCTTATAGGGTCTGAGAGGAGAGAGCCAAAGCTAAGTTCAGCTGTACGACCGGAGAGGAAAGTTCGTATACACTCGTAGGTACGGTGACCAGGATTTAGTAGAGAGAGGTTAACTAGGATACCTCCATGACGATGTCAAATGTTTTAGTTAAATAAAGCCCTAGATTAGCTTTTGCGCCGCTCTGGTAGAGCATCTCTCGAGAGAGCTGGAGCATGATGTCATGCGTATAGAGATTTTAGCGGAAGCCAATCATGGTGCGAGATAGAAGATGGTTATCTTCAACGTAATGATTAAGCCGCTTGAGAATGACGTGCTCTATCAGTTTCTCAGCAAAGGAAGTGAGGGAGATGGGGCGGAGGTGTTTGAGAGCTAGTCGTTTGCCTGGCTTCGGTATGAAAGGCACGCGTGCATGTTTCCATGCTGCGGGGATTTCGCCCTTTCTCCAGCAATCATTCATAAAGGCAGTGAGGGCCTCAATGGACGAGTCCTCTAAATTACGGAGAGTTGTGTTCGAAATGCCGTCCAGTCCCTGGGCAGAGTTAGGACAGAGCTGTGTGAGAGCGAATCTTGCCTCAGCCTCCGAAATCTCCTTATCGAGGGCAGGGTTTCACTGGGGCCATGAGCTTCCTTGAGGGGGATTATATCAAGGAGGATGTCCGAATTTTGAACATATGCTGCAGGTTTCCTCACTTGCGGCGAGACCCTGCAGTTCCACTGCCGCACATTAAGTAGGTGGCGGGGCGCCATGGTGAAGTGTGGCTGAAGATAGATGGGTTTGGGGGTTGGAGCGTACGGCAAGCGACCGTATGGCTTAACCCGCGTCGTGTAGAGGGCAGCCGTTGCGTCTCCCCGAGCTTCAAGGCCTGTCACTCGTGTTTGGATTTGTTGCATGAGGGTGTTAAGCTGTAGTTGGATTTGTTGTTGAAACTGAAGAATTTGCTGTCGGATTTCTCAGGGGCACTCGGCAAATTTCGCTTTGAGCTTAGCATCAATTTTTGCCTCGAATTTTTCCTCTAGGCGAGCCTCAAATACCTCGAGGTAGGCAAAATTAACCTAGTGTTCTGAGCGGAAGGTAGCTTTCCGCATAGAGAGAGGACTAGAGGTAGTATCTTTTGGTTGCAGCGGAGTAGATGGGGGTGCCTGAGCGAGATGGTGGGAACAGGTTGAAGAGGTAGAGTGGTATTTGTTTGAGGTGCGTGATCGTGTGCAATGGGTGGACGCTTTAAAGAAGCGTTTTCTTGTTGGAGTCTATGGTTGCTAGCTTTAAGGGCTATTATCTTGTCGCGCAGGGCTTGCAGCTCTGAATCGCGAGACTAGATTGCTGAGAGTGAGAAGCCGCAACTGCCCAGCTCACCTGATTTTTCATGGAGGGCTCTCGGTGAGTAGACGAGTTAAGGCTTAAGAGAGTGGGGCCCGATACGGAGTAAGCCTGGTTTTTTCTGCTCCCAATAAACTAGCAAAAGTAGGAGCTGCAGTGCAGAGGAAACGCGAGGGGAAGGATAGTGAGAACGTTTGCAAAGTTAAGCATGGAAACAAGTACGTTGCCTGTAGGAAGGGAGTGGTGTATCTTATCGCTTTGTCTTGCGGCCGTGTGTTCATCGGCCAGACGGGCCGTTGTATCAACATTCGCCTCACAGAACACGCCAATTCGGTCAGCAGCAAAGATAATAGAAATGTAGCACAACACTGCCTCACGTGTGATTGTGTTCCGTATTTTGTTGACACGGAAGTGTTCTTTGTACATCACGATCAGCGCACGAGGGAGATCGCGGAAGCATTTCACATCATCAGGAAGGGCGAGGGATGCGTAAGCAAATCCTCGATTAGCTTGTCAGGGAGGGAAATGAGCCTGCTTCATTCTGGGTAGGGAGCGTGAGGTGATGACACACGTGCCTTGAATGAATGATTGCTGTTTTTTGTTTTCACTATTTTTTACGCTTGTGTGTGGCAACAGTGTATCCGGGTTTGACAAGATGTCTTTGCGCATGTCTGTGTAAATGTATAAATTGACTGCCTACGTATGAATAAAATTCAGTTGTAAATTCAGCGCCGTCAGTCTGTTTCACCTTGTCCTCTGTCCGTGTTCGTAAGCGCTGGTTTCTGTAAGATGGAGTAGACGACTTGGATTCCAGGGGTGGGAAGGATCGGGAGCGATTCCGGCTGGAGCACCGGTAAACGGAGGAGGAAAAGTTCGAATCCATTTTGGTCCAGGTGTTCTCAGCCCCTTTGCGACAGGTCCGGGATCGCGAACGATGGAGGTGGAGGCACTGTTTGAGTTCGCAGCTTGTAGCTGGCGTTACAGTACCACGGAAGGCACTTCGTAGCAGCGTTTACACTTGGAGGAACCAGTTTGGTGAGGACCAGAACAAGCTACACAAGTTAGGGTGCATTCACGGGCCTCGTCAGGATCGCGAGCTTCGCACTGTGGACACATGAAGAGCTTGGGAGACGGTGAAACGTCCTCTCGGTGTCCCGTTTTGCGACAGTTAAGGCAGGCTTCGACCTTGTTCCGGAAGATGTAGCAGGGCACCGCACTGTCGGCGTAGGAGGCTTGGTGGGGGACCTTTATCCCTGCGAAAGTGATGACAATACGAGGTCTGTTAGAAAAGTATCCGACCTGTTGCCGAAGAAAAAAAACTAGCATAACTGGAGCGCTGGAAACCTAATCACCTTCAAAGTAGCCTCCTTGGGACTCCACATACTTCTCCCAGAGGTGCTGCCATTGTTGGAAGTATTCCGAAAAGGCCCCTTTCGGAATGGAGTTTAGCTCAGCTGTCGTTGCAGCCATAATGTCCTCTCTTGTGAGAAATAGCGTTCCTTTCAATGGCCTCTTTATTTTTGGAAACAGCCAGAAGTCACAGGAGGCCATATCAGGAGAGTAAGAGTCTGTTAAACTACAGCAGTCTGGGTTTCCGCGAAAAAAGTGTGAATTTAGTGCGAGGAATGTGCACGAGCATTGTCATGATGGATGCACCATTTTCCTGTTGACCTCAGCTTCGGCCTCCTGCGCCCCACAGCACCACGCAGGCGACGGAGGACATCCCTGTAGAATTCGTTTGGTCAATGTTTACTTTGTGAAGTGCGTACGCGTGGTGTGCCACACAGAGGGAGTCAAAGAAAGCAGTCAGCATCACTCTGACATTGCTGCGCACTTGGCGGGCCTTCTTTGGTCTTGGTGACGTGGAATGCTGCCATTGTTACAACTGGGATTTGGTTTTCGGGTCGTACCTGTACACCCAAGACTCGTCACCAACGATTATGGTGTTGATGAAGTCGGGGTCACTGTTTGTGGAATTCAGAATTTCCTGTGAGACTTCAACACGAAGCTGCCTTTGCTCCACCGTGAGCAGCTTCGGCGCTAATTTCGCTGCATCTTTCTCCATGGCCAAATTTTCGGTGATAATGGAATGTGCAGAAAAATTGGTGATGTCCACCTCTTCCGCAATTTCTCGGATATTCACACGATGGTCCCGCGTCACCACAGCGTTCACTTCAGCAATGACCTGGTCATTTCGGCATGTTGATAGCCGACCGGAGCATGGCTCTCTCTGCACCGATGTGCGGCCGTCTTTACACCAATTGTACCACTGCTTAATCTGTGTGCTGCTCATATCATTGTCACCGAAAGCCGTCTGAATATTCCGAATGGTTTCCACTTGGCTGTCGCCTAGTTTCTGGCAAAATGTGATGCAGTAGCGCTGCTCGTGTCGCTCCGCCATTTTCCTTGCAATAAAAACCGACGAGAGCACTGCGCAATGCCTCACTCAAACGCTGCGTGCCAGTGACTGAAGCCATCGGCAGGCGAGAAAAAATTTGTGCATGCGCACGAAGGTTCAAGGTAGGCTGTTGCAAGCGTGTTTGTTTCATATTCATCAGGTGTTCGTAAAAAAAAAATAAAGTCGGATACTTTTCTAACAGACCTCGTATACGTATTGAGTCTTGCCTCAACGGCGGGCGTAGGAAATGCAGTGTTCTGGTTTCTGGGGCGTCAAGTACTTCACGATTTCCTCCTGGGCCTCTCCACGTATTGGTGGTGAATGATACCTCGGTAGTATGCACCTGGTGGGGCCATATAGGTGGTAACTGGGTAGCTTGTCGGACCCAGAATGATTGCCTGGAGGTTCGTATAAATGATGGCGCGGTCCCGGTTCGGGGTGCTAAAGGTGAGTGTGTTGTGGACGCAATTCACTCGAAGGTGGTCCTCCGCGGTGTCGGAGTGGGTCATGCTAAGGCTTGAGGTCATTGCTCTGCGAATAGCGTTCTCGCCCCAGGCACGCTGATTAAGGCCCCCGCGAGGGCAAATGATGATTTGAAGTCTTCAAGAGGTAGAGGTGGCTGCGACGGAGCGCAGCGAGGTAGCGTACTTGACGCAGAGGGAGACAGCTGCTGGGACGCGGTATGCTGTGCAGACTCGGAAGGCGACGCCGTCAGCGGTGGCTTACGAGTACGTTTCGATGATAATCAAGCGGCAGAGCCGCGTTCGTAGCAGTGGGCTACGTGGGTCCAGTCCGGGGGTGTATAATCTTCAGGGGCTAGATGCTCCCCATCTACGGTGACGACGTCCATGCTTGGCGAAGCACTGAGCCCGGCTGCGAAGCGGAGCCTATCGCCAGCGGCGGTAGGCTTAGCGAGGCTGGCGCTGGGCTCGGTGGAAACAAGTGTCTATGCAGGTCACAAAAACGGAGTTCGGGTCCCGAAAATGGGCTGGGCAGGTGCCGGGCACCTTCGTGAACTTCGGGAGACACAATAAAATTCGGCAGAAGGTCAAAAGTCGGTCAAAACTGGAAAAAATTTGCTGTGGCTTCACCACTGGCCATCCCGAGTAGAACCGAGGAAGCAATGGCGCGGCAATCGCAGCGGCGGCGGCATCTGAGGGGGCACTTTGATTTCTTTCCACCTTCGGGTGGTGAAATTGCAATTGCCTACGGGCCAATTCATTTATTTTGATTGCTTGAACCCGCGATACAGTAGTGCTGCGGGAGAGGCCCATTTTCTTATTCATTTATTATGCCTCGATATACAATTTCTCTAAAGTGCGTAGAGGCGAAAGCGTTTTCCGCCCCACTTTGACTGCCTCTGTAGCAATGGTGACGTCACCACTTGATGACATCGCACATAATGAAGTGCTAAGCACTAATTAATTACTAATTACTAATTATTTCCAAATTACTAATTAATGGCTAATTACTAATATTAATGTCTTAATACTAATTAACAGTTAACTGATGACGCTTAAGCTTCCCCTTTAGGAGTGGAATGCGACAGCGTGTTGTAGTGTTGCGAGGCAGTCCAGGGAACCGCCACATGCTCTGGGTCACTCCGCTCCCGCGTAACATGGACATGGCTTCACATGAAGGCAGACGACAAGCGCGGGTTCGCACGCTTGAGAGGCAATATGGATCTAAAGAGGGCGTCTACTACGTGGACATAACTGGGCCATCGCCCGCGGGATTCTACACGGCTGCCGTAGTCCACCGGGGAATGAATGTCGATGGGCTATCTTTTCATGCCCCAAATTCAACACGAGCGGAGGAAGTCGCAGTAGCTCTCGCTGCCCCCGATCCAATATCGAGAACGGCTATCACAGACTCTCGCCGGGCCTGTGAACATTATCTTGCAGGGGAAATATCACTTCTTGCCTCCCAAATTCTTAGACGCGCTCCCGCCGATCCAACTCGCCCAACAGTGATCTGGGCTCCTGGCCACCAGGGTCTACGAGGCAATGAGGCCGCTGATGCGGCTGTCCGAGCGCTCACACACCGGGCTCCTCATCCTAGCGCTCCTGGCTCAGAAGCTCAAAAACCACTTCTGCGGTTCCGCGAAATCTTAATTCATTATTGCTACAGCCACCGCCTCTACCCGGCACCTGCCAAGGGGCTGAGTAAGGCGGAGGAGCGAACTCTGCGGCGCCTGCAGACAGGAACTCGTCTCTGTCCTGCCAGAGCAAAACACTTCGACCCGAACACAGATGGGCGCTGCCCGCACTGTGGAGAGATCTGCGATATCTTTCACATGGTGTTGGCATGTACTCAGAATCCTCACCTTCCCCCTTCCCCCCCCCCCCCCCCCCCGAGAGGCATGGGAGACTGCCCTCCTCAACTGCTCCACACTGGAGTCCCAAAGGGCTCTAGTAAAGCGGGCGCGAGACGGGGCCTCGTCGTGCGGTGTCCCGGACTAAGGATACCGACCATGTAGCGGGGTCTTCTGATCCCAAAACTCTCTTTGAGTATTAAAAATGTTTTTCACCACCACCACCACCCGTTAGCGCGATGCCTTCCCTTCGAACCAAACGTTTTTTGTGGGAAGGAAATGGGGCAGTAATTCTGAAATGAAATCAAAATTGGTTTTAAAGAAAGGAAATGCGTGTCTCACATATATAGGTGTACACCCCAAAGGAAAGGACACCGCAGTACATGTCTCTAAAGCAACCTTCTAAGACAGCACAGCATTCACTACACGCGTGTCCTTCTCCGCCTCCGGATAGGCAGTGTGTGGACGGCTGAACGCCTCCACCGTTATCGTGGTGCTCCCAGTGCATTGTGCGCGAACTGCGACTGCCACGAGGTGAAATCAAGCACAACTGCAGCTTTCACTCGTATATCCAGGCTTAACCAGAGCTAAGCCACTGCGGAAGTTTTTTTTTATTGCGAAAGCAATACTGCTTGCACTTTCAGCACGTCCCGTAGCAAGGCCGGTACCTACCAAGCGCGGCCTAACATTTTCTTTCCTCAAAAAGCGGTGCGTTCAAAGGGCAAGGCATGGCGCAGTAATTCTCCGTCATCTCGGTGGACACCCGAATCACAGGAAGGGTGGAACGCCACCACCCGTTCGGCGCGATGCCTTGCCCTTTGAACGCAACGCTTTTTGAGGAAAGAGAGAAAGGGAGACAAAAATTTTATTTGACGAGAAAGTCGGCGCACGCCCCAGGGTCTCCGCACGACCCGGCCTGTTTGGCCTCTAATTCCTGAATTTTGCGCGCTAGAATTTGGTTCTGGCGCCTGAGCTCCTCTACCTGCTGCTGTAGGGCGGTTTCGGTAGGGGAGTGACTGGTAGGGGACCCGGAGACTGCCCTACTCCAACTGCTCACCTGTGGTTGGACGGGTGCCAAGGGCGGGAAGTCCCTGGCGTTGAGGACCGGGGGCACCGCCTGGGTCGCGGACTTGACAGGTTTCGATGTGCCGGGTTTGGCCTTGGTTTCCTGATCGGCTGGCGCTTTCTTGGCCTTGGGCGGAGGAGCCTGCTTGAGCCCCGTCTTTGTCTTCGGTTTCGATCCGGATGGGGAGCTAGGTTTGATGGCTTTCCGGAACCGCCCGGCACAGCCAGGAGCTCCGGTAGGGTGGCCACCTCCGCAAATGAGGCAGCTCGGAACACAGTCATGTTCTGCCGGGCCGTCAGGTGTGGCATCGGGAACCTGTGCTCCGCAGCGTTTGCAACGTCCCGGCTGCGAGATTGGCCGCTAGGGGGCCGAGTAGTACAGACGCACCCCACATCGGCTCCGCACAAAGACAGCGGAATTCGCCAATCGCCAGCATCATCGGCCCAAATTTCACCATCCACTGATCTACGAATGTGAGTGCCGCACGCCATCAATATTTGGCCCGACTACGCCATTTTTCGGCGACTACGCCACGGCCCTTTCTTTGTGACCTCTTCGCCTGAGCTAGGCCTCGCTCCACTGGGAGCTAGGCCTACTGCGTCGGACGCTTTCGCCACCAACACCATCATAGAGGTGCAGGTGCAGGAAGAGGTTCTTAACCTCCACGACTGCGACCCAAGGGACAGGACGCACATTCTTAGTGTGCCTGCCCGCTCCAAGGACGTCCTTTCACCATCCCGAAGCCAGGAGGCCGCAGCCTCTGCTACTGGTTCCACCAAGTCTGCGCGCCTTGACAAGTCAGCGCACCTGCAAACAACGCGCACAGCTGCGCAGCGTTCGCGGCAGCAGCCGCCGCTACCTGCTGCAGACTACAAGGTCGTGTTCAGATCACGAGGCGGGCTGCAGCTGGACCTGCTTCCACCCCGACAACTACGGGAAGCCATCCTTCAAGCGGCGTCCCAGCTACACGAATCAACACGTAACCAAATCAGGGTACACCCCGTAAACAATACGTGCACCGTAAGCACGCCCATAAAAGCTGACGCGCTTGCCCTGGTTAGCGTAACCAGCATCAAAAACCAAGGTAAGGACTTCGCCGTCGCAGCTTACATAGCCCCGCCGGATGGAGCGGTACGCGGAGTCATCTCCAATGCTTATTGGAATGAGACCCCGACAGAGCTCCTGCAAGACCTGATCACCGGCAACCCAGACGCCCTCATCGTGGACGCCCGCCGAATGGGCTCCACGCGTTCCATCCTAATCACTTTCCGAGCTGGACCTGTCCCACGCGCCGTTCTTTATGGAGGAGCCCTCGACAGGTGCACACCCTATCGAGGGCATATAGACGCCTGCACGAACTGCCGCGTCCCTGGTCACCGGGCAGATGTGTGTGTCCACCCAAGATCCCAAAAGTGTCCCCGCTGTGGGCAGTCCCACCCAAAGGAAGATGTGCCCTCATGCACCCCCAGCTGCATTCTCTATATGACCGGCACCGGAAACTGCAAGGGACGGGGCCGCAAACTAGCGTCCCCGAAGAACGCTCTCTCTCCTCCGGATACATCGCGGCTTTCGCGCTGCGATCAACCAGGCACACCAGCAGACGCAGCTCGACGGCTTCCCGGTCGCCTTCTACAAGCCGGCAGAATGGCAGCAAGAACGCCACGCGCCTCACCTGGGCAGACCGCGTTTCCGGCAAAACCACCCGTCAACCCCCACCGCCCCAGTCCTCCCAGGCAGACCCGAAAGACCAGGAACTCAAGGCCTTGCGTGACGAGGTAAGCCGCCTTTCCTGCCTCCTAAGCACCCCCGCCCCCTCCATGCCCCCTCAACCCGCACCCCCTGTCATTAATTCGAGCTCATCATCCACAGACACTTCGAGCACCCCTCCTGCAAAGAAACAGCGCACCACAGACGCCACACCCCCTCCCGTACCCCCAGAAATAGACGCTAAATTAGCAGCACTCGAAGCAAAATTTGACCATAAACTAAAAGAGCTAGACGCCCGCCTCGAGGCCAGATTCAATCACCTTGCCGCCACCCTCACCGAAAAACTTGAGCAGCGCATGGACGCTATGCTTACCAAGATGATGGAGCTCTTGGAACATAATCTTACCCATCGGTTCACCCAACTTCAAACCCCCTCCACTCCCCCCATCCTACCTCCGCAAGCACAAAACACCTTTCCTGAGCCACACATACCAATTGACACCCGTCTTACTACCCTCCTCAATCCCCCACCATCCAATATGGCGGGGGGGAACACTAATTATCTCCCCATTATAACTTGGAACTGCCGCGGCTTCCGGGCAAAGCGCGCACCTCTGCAACTTCTCCTTCCCACCATCACACCCACGCCCCACATACTTCTTCTCCAGGAGACTGCACACCGAGCAACCCTCCCCAGCTACACATCTACACAATCGGATACCACTAACACACCCAGGGCGTCCACACTCATCCACCGCAGCCTAACCTACAAAACTCATCATATTACGTCTGAGACGCCCTGCGTGATCACGGAACTTATACATCACGCACATTCACTTCCTTCTATATTTATAGCAAACATATACCACCCCCCGTCCCTGCCGATGGCCCCGCTAGAATCACTTCTACAAAAGCTACACCATCTAGAAGGGAAACATCCCCTACTCATCGGTGGGGACTTCAACAGTCAGCATACTGACTGGGGATACACAACCACGACACATCGAGGTCGCAGGCTCTGGCTGCTCTTGCAGAACCTCCAACTCACTGTGCACAACACGTTTCAGACGCCTACGCGGACCGGCAACAGTGTCAGCATGGACACCAGTCCGGACCTGACGCTGAGCCGCTGTATCCGCAGCGTTACCTGGCACAGAACACAACATACACTGGGCAGTGATCATTACATTATACAAATCACTGTCCCATACAAACCACCCCGTCACGCAAATATGACACACAAACTCATTAACTGGGACGCCTTTCGCGCTGCACGCACCGCCCTCCCAGAAACTCCCATCGCAGACATCGATGCATGGGTGCAATCACTCAAGCATGACGTTCACAACAACACGCGATATATTGAAACTACAACCGAAACACCGACCCTTGACACACGCCTAGCCCACCTCTGGGAGGCTTATCACAGCATCCTGGAACGCTGGAAAGGCAACAAACACAACAGAACGCTTAAAAAGCCGTTGGCCGCGCTGCAGACACAAATACAACAGCACTCTGAGGAGCTCTGTCGATCCAACTGGGGCAGATATGTGACGGCATCGCGGGAAACCTGTCCGACAAACGTGCATGGCAACTCCTCCGACACCTCACTCACCCCACACGCACCAAATCAGCAGCACAGCACCACGTGACACGCCTCACACATGAACACATTGACGATCCCGACACCCTTTAAACACACTTCAAACCATGTTCACATCTCCAGGCGGCCCCACACCTCTACCCCACTACACAAGACAACCAAATCCCACACTCGACACCGACTTCACGGAGACGGAAGTCAGAGCGGCCCTCCTGATTCTCCACGCCAACTCCACACCTGGTGCAGACCAAATCACAAACTCCATGCTCCGTAATCTGGATGACCGATCGATCACCCACATTACGAAATACTTCAACCAGTGCTGGAGGGAGGGTAACCTCCCGCAGTCCTGGCGCCACGCGAAGGTAATATTTATACCAAAACCCAAGAAACCACTCACCATTGAAAACCTTCGCCCGATTTCGCTAACCTCATGCCTCGGGAAGCTTCTAGAGCATGTTGTGTTAGCGAGACTCACAAGTCACATGGCGGACAACAATCTCTACCCGCATAGCATGGTGGGATTCCGCCCGCATCTATCCGCACAGGATGCCATGCTGCAACTCACACACGACCTTTTTGACCCGCTTCTTCCAGGTCACACCAAGGCAGTCTTAGCTTTGGATCTCTTCAAAGCTTTTGATCGCATTCAACATCAGGCGATCATGACTGCTCTATCCCCATTGAATGTGGGTGTGCGCACGTATGCCTACAATCACGCATTCCTGACTGACCGCACGGCTGAGATACACTTCGGCCCTCTGTCTTCACCCTCCTACACACTTCAGAGTATCGGCACCCCTCAAGGGTCCGTCCTTTCCCCCTTTCTGTTTAACATTACCCTCATACCCCTCGCCCAGAAATTGGCAACTATTCCCCACATCAAGCACACTCTTTATGCCGACGATATCACCCTGTGGACCACCCACGGCAGTGACGGCGACATAGAGAACACCTTACAAGAAGCAGCCACCCTCACCCAAAATTACGCACAGACCATCGGATTGTCTTTGTCCCCAGAGAAGTCCGAACTGGTCCTCATCCGGCCTAAGAACCGCCGCTGTCCCCGCTCCCCCATTGCCATTGAATTGAATGGTTACCCGGTACCTGAGGTTGGCCCCCTCCGTGTATTGGGCCTCCACATCCAGAACGATGGCAAAAACACCACTACCCTCAAGAAACTCAAGCAGGTTGTAGGCGCGATATCGCACCTCATCCGCAGGGTTTCGGGACGTCATACAGGCATGAAGGAGCGCGACCTATGTCGCCTCATTCATGCCTTTGTCCTCAGCCGTGTACTGTACACTACCCCATACTTACAACTATCCAAACATGACAAACGTTTTGGATGCTTTGATTCGCAAGGCATTCAAGGTAGCACTTCATCTTCCCCTCAACACACTCACAGACAGATTACTAGGCCTGGGCCTCCACAACACGATCGGCGAACTGGTGGAGGCCCACCGACAGGCCCAATACATCAGGCTCACAAAAACTTCCACAGGTCGGTATATCCTGGACTCCCTGGGAATCAAAATACCGGCCAACGGCCCAACCCTCCTCGCCATCCCACGATCCCTTCACCGAGGGCTTCTCATCAGGCCGCTCCCGAGGAATATGCACCCGTCCCACCACGAGCAGCGCCGCAGAGCCCGTGCGAAGGCACTCCATCGAGCGTACGGCCCCGAGCCGCACGCCGTATGGGTGGACGCTGCCTGCACGGGTGATGAAGCGACAGCAGCTGCGGTGGACTCCTCTTCATCCATACTCCTCACATTACCTCTCCCTCCAGACACGTCCCCAGAGGCTGCAGAAGAAGCCACCATTGCACTTGCTATAACCCGCACGGAAGCCCGGTATATTTTAACTGACTCTAAAACTGCGATTCTAAATTTTGCTCGAGGCCGAGTTCATGTCCCTGCTTTTGACATACTGGACTCGCCCGACGCACCCCCGCCCCGCCAAGTGGAGCTGAT